>NW_027493530.1:0-347500 GCF_021521415.1 Bidens hawaiensis | reverse complement strand
GGAAATCCACATCAGTCGGCTGCCAGTTTCTGGGCGATCGTCTCATCTCATGGCAATTCAAGAAGAAACAAACGGTATCTACATCAACTGCCGAGACTGAATATGTTGTTGTGTTAGTTTGCTGCTCACAGGTCATCTGGATGCAAAATCAATTGCTGGATTATGGTTTGGAATTTCTTAACACTCCTATTTTCTGTGATAATGATGTTGCCATTGCAATTGTTAAAAATCCGGTTCAACATTCAAAAACCAAGCAGACTGATATCAAAATACATTTTATTCGTGACTGTTTCGACCGAAAATTGACTCATCTTGAGCAAGTTCACACTGATAATAATGTGACGGACTTATTTACTAAACCGGTTGGAACAACAATATTTAATGTGCTTGTGAGTTTTCCTAAAATGCTTCATTTTGAGGATTGAGTCTTTTTGGGTATAAATTTGTACATTTTTTCTAAATCTTCACATATTTAGGGGGGGAATTAAAAAGAAAAAAAAAATAGCGTGTGTGCGTTTTTCTTAAAAATATATATATAAAAATTCAAAAAGTCAAAAGAGTGTGTGTGTGTGCCACTTTCGCTTAAAATTATGTCGGCTGCTCAAGTTTGAGGGATATATACTTGTATATGTTTGGTCCGGTCATCTACTTGTAGATTCACAGGATAGCCATTTACCTAACGACTAAAAGCATTCGGGGTGATTGTGATGTGTTTTTTGTGTTTTGAATTCTTTCACTTAAAATTACGTCGGTAACTCTAAGTTGGAAGGACATCTATTTTCTTATGTGTTTGGTCCTGTTAACCACTTGTGGACATACGGGATAGCCATTCACCTGAAAACTAAGAGTGACCGGGTGACTGAGTTTTAAACTGTCTTCTAGGAAATGATATGATTATTTAGTTAACAGCTTAAGCTTCAAAACATTTTTCAAATGAAAATTGATCCAACCTTTGGAAATGATAGAAAAAAAATTTTGTGTGCCTAACGAGTGAAGTTATTAAGCTTAAAAGGCTCTATAACAGTCATTGATTTGTATGGTAGCTTTCCATGATGCGTAAAAGTTGAAGTGATATAAACTAAATATGCTAAACTTACAGTGGAGAGTCATTTTGAAGAAATGTGCATGTCTCCGTATACATCTCTCCGAAGGATAGGCAGAAAAGTAATTACCTAGTCATACACGAGCCCGTTAGTGTCTTGATCACCAAAAATATTGTGCTATTATGTTAATTATTAAAAAAAATAAATAAACAATGAGTATGTATATAATATGTGATGTTAAAAAAATTTTTAAAGGCTTAAATGGTCAAACTAAAACTACAAGGGTGGGGCATTCAAATAAGTCCTAAACACTCTAAATAAAAGGCATTTAAGTCCAATGTTCAACCTTAAAGCGTAAAATTTTCTTATTGCTTTCTATAAATTTTTCGATCAAGGACTAGGGGTTGGAGTCAAATTGCGGTGATCTGGGGAAAGTCAAATACGATTTCAGAAGAGATGGGAGGCATCACAGGTCCATGAGTGATGTCCATCTAAGATTTATGCCTAACTGAACCAAATCCATATCAATGATGCAATGAAAATCATGCTAAGTACGTTATACCTGCTATCAGCCTGTTTCTTTATGTCATAATAACGCTGAACATGAATCCTTGTGAAAGTACCTTAATCAATAAGATTCCATGTTCGAATCTTTTCATAAAGGCGACAAGTTTATCAAAAACTGAAATTTGATCCCAATATTCTGTTAAGTTACAAGAAGACTAGTATTTCGTGTTTATTTTTGCTTCATTTTATTGTTCATTTTTGTTTCATCTCGAAACTACTCTCCTCGAAACAAGTGTCAAAATTATTCTTGATGTGGTTAAACTCTTGTGGGCGTTGAAAGTCTGCTGATTATACTAGAACTTGGTCATTTGGCTCTTTGTTTTTCCTTGGGCTCGTCTGGTTGGGTTTCTTTTGGTCCTTATGGGTTCTTGGCCAACAATACTGTTGGTTGGGCTCGTCTGTTTGAGTCTTTGTGGGTTCTTGGCCCACAAAGCGTGGAATATAAAGAGATTTCTTAAGCTCAATTATTGTTATCACTTTTAAAACCAGACTCTCTTAAAAAAAGGAAGAAACCCATCTAGCCGAAAACCCTAATTTTGATATACTAATTGAACTCAGTTTTGCTTGGTGCTCTTTGATTCAATCACAGGTAATGAATACAGGAATGTCTTGCTAGATGTTTCTAAGATCGATTGGGATGTGTTCAAACGCTTTACGAGAAAATCCTGTCATTTGCAAGAAAATGATCACGGACTTCTGGAATAATGCTTCCATAAACCAACGGAGAACAGATGGAACTGTTACTATTGATTCCAAAGTTCAGAAGTAGTCGGTCGTCATCTCGGAGGCCGTCATATGTGAAGTACTGCTATTTGTGGATCAACCTGATTACCCAACAGAACACTCAACTGCTGCTGTTATTGAAGTATTTAAGAGAATGGGTTATGGGGGATCTTATCCTCTAGCAATCAAGAAGCTTTTTCACCCATACAGGAGATTTTTGATACACACATTCTTTACATATGTGTCGGGTCGAAAAGGGGGGTCTGATGAGATTAACCACACCCAAATGTCCGCGGTAGTTGCTCTAATCATGGACTGGAACTAAAACTATTCCAAGTTCGTGTTTGATGAGATGATGAGTAACTTACAAGGGAAGAAGAAAGAGATGTTCCTCATGTATCCCAGGTTTCTGAAGATGGTATTCAACTCACACTATCCTAACCTTGCAAGATCTGTAGCGACGATGTATATGAAGTCAATGGGACTCAACTCTTTTGGGTTGATGAAACAGTCAAGGAAAGGGGCGAAAGTTGTGTACCAGGGTCTTCACGATCTCGTTAAGTTTGGGCGTTTTTGCTGAAACGGAGACTGTTCAAGTTAGAGCTCAAGTTGCTGAAGAACATGTGGCACCAGTTCAGAAGTGTGCCGCTACACTTGAGGTTATTTTAGTTGATGAAGATGAGGAGACTCCCGTACAACATATGGAGTCTGAACACCGTGAAACAGAAGCTACTCTGTCTGCTGAGAAATTAAAATATTTAGAAAGATTCAAAGAATTGCTGCAGCCGACTGCCTTGAAGCCTCCTCAAGCAGTCACTGTAAATGAAGATGATGATGCCCCTAAGGAACCAGCCACCGATCTCATTCCATGCAAATGAAGGAAGAAAGACCTGAGACCTGGTGTGCTGATTTCTAAAGCTACACCAACAACAACAACAAGCCAACAACAACGTGAGTCGAAATTTCCTAAGACTCATGTTGATGTGAATCCATCTACCGTTGAGCATCAAACACAAGAACATATTTTTGATGACATTTCTCAAGAGTTCGATTTTGAGGCAGATATCCCACATACTGATGCACCATCTGGATCGTCTGATCCAATTGATCAGGGTCAGTCATGCTCAAGTGCTGATGATAAATTGCCCATATTCTTGCCATGCAATATCAATTTTTACAGAATAAAGGAAAGGGGGTTGTTCCGGAAGCTGAGAACGTAGACGTACAAGCTTTACAACGACGAGTCTTTGAGCTTGAACAAGACTTAGTTGTCAAAGATGTACGTATTCAAGAACTTGAAGCTAGTAACTACAACAAAGATTCCAAGATTAAAGAGCTTCAATCCAGCATGGGAGGATTAACTGCTATGTACGTAGACCTTCAATAAAAACTTATTCACAAGTTTGAAGATGAATTCAAGAGCCGTGATGATTTAACGTCCAGGACACCTTCAGTTGATCAAGGTGGCAGTTACAATGGTTGTCCAACTACAAACATATATGAATCTGAGACGCTGGAACATTATATGTCTGCACCTTCAATGACAAGTGAGAAATCGGACCGACTTTAGAAAAAGATTTTGATCATGAAAAACTCCAATCAGAATGTCGAATCGTCCGATCATCAAAATAAGTTCATTGTCACATTTCAAAAGGGCTTTTCTGACAGGTACGGTGATCGTTCTGGAGTCATGTCGTGGGGTTTTGATGCTGAAAAGAAAATGTGGTGAGTTAAACAAAGGTCTGGGAACACTGAGTACTACAAGAAAATGAAAGACTTCGGATCTTGGACAAAAGTGGATCTCAGCGACCTTATCAATGCACCATTCCACAATCCAACAAATGATAAGCGAGCCACTGATTTTTGGAACTTCCTAAGAAACCAAGTTGATAAAGGCTTTCCGAACATGAGAACTGCAGAATCTTTTCTAAAGAAAGCAAAGGGGGTCAAGGATCCAAGGACAGGAAAGACCATGGTAAATGTTATGTGGCCTGCTACAAATAAGGCTACTCATATTCCTGTGCCTAACGCCATCCCGGATGGTACCCTGGACAATATGAGGTTCTGGATGTTTGATAGTGAGACTGCTACCGTTGTCGTACGTCTATAGAAGGGCAAAGGGCAATTTAGGTTTTTGATCCAAGATATACTCTCAAGTTTGGAGAAAGGGATATCAAGACCCTCAGCACCTTTCAGATCATTGTTGATCCAGTTTTTGAAGTGGCTGCAAAGGAATACACAAGTATGGCAGCTTCTATCATCAGAACCGACTTTTGGGCAGGTGGTTTGAAGGATGCGGATATCGATATCATGGAACACGACTAAAGGATGAAGTTACAAACCAAGGGGGAGATTGTTGGGTCTACTTTTGGTGGTTTGTACTTAGTTCTATGCTTGTTGGGTTTCGTTTTGGGCTTTGTATGTAAACCGAGATCCTTTAGTGATCTCGGTGAGCTTTGGGTTTTGTTGGGCTAGGTTGTTATGACTTCCTTATATATATAGATATTGTGTATAGGGTAAGGGTTGGTTGTTCATTGTAATGTTGGCCGTTCACTTGGTTATCGAGTTGAACGAGTATTGTAATTGCTTAAGCATTAGACGTTTAAAATACGTATGTTTTGAAGCATTCCATTGTGTTCATCAAGTATTTGCTTGTTTTTTCTTGAATCACCTTGCGATATATTACGCAATATCGTTGAGGTGTGTTGATATCATATTGAAAGATCTGTCTTTGGGACTTACAATTAACCTTCAAAACTTGTAACACCAACGTATAACTTGAAACTAACATGTAACCACAAATGGATATCCTTTAGTACGCCATAACAACTTATACGTTGTAACACCTTATGCGTTCAAACTTATACGTACGTGTAACTGCCTAACAGAAAACATATACGCCAGATGAAACTGTTGACCATGTTTGAATATGAAACTTGATTTTGAACCAGAGATAATATAATTCACTCTTGCAGAAACATCAAGTTTGTAATCACGATCACAATGACCAATCGAATTGCAAAATCTTCCATTAATCAGTGAATATTTGGTGAATTTGTGTTCGGTATATTCGTTGACTTTGAAATCCTCAATAATTTATCAATTTGACCTTTAATATGATGTAATCAGTAGTAAATATGAGCCGAAAGCTCTTATACCACTTGTAGGGGCATGATCCTCATCATGGTAAACATCATTTACATAGAATTTGTTAGTGCACGAAATTGTTGTCCGTAGCATTCGAATAATTTATACATAGTCTAGATTGTTTATTATTGAAATCCGCTTGTTTCTGTGGATTTTGGTGGTTAATTATGGTGTATTGAAGGTTTTGCCATGAAAGAGCATGGTTTTGGGTTGAGTTATTTGGTGATGAATAAGTAATCGTTAAGTTATTTGGACGATGGATTCGGAATCGTGGTGAAAAACCGAGTGTTCGGGTAGATTTTCATGGTTAATTATGTGTTTATGATGGATCTGCCATGAATGAAGCTTGAAATGTCCAGATTCCGGCCAGATCTGTTTATTCCGGCCATGTAACTGAATTTTCCGGCCAAATTCGTTTTTCCGGCGGTCAGTTCAGATCTAACCATCTAATTCGTTATTACTGTAGCAATTCGTTATGGAAAATGTAACGAATTAATGTAATTCGTTAAAGCAATTCATTAAGGCATATTTAACGAATTAAGAGTTAATTCGTTAAGTTATTTCGTTAAGGTAATTCGTTAAGGTTATTATAACGAATTAGAGTGATTCGTTAAGCTAATTCGTTAAGGTATATGTAACGAATTAAGGCAATTCGTTAAGTTATTTCGTGAAGGTGATTCGTTAAGGTATTGATAACGAATTAAGGCGATTCGTTAACTGTTATAACGAAGTGAAATCTTAACGAATAGGAGGCCATTCGTGTAACTGTTATAACGAATTGGAGTTGGTAATTTATAACGAATTGAGTTGATTCGTTAAGTGTATAACGAATGAGTGACTGGTTGACGAATGGTGATTAAGTTAACGAATTGGAGAGCACGAACTAATGTAACGAATGGGGTGTATATTTATAACGAATTAGAGAGGCAATTCGTTAAAAAAAATCTTCTTGAGTGAATTTTTTCCTGAATACTACTCGTAAGTGAGTTTTCATTCTTGAAAATTTTGGCGTTAAAATTTATTTTTCAAAAATTTTCGCTGAATTTTTAGCGGAAAAATCGTGAAAAATTTTCTTTATCGAAATTTTTCTAGGATATTCCTAATGTATTGGAGACCCTTCTTGCAAATTTTGGTAATATATTTTTCGGCTTACTGTTTATGCGTTTCGACTGGCCGAGGGGGAGATCTCGTGTAATTTAAGGAGGAGTGTGTTTGTTTGTGAACATTGAAGATTATTTAAGACCTTGCCGAATTTGTCAAGAAAATAGGGAGATAAAACTTTCATTTGAGATTATTTGGATTGTATCTTCCTACGTTTGCAAGGTTTCTTAAAAAATTACTGCAATTCGGGTGGTAATTCGTGTTTGAAAAGTTGCGTTTAACTGAGTTCAAGACTACAGTTGTTCTTCGATTGGTGATTGATTTGTTAAAAGATTGAAACCTGACTATGTGGGATACGAGTGTCTGTTCGTTTACTTCTTTCTGAGGGACTTGATCCTGACTATGTTGGCTACGAGTAAATGTCGGATTACTTCTGTTGAGGGGGACGATTCTCGAACGAGTTGATCTTATTGAAGAATATACGAGTCTTGTCATTGGAGTGAAGAATTTGATCATTTGAGGTTTATTAATGAAGGTTGGAACTCTGAATCTTATGCCCAAACATTAGTGCATCTTTGCGAACGAGATGTGGAAGAGCTTCAAAGAGTATATTTGGATACACGTTATCAAGAGAGGGAAAACCGAAGTGAAAGATGTTGAATGATCGAGTTGTTCATGAAGATGTGTGACGAGGTTAAACGTAAAGATATGTTTTTCTTTACCGGTGCTGACGGATAGTTGATGACTGGTTGCTGATTGTTGAAAGATTGAACCATATCATACGCCAATGAATGATCGGGATGATCTCCAAGAGTTGCTCACATTGAGGGGGTGATATGATATGAGAAGCTACAAGTTATTGGTTTGCTGAAAAGATTTAAAGATTGTCCGTCTACACAAGCCCGAAAATCATTAGTCAAGGGGGTGTCTGTTAGTGCACGTTTTGTGACTGGTGATTTGCAGTTAAAGTATTCAAGGTTAGATTAATCGATAGATACGGAAAAGGGGGTGTATGTTAGTGCACTAAATTGTTGTTCGTAGCATTCGATAGAGTAAAAATCAAAAACATATCCAAATTGCCAACACCAACTTCAGTCAAAGCCTTTAGAAGTTTTCTAGGTCACACAGGATTCTATCGTCGCTTAATAAAATACTTTTGAAAATTGCTAGATCTATGACCAAACTTCTAGAGAAAGATACACCATTCGTATTCTCTGAAGAATGTGATGAATCATTCAATATATTGAAAGACAAACTTGTCGCACCAATCATGACTACACATGATTGGACCCTTCCATTCGAAATCTCAGCAAGAGTTTTCAATCAATTTAAACCAAGAAAAAAATTAAATTGCGTTTTGTCAAATGCTTTGGTAAACAGACCGGCTTTCTGAAAATCCGTCTGCACCTTTTCAATATCAATCAATTTCTTTTCAAAGCAATCACGGATAAAATGATATCGAATTTTGATACTCTTTGTTTAGAGTGGTGAACGGGGCTCTTGGCGATACTTATAGCAGAAGAGTTATCAAAAAAATGGGAGTAGTAAGAAACTTCAAACCGTAATCCCGTAAGTGTTGCTAGATCCAAAGAACCTATGAACACCAACTCGAGGCTGCCACATACTCTACTTCTGCTGTTGAAGTGGATACAGTTGTCTACTTCTTACACTGCCAGGAAACACGCCGACTTCCTAGAAATTGACAACCCACTGTAGTAGATTTGAAATTGATCTTGCATCGTCCATAATCAGAATCGGAAAACGCAGTGAATTCAAAGCTTTCATCCTTGGGATACCATAACCCGGTATCAGGATCACCCTCAGATAGGGAAGTATACGATTAGCCGCCGCCAGATGAGTCACTCGGGGATTCGATTGATACTTGGAACACAAAAAAAAAAACATTATATCAGGACGAGAAGCAATTAAATACATTTATGAACCAATCATAGATCGGTAAAGGGTTGGATCTATGGTATCCTCCAATTCGTCTGGTGACAAATTGTGACCCACGGGAAGAGGCGTCGAAGGGATTTTTCCGGCAGTTTTCTTGAATCGGCTCCAGACATCATTCACATACTTTGTCTGATGAATAAAAATTCCCGTGTCAAACTGATGAACCTGCGACCCTAAGAATAAATTCATCTCCCCCATCGAGCTTATTTCAAATTTCGTCTACATTGACTTCTCAAATTCCTTACACATATTGTCGTTTGTTGAACCAAATATGATGTCATCAACATATATTTGGACAAGGAGCAAATCATCACCAACATTCTTGAAAAAAAGAGTACAATCCACAGTTCCTCGTTTGAAGCCATTATCTATAAGATCTTCAGAAAGTGTGCCGTACCAAGCTCTCGAGGCTTGGTGTATACTAGAGGTGGCAATATGAGTGTGTTGGGTTGGATTTTGGTGATAGGTTAGAATGGATATGGGATGGGTACGGGTCAGTATAGATTTTTAAAATAGAGGGTTAGGGTGGATATGGGTCAAGACGGGTAAAACTAACCCATCTTGACCCAAGTGAAGGTTGAAATACAAAGAGTTTTAAAAACCCCTCAAAAAAACATTCAAACAAATATTAAAAAATAATAACTCAAAATATAAATAAAAAACTCAAAATTTAAAATAACTAAAATGTTTCCTCCGTCATCCTCGTTCATTAAAAAATAAAAACGTTTTGTAACGGTTCAGGTTTGAGTTTTTTGGTTTCTTTTTTTTGTTCGGTTTTTTTTTTCATTTCGGTCGGTTTCGGTATCTGCTCGGTTTCAATTTCTCAATTTCTATTCGGTTTCGTTGGCTTTGTTTAAAATAAAATTGGATGGAGCTTGTTTTAGTTCATCCTCGGTTTCATGGGTTTCAATGACTTCGGCTTCGATTTCTCGGTTTTTTCGGCTTCAGTGGTTTTTCGTTTTAGGCAGTTTTTTCTGTTTCGTTTTTTTTTTTTTTTGCTTCATTTTGATTCATTTTGTTTTACTTTGGTCGGCTATGTTTCAATTTTTTTGTTTCGTTTTGTTAAGCTTTTGGTCAGTTTTTCGGTTTCATGTTGGTTTTTTTGTATCGTTTTGTCGTTTTTCTATTTCGATTCAGTTTAGTTTCAATTTTTTTTCGTTTTGGTCGGTTCGGTGTTTCTGATTCATTTTGGTTCGGTTTTTAAATTGCCTTTAGCATTTGGTCAATTTCAATACAGCTTTTTTGTTTCGTTTCGGTCGTTTTTCTATTACGGTTCACTTTTGTTTCGGCTTTTTGTTTTGTTTTGGTCGGCTTTTCAGTTGCATTTCGTTTTTTTGTTTCGTTTTGGTCGTTTTTATATTTCGGTTCAGTTTCGTTCTGGTTTTTTAGTTTCGTTTCGGTCGATTCGGTGTTTTTGTTTTGTATTGGTTAGCTTCCCAGTTGCATTTCGCTTTTTTTTGTTTCGTTTTGGTCAGCTTTTCGGTTTCATAAAAGTTTTTTTCTTTTTGGTCGTTTTTCTATTCCAATTCAGTTTCGTTTCGCTTTTTGTGTTTCGTTTTGGTCGGTTCGGTGTTTTTGTTTCGCTTTTTGTGTTTCGTTTTGCTTTTTGTGTTTCGTTTCGGTCGGTTCGGTGTTTTTGTTTTGCTTTTTGTGTTTCGTTTCACTTTTTATGTTTCTTTTCGGTCGGTTCGGTGTTTTTGTTTTGTTTTGATCAGCTTTTCAGTTGAATTTCACTTTTTTTTTGTTTCGTTTCGGTCAACATTTCGGTTTCATATCGGTTTTTTTGTTTTGTTTTGGTCGTTTTTCTATTTCTATTCAGTTTGGTCGATTTGGTGTTTTTGTTTAGTTTTTGTTAGCTTTTCGGTTGCATTTCGCTTTTTTGCTTCGTTTTGGTCACTTTTTCGGTTTCATTTCGGGTTTTTTCGTTTTGTTTTGGTCGTTTTTCTATTTTGGTTCAGTTTCGTTTTTTGTTTTTTTGTTTCGTTATAGTCAGTTCGGGGTTTTTGTTTCGTTTTGATCGTTTTTTGGGTTTCGGGTGAGTTTTGTTTCGCACGTGATAGTTTGGGTATTTTGAATTAGATAAATTTTGAATAACTTTGGTATTTTGTTTTGACCCATTTTAACCTATAAATGAAACTCACTTGTATATTTTCAACCCATCCTGACCTCCTTGAAGAATTTTAATGATCCATCCTAACCCATTTTACTTTTAAAGTTTATCCATCTTGACCCAAAACAATCCATTTGGGTTGGATTTGACACCCTTAGTGTATACCATAAAGAGTCTTGTTTAATCGGTAAACACGGTCTAGATAATCTTGATCTTCAAAACTAAGGAGGCTGCAACACAAACACCTCTTCATGAAGTTCCCCATTGAGAAACACACTCTTGACATCCATTTGATAACCTTAATGTTTTTGAAAGCTGCATAGGCCAAAAGTACTCGTATTGCCTCCAATCGAGCAACTGTAGCATATACTTCCGTGTAATCTATACCTTCTTGCTGATGAAAACCTTGAACAACCAGTCGTGCTTTATTTCTTACAATAACCCCACAATCATCTTTCTTGCACCTAAATACCCATTTTGGTGGGATTGGTTTCTTAACTCTAACGGGCTTGTCAATGAGATCCCAAACACCCAGTCGATGAAACTGTTGCAACTCTTCTTGCATTGCTTCTACCCATGACGGATCTTCAAGCGCCATACGAACACTCGTAGGTTCCATTTGAGATAAAAAGCGAGTGTATTTTGCGAGATTCGTGATTCCTGATGTGTGCATATCGGCATACGCACACAATATATTAGCATCATTTGTCGTAGCAATCTGGTGATGTGTTAAATAAACATTCATAGTCGAACATCCAATCCGGCTCTTTTCCAGCAGAAGGTGTGGTGTATCGATAACAATTGATATGGTACCATTCTTCAACACAACCAGAAGTAAAAATAAATACTTGTTTCTTAGGTGATGCATAACCCAAGAAAAATAACCTACAATCGCTTTTTCTTCGAATTTTCCTGCATCTTTCTTCAACATAATACAGGGAGACCCAAATGGCTCCAAATACTTTAAATTAGGCTTTCTCTTGTTCAGAAGCTCGTAGCTAGTCTTTTGTAGCTTCTTCACAATCAAAACACGATTAAGCGTGTAGCAAGCAGTATTCACACCCTTATTCCAAAATTGAACAGGAAGCTTAGAATTTGCGAGCATTGTTCGTGCCGCTTCAATCAGTGTTCGATTCTTTCTTTCTGCAACACTATTCTGTTGAGGTACATATGGAGCAATTTATTCTCGATGAATTCCTTTCAAAATGCAAAAGAAATCCAATACACTATTTTTGAACTCCGTACCGTTATCACTTCGAATACGTCTCACTTTAATTTTATACAATGATTCGATCTTAGTTATTAAATTTTGAACAAGAATAGGTGTTTGATCTTTCAAACTCAAAAATAACACCCAAGAGTATCTTGAATAGTCATCAGTGACAACTAGACAATACCAATCACCCAGAAATACTCGCATGATTCACAGGACCAAACAAATCCATATGAAGTCATTCCAAAGGGGTATCAATGGCATTAATTAACTTAGAAGGGTGTGACTTCTTTTTCTGTTTGCCCATTTTGTATGCAACACAGTGATCGATCAGTTTGAAATGTTTTAAGGAAACCCCATCAACCAATTCATTAGCCATAAGATAGTTCATCTTTCTGACATGATGTGACCCATCTGCCTGTGCCACACAATCGAGTCTGACTCAGTTGCCTTAGAGACAAAACACGTTTCAACAGAAGTAGTTACCTTAGAAGTCATATTTAAAACATAAATATCGTTTGATTGAGGAGATCGCATAACAACCATATCTTCAGGAATGACGTATCCTTGTTTAAGTATTAAATACTGTGGTATATTTCTTATCACAAATTTGTGACACGCTCAACAAATTGTGATCCACTTTGTCACAATAATTAACCTTCTGAAAGGTGATACACCCATTTGACACATCTCCTTCTTTGGTAACCAGAATTACCCGCAAACGCTACATACCCTCCTTAAATATTCTTGACATTTGATAAGAGGTTAAACGTACATAATGGTTAACAATAAATAAAGTTACAATCAAACCGTTATGGTGTGGATCCTGGATGCTTGTTTTATCTTCTTCATCAAATAAGATTCTTCTGCCGGTCGTCAAAGTGGTGGATATGACCGGTCGTTCCCCGTTCTCCAACTTGGTCTCTTTGGCATGTCCTTTGGCCAAGGAGAACGAAGTACCACATATATCTGAGCCACCGGATATGAAGTTGATTACTTGTGCATTTGGTGGAGGAGGAGTTGCTTTTTGCGGGACATCTTTAGGATCCTAGATCCTTGACATTTTTCTTCCCAAGCGTTCTTTGAAATGGCCCGTGCTCAGGAGGTATCCAATTTCCCTCCTTAAATCAATGCAGTCATCAGTCATATGGCCAAAATCCTCATAGAAAGCACACCATTTGGATTTGTCTTTGAAGGTCATTGACTTCTCATTTTTCCGGGGCCACCTCACTCTTTCTCCGAGATCCTTCATAGCACAAATCAAACCATTAGTATCCACGGAGAAGCAATACTCAGAAATGATTGGGTAATCTTCATCATCACTCCTTCTTCAACTGCTCGAACATTTTGATTGTTGAATTTGGAGTAAGGCTTCGGGTTGTTATTCCAGAACGAGGATCCTTGTTTCCTGTCAGGATATTCTTGCTTCGTTTGAGCCCCTAACCGTTCTTGAATCCTTTTGTCATCTTCTAGCCGTATGAATCTAAGTGCCTTGTTCCTTACTTCATCTAAAGTCCTGCAAGGAGTCATCACCAGATCATCATAAAAAGGGGAGCCCCTATTTAGTCCCATCTTGAACGCTTCCATAACCGTAGCCATATCAATATTGGGGATCTCTAGGGCCTCCCTGCCAAACCTCGTAACAAAATCCCTAAGGGATTCATCATAAGGTTGGACAACTCTATATAAGTCATTAGTTAACTATTCAAATTTCCTACTACAAGAAAACTGACTGTTGAACAAGTTAACTAAATGTGAAAAAAAAGTAACAGAAAAGGGATGAAGACTTAGCAGCCATTTTAGTGCAGATCATGTTAGTGTGGATTCGAAACCCTTGCATAGACAAGCTTCCTTGAGTCTTTCAGGTATTGGGTTGATCTCCATCCTCTTCCTGTATTGAGCCACATGCTCTTCCGGATCATTTGTTCCATCATACACCTTCATGTTGGGAGTCTGAAATCGTTTTGGGATCTCAGCATCACAAATAGGTGGAGCAAATAAGGATAACTTATGGCTCCCCTCTGGTATTTCAGCGATTGGACGGACCACCCCTGGTACGTTGAATATCATATCCTTAAGCTTCTGCAGTTCTTTAGCGGTTGATACCTGCATCCTGCATGGAACCAAGATTAGCATCTAAGGATATAGGATTATATGAGTTACCTCTCTGTTGTGTGAATGTTGGCATCCCAGAGGAATAGCTTAGGTAAGAAGCGTCTGCTACGGGAGTTGGTCCACCAGAGGCAATGGTTTGCATAGGGATAATATCTCCTTCATGGACCTCTGAAGACCTCTGGTGTTGAATTCCGGAGGATCCTTGATTCTGGAGGAAGGATCCTTGAGGCTGGGAGTTGAAGGATCCCTGATGATACAATCGGGAGGATCCTGGCTGAAGGATTGATGTTAGTACACGGTTTTGCATCTCGAGTCTTTGTATTTAACGTTAATGTATTTATCTTTTATTCAATGTAATAATTATTAAGTTATTAAAGTAGTTCGTTAAGAAAGTCATCTAGTTCGTTAAGGATGTTTAACGAACTAGACTTAAGTTATGTTCCCTCCTGATTCGTTAAGGATGTTTAACGAATCAAGGGGTGATTCGTTAAGTTTTTTCGTTAAATGTATTGTAACAAAGTCGGTGTCTAGTTCGTTATGGAATGTTAATGAACTAGACCCGTCTTTTATATATAGTATTTCATACACTGTTTAATTTAAGCTTTGAGATTTAATTTTAACGAAATTTTGTCCAGATTTACTCTCAATCTTCCTTAACATATTCAACCTTAATATTATACATACATACATATATATATATATATATATATATATACAATTAATACTAATAGCAATATATAACATATAGATCGACTATGAGCATCATGAACTAGATCCGTATATTTGGTTAATTTTATCCTAGATCTGAGATCTGTTCTAGAGGTATTCACAAGTGGTATCAGAGCTTTCAATTGCTCGATTGCTCTTAATTTGATGGATAATTTGGTATTTAAGGACTATTAATTGTTATTTCAGTATTATTGAATGTTCAGTTTGAGTTTGGATCAAATTCAGAGTAGATTTGATTGAGGAATGGATTGATTGAGTTTGGATTCGTGTATGTAAAGGTATTGGGAAGGTATTGTGGATTAGGATTAATAATTGGTTGTGTTTGTGTGGATTGTGGTTTGGATCTGGTTTTGGCCGAAACAGAGGATAGTTTTGGTTCAAACTGGATTTGAGATAAGGTTAATTGGATTACGAGAGGTGTTGATTTGGATTCGCGATAATGTTCCGAGTGTTTTGATAGGTGATGTGGATGATTTGGTGTAGTATTGATTAAGTATTACGAATTTGGGTTTTAGTTTGGTGTTCTTCGTTTTTCAGATTTATGAAAAATTTGTTTGAAGATTTGAAGATCTTCATACATGGTTAACTGATTCGTTAAAGTTCTGACTAATTCGTTAACCTATTTCTTAATTCGTATCTCAATTCGTTATCCTGTCTACTTCGTGTCATTCCAGTTCGTGTGACACGTGTGTTACTTCATTAACTTTAATTACAACAACTTTTGTCTCGTGCCAATAGTTGTCAGAGTTTGTTACAACCATTGTAACAACCTGATTCGCTATAGTTGATTCGTTATCAACTGTAGCAAATTCGTCAATTAATTCGTTAAGTGATTCGTTTAGTGATTCGTTAAGATTTATTCCGTGATTCGTTACTCTGAAATCAAATTCGTTAATCTGATTCGTTGACTTGATTCGTTGACCAATTCGTTAAAACCTTTCAGATTCGTTAACCTTTCAGATTCGTTAACAATCCTGATTCGTTAACATTTTAGATTCGTTAAAACTTATTCCTGATTCGTTACTTGGACAACTTTCAATTCGTCAATTGTGATTTGTTAACCATTGTTTACAGTTAGTTAATTTCACTTTTCACAGTTCGTTTATATATTTTTAACCTTTAATCCTTGAAGTTTGAAAATATTGTCATTTAACAACATGGCTGGTATGTATGCTTTGGCGTCTCAAAATATGTTAATGCAACAATGCTGCAACTAGATACCGAGATAGGTTCACATTCAAAATGTCCACGATTAATGAAATTTAGCGATTTTGCTAAATGGGAACCCCGTTTTCGTGCTCATTTGGGTTCTGTTCATCCTGATTGTTCGTATTGCTTGGATGAGGTTTACACTGTTCCTATGATTGGAAATGAGACTATCGGTTACACACCTAAAGCTATCTCTCAATACTCACAAGAAGAAAAGAAAGCTTTGTAGATTGAGACAAAAGCCTACTCTACTCTTACAATGGCTTTACCCAAAAACATCTTTCACCAAGTGGGTAGCATAAAAATTTGTGCTTCACTATTCCAACATATTCGTATGAGGAGTATGGGTAACACTGCTGAAAGCAAGAAAGTCATGATAAAGTTTCAATTTAGAAACTTTAATTTATTGAAGGGTAAGACTGTTGAGGAGATGACGACAAGCTTCAATCATTTGATAGCTGAGATGGGTAAAATGAAGCTGGAAACTTCTGAGGATGATAAGATTGATACTATAAGAGTGCACTACCGAGTTCTTATTCTACGTTTTTGATGGTTCTGAAAGAGAACCATTACTTCAACAATGAAGACTTGACTACATCCGAATTCATGCAAAATATTGAAGCAAGAGAGTACGATCTCAAATATCAAAAGTCTTCCAAGGAGAGTCAAGTTCCTGCTTTTTACGATGGTAGCATGCCTTTAATTCAACCATTTCACCAATCACTGCATTTCTTACACAAAATTCAAGTGAGAATGCAACAACCATCTATAGTGATCCAAGAGCATGTTTCTACACTGCTGGTAATTCTGGATCACCTAGTGCTTCTGTTGGATCTAGAAATTCATCTACTACAAATCAGTTCTCTCCACCACCAACTGTAAACATGAAGGAAGCTGAATAAAACATTGCTTCTCTGATAGCCTTCATGTCTTCCTATGAGAATTTGGTGAGTAGTAAGATAGCTACAAGTGATTTGACTGATGAAGACTATGATCAGATTGATCCGAATGACTTAGAGATTATGGGCTTGAAGTGGAATATGGCAATGATTGTCCGTAAAGTTAAAAGGTTTATGCAAAGGACTGGCAAAGATCTTCCAGCTTTAAACAAGAAGTTGGGATTTGATAAACTGAAAGTCAAATGTTATAATTGCCAGGAATTTGGGCATTTTGCAAAAGAATGTGATAAGCTGAAAAATGAGTATACTGGTCCTCGTGGTCAAAACCAAAGTTCTTCTACACCATGAGGTAATGATGCTGAAAAGAAACCGTCTACTTCTGGGTCACAAGCAATGCTAGCTGATGGGACTGATTGGTCACAACGATTACTGTGTAATGACAATCAAGCCAAGTTGGTCACGTTCAAGACAAATGATGTATTTCAAGATGCAAGCAGAAGTGAGTTATCGTCTGATAATGACACTGAATCAGACTCTGATGATTCATGTGTTAATATTCCAACCACGTTTGCTTGCATGGCTAAGATCAATGAGGTTAGTCATTCTATCTCTACTACTTCATCTGTTAAAGTAACTTGTGTTGAATGTGAGACTAACAAACCTAAGTTAGAGTCTTTAAAGAATCATAATGATAATTTAGTAAGAGAAATTGCTTCATTAAAGGATACTTATCGACAATCTCTTGAATCTCAAATGAGATCTCGAGAGAAGATTGAAGCTTTGCCGACAAGTAACCATGATCTTAAGGCTGAGTTATCTGTGAAAATGACAATTAATGTTCAAAAGTTTCAAGAAATTTTGAAACATCGTTCAAATATAACCGAGCTTGAGAATGAGGTTCTTGAGTTAAAGAACAAGTTGGGAAAATTCAAAAATTCTTCCTGTTTGCTAAACGAAATAATTGTAGTATCTGGTAAGCAAAAAGATTCAAAGAAAGGTATGGGTTTTGTTGAAATTCCACCACCTTTTTCACAATGATTATAAAAAGAGAAGATGTGATTGTGAAAGAACCTGCGATTTCTGAAAAATCAAAACCAGTTAAAGCCCAACCTGCAACTCAAAAACCTCATGTAGAAAGCAACAAAGTCTTTGTTGAAAATGTTGACAAAGTGATTATTGAGGATGTGTTTTGTCACACCCCGATCGTGATGGCGGAATAATCGAGGCGCGGCGACTAAGTCGTGATTGTTGAGCACAATAGTATAAAAGTCTAAATGCATAAACATAACCAAAATGTCAAATATTACACCATCCAGGTAACATGAAACAAATTGTTTTAATACAAAATATCAAGTTTCCAAACAACTCCTAGACTAGCCTTCATCTCTCTAAGGCCTCTAAACTTGCTAGGGATTTCTTGCTGCATTATTTCCTGAAAACATGTAACAAACTGTCAACTACATAAAGTAGATGAGTGAATTCATAGGTTTAAAGAAAAAGAGTTTATACACAAACATACTAGTATAGGTTGTAGGGGTTTATATATAGGGTGTACCTGCGGCTAACCCACCACTCCTACAACTTATACTGCTATGTTTGGATATAATACCCGGTTTTAAGATGGTTTGTAAGAAAAGGTCTCTTGGTTTTCCCAAAGAGGTTTTTGTAGTAAGTAAAACATGAAATGTTCTCCTGGACTCTCAGCGGGCTTATTATTCTCCCATTAGAGTCGTTTGTGATAAGATTACTCAAAGATTTGTGGTCTCCCAACGGTACATGTAGCACATAGCAGTTAAGCATAAATAAGGACATATAGATTTGAGCATGCTAAGTTTACTAGATAAACCAACACCAAGATCCCACTGTTTACTAGTATCCAAGATGATGGTGAATAAATGATGATGATGATGAATGATGATGAAACTCAATGATCACACAAGACTTGATTGATCCCACGCAAGACTTAAACCAAGACTACCTCGTTCTTGTCATCCAGGACTCAGCTAGGTTCTACCGAGAGTAGGATAGACTCCCCAAAGAATCCTGGGTTCCCTTGGTCCCTACCGAGACTAGTATAGGTCCTCAAGAGTTATGGATTTCACCGAGACTAGTATGAAATCCCATGAGTTACGAGTGCCACCGAGAATAGAATGCCACTCATGGTCGCGAGTTCTACCGAGAGTAGAATAGACTCTCGCGTCCAATTCAACTCATGATGCTTTGATCTCTAGATTTCCATGCTGACACAATGACTATGATGATATGAATATGATTCCCATTCCCATGATGTCAATGTTCATAGAATTTCCCATACTCATTGATTTCCAATGTTCTTAGATCTCCATAAGTTGATGGGTTTTCCCCATGTTCATAGATTTCCAAAGTTTATAGATTCTTAAAAAGCTTGTGGATTTCCGCACGTGTGTAGAAATCCAAAAGTTTATAGTTTAAAGAGTGTTTGCATAAATGATTTTATCCAAACGTGTAAAGTTACCATGTTTCCACCCCATAGTTTTGAAAAGCTTAAATAGGGGCTATGAACTCACCTTGATCTCGGGTTAGGATGGTGCTACAATAGATCTCCTTAGCCTAGAGTTGAACATATATATAAGGTTAACAACGTGCTATAAGTCTAAGAAAACGAGCTTACGCGGCCTCGAGCAAAAACTGGGTTTTAAAGACGAAAACAGCTTGGTTCTGGCTTGATTCGATCGAATAGGAACACGTTCGATCGAATAGACACACATTCGGTCGAATCTGTGGCACACTCGATCGAACTAGAAACACATTTGGTCGAACCAGTTGGAAAAACTCGTTCGGTCGAACATGGAACTTGTTCGATCGAATAGACACTCGTTCGATCGAATACGAAACTCATTCGGTCGAATGAGTTGGAGACCATTCGGTTGCTTTCCTATTCGATTGACTGGACTGATTCGATCGACTGGTTCTATCGAATGAGTCTGATTCGACTCCTTCAAGCTGGGCGACGGAGAAACCTACGGGTTTTTCAGATTTTCCAGATTTTTGACCCAAAATCGAAGTTTTTGACATGGAAATGCTCGGGATTGAAAGGGCTATCGATTCCTAGTGATTTTAAACACAAAAGCCTGCATTTTGACACCAAAACAAGACGGTTTTTGACCCGAAAACTCTAGAAACGAAAATGGGTGTTTTTGCTCGATTTGAGGCCGAAAATGGTTATGAAAATGGATGATTTTCAAGAAGATCTTACCAAGAATAACAACAAACAGATTTGTGGACTCGGATTTGAAGTTTGAAGACTTTCTCTCTCTAGTTTCTCTCTCTAGAATGAGAGTGTTTGGGTGGGAAGTGTTGGTGGAAATGAAAGAGATGGTGTAAGAATACTTGATTTTCCGCTTAAATACTCGGGTGACTCGGGTTCGGGTTTAGGCTACCGACGGGTCAAGACTAGTCGAGTTCATAAGTTTTTAAACAAACTAAAACTTTTTCAGCAAAACTTTTATAAAACCATTTTCCGAATAATTATTTGAAATCTTTTTAAATAAGAACATTTAATTTTTCGAAAGCATAAAAATTAATATTTTTCAGGCGTAAATGTCGTTTTATAAAATAAACATTTTAAATGATAAAAGCAGATTTTTCCAATGATATGGGTTCCGAACTTATCGTCCAGAATCCCAAAGTCTATAGTTTCCGATGATTTCACGATCCTAGTTTACCAATCGAATTTCAGGGCGTTACATCCTCCCCAATTTAGAGGAATTTCGTCCCGAAATTTAGAACTTAGTATAGTTGATGCAATGATGTTTTAGATCAAATGATCCCATGATGACCACTATGCGCCACTACCCCTAATTTTCGTCTTGGATACCACCCAAATCAAGTTGAAGGGGTTTATATATAGGGTGTACCAGCGGCTAACCCACCACTCCCTCAACTCCACTTGGGTGTTTCTTTCGACTCCTATTAGTTCAATGACACACAGGACGACACACTATTTTCCACTACAAGGCATCACCTTCAAGCTTTACATCAGACATATTCATTTCGGATTGAAGGGGTTTATATATAGGGTGTACCAGCGGCTAACCCACCACTCCTTCAATCTCCAATGAATAATTCCCTCAATAACTCTTGAATTTAACGCCTCACAGCTGCCACGCTAACTATGAGTCCCTAATTCCAAGTCTCGCTTCAGACATAATCAACTTGTGCCGAAGGGGTTTATGTATAGGGTGTACCAGCGGCTAACCCACCACCCCTTCAACATTCATTGATTAATTCCCTACACGAAGCTTGAGTTCACGACTCATAGTTACACAATAGCATATTGTTTATACACGTATACACCTGTGAACTTGATGTAATTATATTCCGGACTATAATTACGAGTTCACCTTGTATCAATGTATAAACTCCATTGTGTGCGGCTAGAAAAATCGACACGACACCACACACACACACACAACCATGCTTCATGAATGCTAGAATGATGACAAATTTTGGCTCAATGATACATAGTTTACCCCAATGTTTACATGATTAAGTATGCACAACTTGTGTTTTCCAGCACGAGTCATGGGTAGCCAAACTTGGTGTTATGCAAATAAGAGAATATTTATAAGCAAATAGGAACAACATGATACTTCATTGATTGATATTGGTCCCTGATTACATGATTACGATTACATAGACTCCAAGATTTCTAGAATTACAAAGATGATGACTATGCGAACAGATGAGGGTATTCCTCCTTCATCTTATCCTCTCGCTCCCATGTGAACTCGGGTCCACGATGGTTGTTCCAACGTACCTTGACTATGGGTATCCGGCTTCGCTTAGTCCTTTTGACTTCTCGATCTAGGATCTCGACAGGTTCCTCAACAAAGTGTAGTTTGTCGTCGATGCGAACCGTGTCGATCGGGATTTGAGCGGTCTCGTCAACGAGGCACTTTTTGAGTTGCGACACATGAAAAACGTTGTGAACACGGCTGAGTTCTGGAGGCAATTCCAAGCGATAGGCTACGGGTCCGACCTTTTCGATGATCTTGAAAGGTCCTACGTACCTTGGAGCAAACTTTCCCTTTTTCCCGAAGCGAACAATGCCCTTCCAGGGGGAAACTTTGAGCATTACGCGATCGCCTAATTGGAACTCCAGAGGTTTGCGGCGTTTGTCAGCGTAATACTTGTGTCGACAGCGGGCGTCCTTAAGTCTTTGCTGGATGATGGCGATACTGTCAGTGGTTTCCTGTATCAGTTCCGGGCCGAGGATTTGAGAATCTCCGGTCTCGGACCAACACAGTGGAGAACGACATTTCCTGCCATAGAGTGCCTCGAATGGTGCGCATTTGATGGTAGCATGATAGCTGTTATTGTATGAGAACTCTGCAAGAGGAAGGTGAGTCTCCCAGCTACTACCGAATTCAAGGATACAGGCTCTGAGCATATCCTCCAGGGTTTGTATGGTCCTTTCGCTCTGTCCGTCCGTTTCAGGATGATAGGCAGAGCTAAGTTTCACACTTGTCCCAAAGGCTTTCTGAAATGACTTCCAGAACCTTGACGCAAAAGAGGGGTCACGGTCAGACGTGATGCCCTTAGGCACACCGTGACGGGTTACGATCTCACGAATGTAAATCCGCGCCAGCTTCTCCGTAGTGTAGTCCTCGCGGACAGGGAGAAAGTGGGCAGACTTGGTCAAGTAATCCACGATAACCCAAATCGTGTCATAACCGCTGGGTGTCCGCGGGAGTTTGGTAATGAAGTCCATAGCGACTTCGTCCCACTTCCACTGCGGTATGATCGGTTTTTGTAACAGGCCAGATGGTCTCTGATGTTCAGTCTTGATCCGCGAGCATGTTAGGCACCTACCGACGTACAAAGCTATGACTTTCTTCATACCCGGCCACCAGAAGTGAGACTTGAGATTCTGATACATTTTATCACTGCCCGGGTGAATAGAGTATCTGGATTTGTGCGCTTCGTTCAGGATAAGTTCTCGAAGTGGTTCAGAGTTTGGAATCCACATGCGATTTAAGTAGTAAAGTATACCATCATACTTGGTTTCAAACTTCCGTTCGGCACCGCAAGATTGCATATTTTTGAGATCACCACCAGCAATCGCTTGCTTTTGAGCTTCAAGAACCAAGGAGGGAAGATTGGACTGAATACGGATCGCATGCAACTGGGTCCTTTCCTTGCGACTTAACGCGTCAGCCACTACGTTAGCCTTTCCAGGGTGGTAGCGGATTTCGCAGTCGTAGTCACTTAGGAGTTCAACCCATCGACGTTGTCGCATGTTTAGCTCCCTTTGGTTGAGGATGTGTTGTAGGCTCTTGTGGTCGGTGAAGATGACACATTTCGTACCGTATAGGTAGTGTCTCCATATTTTTAAGGCAAAGACCACAGCACCCAATTCCAAGTCGTGGGTGACATAAATCCTCTCATGACTCTTGAGTTGGCGCGAGGCATAAGCGATGACCTTACCGCGTTGCATTAAGACGCAGCCTAGACCTTGGCTCGAGGCGTCGCAATAAACAACAAAATCATCGTTACCCTCAGGAAGTGACAGGATTGGTGCATGACAGAGTTTATGTTTCAATGTTTGGAAAGCCTCTTCTTGCTCTTGGTTCCAAATGAATGGTTCCCCTTTTTGAGTTAACATTGTGAGAGGCAATACGATCTTTGAAAAGTTCGAGATGAATCGACGGTAGTACCCAGCTAAACCAAGAAATGAACGAATTTCGGTTGGCGTTGTAGGCGCTCCCCAATTTTTGATGGCTTCAATCTTGGCAGGGTCGACATGAATGCCTTCCTTGTTAATGATGTGACCTAAGAATTGAACTTCCCTTAGCCAGAATTCGCATTTGGAGAATTTGGCGTAGAGTTGCTCTTTCCTCAGCAGATCCAAGGTAAGCCTGAGATGAAGCTCATGGTCGGCTTTAGAGCGGGAATAAACGAGAATATCGTCAATGAAGACGATAACAAACTGGTCCAGGTATGGACGACAAACGCGATTCATGAGATCCATGAACACCGCAGGGGCATTCGTCAAACCAAAAGGCATGACTAGGAACTCGTAGTGTCCATAACGAGTTCTGAAAGCGGTTTTCGCGATGTCGTCCTCCATGACGCGTACTTGGTGATAACCTGAGCGTAGGTCGATCTTGGAAAAGTAAGTGGCTCCTTGCAGCTGGTCGAAAAGATCGTCAATCCTTGGTAATGGATACCGATTCTTGACCGTGAGTTTGTTAAGCTCACGATAGTCTATGCACATCCGGAAAGATCCGTCCTTCTTCTTGACGAAGAGGACTGGAGCTCCCCATGGAGATGAACTAGGGCGAATAAAACCCTTGTCTAGTAGTTCCTGTAGCTGGCTCGATAATTCCTGCATTTCTGACGGAGCCAAACGATACGGAGATTTTGCCACGGGGGTTGCACCGGGAACTAATTCGATGTGGAATTCGACTTGTCGTCTAGGAGGTAGTCCGGGTAAGTCTTTAGGAAAAACGTCTGGGAATTCACGCACAACGGGGACATCAGAGAGCTTCTTCCCCAAAGATTTCTTGATGGAGACATGAGCTAGGAAGGCGAGACACTTCTTTCGAAGGCATCGCCGAGCTTTAAAGCAGGAGATTAATTTCAGACATCTACCTGATCTTTCTCCTTGAATAATTATGGACTCGCCAGAAGAACAAGGAACGCGAATGAGCTTCTCAGCACACACCACTTCCGCGTGGTTGATGGACAACCAATCCATCCCAACAATTACATCGAAACTTCCTAATTGCATAGGGATGAGGTCAATGTTAAGAGACGTCTGATCAAACGTAAGCGTGCAATTGCGAACGATTTTGTTCACTTGGGTAGACTCTCCGTTTGCCATTTCGACAGAGAAAGCGGGGTCTAAGACAGAGGTTCCTAGATTAAGCAATGGGACCAACTCGCTAGAAATAAAACTCCTATCTGCACCCGTGTCAAATAGAATAGAAACCCAGAGATTGTTAAGGATGAACGTACCAGTAATGACGTCAGGATTTTGGCGAGCTTCAGCAGCGCCAATAGTAAAGGCTCGGCCTCGGGCCGGAGGAAGATTTGCAAGACGAGGACACCTGCTCCTGAAATGGTCCGTGGCTCCACACTCGAAACAGCTTCGAGTGTTGCTGGGTTGGGAACTGCTGCTCTGTATTGCCAGTTGATTACCTTGAAATCTGCAGCGTTCCGCTAGGTGCCCCAAACGTCCACAGTTCGTGCATTTCCAGCACGGGGGTTCCGGCAGGGTGATGAAATTGGCAAGTGCCGCACTTGGGGTGAACCCCAGTGTACTCCCTCTTTGGCCTTCCAGAAGGGGTGGGAGCAGGAGCGACAGAGCTGATTGGGGTTGCGGGAATAACCATCGCGTAACTGCTAGCCTTACGCTTTTTGATGCGGTTGATCTTTTTGGATGAGCCCTCAGCGGCCTTGCCCGTACCTTTGGATAGGACCCCAGTCTTAACCTGGTCCTGGGTCAGTCGGGCAGCTAGTTCAATGGCCGCTTGTAGGGTTGATGGGTCAGCCCCGATAACGATTCCACGGACAGTGTCAGGTAGGCCATTGATGTAAAGCTCAATAGCCCGGGAGGGAGGGGTGACCAAGTGTGGTACGAGAAGGGAGAGCTCGTGAAAACGCTCCGTGTACCCTTGGTGATCAGCGCCCTTCATTCTGTGCACCCAAAACTCAGCTTCAAGTTTCTGCACCTCACTGCGAGGTACGAACTCGCGGGTAACCAAAGCTACAAATTCCGACCAAGTCATGGCCAAGGCAGCCTCACGCCCGCGGGTTCTTATCTCGTTGTTCCACCAGGTCAGCGCGCGTTTAGACAACATGCTTGCCGCGTGCGTGACTTTCAGTGTCTCAGGGCACGAGCTAATAACAAAGGCAGCCTCCATCTTTTCGATCCACTGGAGGAGACCAACGGCGCCTTCTGAACCGCTGAAGCTGGTGGGTTTGGTAGCCATGAAGTCCTTGTATGGCTTATTTGCTGGTTCATTTGCGTTCTGAGCTGGAATTTGGTTGGCCCCAGAGGTTCCTTCTTGCCTCAGCCCCTGGCTGATGGCTGTTACCATGCCTGGTAACACAGCCGCGATCTGCTGGGCTATAAGGTTGGCTAGATCAGCGGAGTCCAAGGGGGCGGGTGCACGTCTGGGAGGCATTCTTGACAAAACGAAAAAAAAAAACGAGCGTTAAATAGAATCAATGACACGCCAAAGATTAAGAATAGAGGACATAGATTATACCAAGAACACAGAATGACATGGCTCAAGAGATTAACAGTTAATATACAACACATAAGCACGCAGCACGTATATAAGTGTAGACATGTGATTGTGATGCATGAGCTATCTAGAGTCAAGGATCCTAGGTTATAGTCTAGGTCGGTTTCCTAATTCCCTATAACCACTGGCTCTGATACCAATCTGTCACACCCCGATCGTGATGGCGGAATAATCGAGGCGCGGCGACTAAGTCGTGATTGTTGAGCACAATAGTATAAAAGTCTAAATGCATAAACATAACCAAAATGTCAAATATTACACCATCCAGGTAACATGAAACAAATTGTTTTAATACAAAATATCAAGTTTCCAAACAACTCCTAGACTAGCCTTCATCTCTCTAAGGCCTCTAAATTTGCTAGGGATTTCTTGCTGCATTATTTCCTGAAAACATGTAACAAACTGTCAACTACATAAAGTAGATGAGTGAATTCATAGGTTTAAAGAAAAAGAGTTTATACACAAACATACTAGTATAGGTTGTAGGGGTTTATATATAGGGTGTACCTGCGGCTAACCCACCACTCCTACAACTTATACTACTATGTTTGGATATAATACCCGGTTTTAAGATGGTTTGTAAGAAAAGGTCTCTTGGTTTTCCCAAAGAGGTTTTTGTAGTAAGTAAAACATGAAATGTTCTCCTGGACTCTCAGCGGGCTTATTATTCTCCCATTAGAGTCGTTTGTGATAAGATTACTCAAAGATTTGTGGTCTCCCAACGGTACATGTAGCACATAGCAGTTAAGCATAAATAAGGACATATAGATTTGAGCATGCTAAGTTTACTAGATAAACCAACACCAAGATCCCACTGTTTACTAGTATCCAAGATGATGGTGAATAAATGATGATGATGATGAATGATGATGAAACTCAATGATCAACCAAGACTTGATTGATCCCACGCAAGACTTAAACCAAGACTACCTCGTTCTTGTCATCCAGGACTCAGCTAGGTTCTACCGAGAGTAGGATAGACTCCCCAAAGAATCCTGGGTTCCCTTGGTCCCTACCGAGACTAGTATAGGTCCTCAAGAGTTATGGATTTCACCGAGACTAGTATGAAATCCCATGAGTTACGAGTGCCACCGAGAATAGAATGCCACTCATGGTCGCGAGTTCTACCGAGAGTAGAATAGACTCTCGCGTCCAATTCAACTCATGATGCTTTGATCTCTAGATTTCCATGCTGACACAATGACTATGATGATATGAATATGATTCCCATTCCCATGATGTCAATGTTCATAGAATTTCCCATACTCATTGATTTCCAATGTTCTTAGATCTCCATAAGTTGATGGGTTTTCCCCATGTTCATAGATTTCCAAAGTTTATAGATTCTTAAAAAGCTTGTGGATTTCCGCACGTGTGTAGAAATCCAAAAGTTTATAGTTTAAAGAGTGTTTGCATAAATGATTTTATCCAAACGTGTAAAGTTACCATGTTTCCACCCCATAGTTTTGAAAAGCTTAAATAGGGGCTATGAACTCACCTTGATCTCGGGTTAGGATGGTGCTACAATAGATCTCCTTAGCCTAGAGTTGAACATATATATAAGGTTAACAACGTGCTATAAGTCTAAGAAAACGAGCTTACGCGGCCTCGAGCAAAAACTGGGTTTTAAAGACGAAAACAGCTTGGTTCTGGCTTGATTCGATCGAATAGGAACACGTTCGATCGAATAGACACACATTCGGTCGAATCTGTGGCACACTCGATCGAACTAGAAACACATTTGGTCGAACCAGTTGGAAAAACTCGTTCGGTCGAACATGGAACTTGTTCGATCGAATAGACACTCGTTCGATCGAATACGAAACTCATTCGGTCGAATGAGTTGGAGACCATTCGGTTGCTTTCCTATTCGATCGACTGGACTGATTCGATCGACTGGTTCGATCGAATGAGTCTGATTCGACTCCTTCAAGCTGGGCGACGGAGAAACCTACGGGTTTTTCAGATTTTCCAGATTTTTGACCCAAAATCGAAGTTTTTGACATGGAAATGCTCGGGATTGAAAGGGCTATCGATTCCTAGTGATTTTAAACACAAAAGCCTGCATTTTGACACCAAAACAAGACGGTTTTTGACCCGAAAACTCTAGAAACGAAAATGGGTGTTTTTGCTCGATTTGAGGCCGAAAATGGTTATGAAAATGGATGATTTTCAAGAAGATCTTACCAAGAATAACAACAAACAGATTTGTGGACTCGGATTTGAAGTTTGAAGACTTTCTCTCTCTAGTTTCTCTCTCTAGAATGAGAGTGTTTGGGTGGGAAGTGTTGGTGGAAATGAAAGAGATGGTGTAAGAATACTTGATTTTCCGCTTAAATACCCGGGTGACTCGGGTTCGGGTTTAGGCTACCGACGGGTCAAGACTAGTCGAGTTCATAAGTTTTTAAACAAACTAAAACTTTTTCAGCAAAACTTTTATAAAACCATTTTCCGAATAATTATTTGAAATCTTTTTAAATAAGAACATTTAATTTTTCGAAAGCATAAAAATTAATATTTTTCAGGCGTAAATGTCGTTTTATAAAATAAACATTTTAAATGATAAAAGCAGATTTTTCCAATGATATGGGTTCCGAACTTATCGTCCAGAATCCCAAAGTCTATAGTTTCCGATGATTTCACGATCCTAGTTTACCAATCGAATTTCAGGGCGTTACATGTTTGAACCTGAGGTTGTACACAAAAACAAGAACATTTCAAGTTCTAATCACATTCTTTGTAAACCTCATGAATTTGAGGAAGCTTTGTACGGTTCACACACAACTCATGTGAGAAAAGAAAACCAAGTTAAGGTTAAACCGGTGAAGGCTAAGAAACCAGAAAAGCCTAAAATTTCTGATGAGGACTTGATGCGTTTCATCAATCCCACTGCTTCTAAGCCATCATCTGCTCGTGTTTTTAAGTTAAAGGGAATGAACACGATGTTCACTGAAAAAGACATTCCGATTAGTATTATCAAACCGGAACTAGTCGAAAGTGTCTTTTACAATGAAACTGACAAGTTACAAGACCTTGAACGTCAATATGCTTGTGCCAAAACATCAAACTCATCAGACCCATTGGTTAGAGCTAAACAAGTATTAAAAAATTCTAAGAAAGTTCAGTTTGTGAAATCCACTGGAACCGATACATTGCAAAGTTTTTCAAACTGCTCTAATCTTGACTTTTATCTGAAAAAGAAGTCTGTATCGTCTGATGATTTGGCCAAGTGTTTCACTAAAAATGTGAGCCATCAACCTTTTGTTGCATCTGTTTATGCCAAACCTCAACATGACCGTGTGGACATGCGAAGTTGCTTTTTGTGTGGACAACAAGGTCATGTTGTGAGTAACTGTGGTCAGCAGAAATCCCAGAATCTTCATCCATTCGTTAAGGACCATTCAAAACCGGTTCCTTTGATAAAGGAGATTCTGAAACAACCTGTGTCGTGTGATGATGATAGTCACATCATGTTTTCAAACGTGAATCCCCGTAAGGTAATTCATGTAAATGAAACACATGGTCAAGTGAAACCAAAGTTTGTGCCAACTGAGCCTATATGAAAGAACGTGAACTCAAATGTTATTCAAGCTTCTTATCTAAGATGAAAGTCTAAGAAGTCGGTAACTTATTCTCAAGTTGCTGAACAACAGTTGAATTCTGTTCAAGTTAATGCTCCAAGAGAAATTCAAAAGGTGCCCAAGACTGAGGCCTGGGCTGTCTTTTTAAACTAATCACTTTTACTTTGTGTGTAGGGTACATCCAAGACCGTGTCTAGTGAAAACTGGATAATGGATAGTGGATGTTCTCGTCATATCACTGGAAATCTCGACCTCTTAACATATGTGAGAAATATTCAAGGGGGTTATGTGGCATTTGCTGGGAATTCTGGGGGCATGATAACACAAGAGGGTGAAGTTTCCAATGGTCACATTACATTTTAAAAAGTCAATTACTGTGACAAGGTGGACCATAATTTATTGAGTGTGTCGCAAATCTGTGACAAGAAGTACACCACGGTATTTACTGATAAAGAGTGTCTGATTTTGTACCGGGATATGTGATTCCCAAGGACATGGTTGTCATGCGGTCACATCGATCAAATGATATTTATGTCTTAAGTATGAGTACTAATGTATCAACGTCTATCGAAACATGTTTTGCCTCAAAAGCAACTGAGAAAGACTCTATTCTCTGGCATCGTAGAATGGGTCGCATACATGTTCGTAAGATGAATTATTTAATGGCGAATGATTTAGTTGAGGGTGTTTCTTTGAAGAACTTTAAATTATCTAATCATTGTGTTGTGTGCAAGAAGGGCAAGCAGAAGAAAAAGTCACATCCATCTAAATTATTGAATTCCATTGATACTCCTCTTGAACGACTTCATTTGGATCTTTTTGGTCCTGTGAATCGTGCTAGTATCTCTGGAGATTGGTATTGTCTTGTTGCTACCGATGATTATTCAAGATACTCATGGGTCTTATTTATGAGTTCAAGGATCAAACACCTGTTCTGGTACAAAACCTAATCACTAAGATCGAATCACTATACAAACAATAAGTGAGGAGAATTTAAAGTGATAATGGTACTGAATTTAAGAACACTGTATTAGATTTCTTTTGTATTCAAAAAGGAATTCACCGTGAATACAGTGCACCCTAGGTACCACAACAGAACGGTGTTGCTGAAAGGAATAATAGAACTTTGATTAAAGCCGCAAGAACTATGCTTGCTGATTCTAAGCTTCATGTCCAATTCTGGAATGAGGCGGAGAATACAGCTTGTTATACGCTTAATCGGGTGCTAACTGTTAAACGACTCAAGAAGACAAGTTACAAGATTTTAAACAATCGAAAGCCTAACTTAAAGTATTTGGAACAATTTGGGTGTCCTTGTACGATGCTGAAAAAGGATGCGAGTAAGTTTGAAGAAAAAACCATTGAAGGATATTTCTTCGGGTATGCGTCTCCAAAGAAAAGGGTATTTAATGTCACTTCTGGTTGTGTTGAGGAATGGTATCATGTGCACTGTCAAAAGTACACCACACCTCCTCAAGGGAAAGGTCCCGACTGGATGTTTGATTATGATGGCTTATTTAATTCATTTACTCCATCAACTGAGAACTTTGATGAAGACCTGGTTTGAGCATACTTTGAAGATCATTTTGCTATTCCAAGATTTTCAAGTTATAATGATGTTGAAGCTCCACCCGTTGCTCCAACTGCTTTTGATACTGTATCTACTTCTTCTTATGACAATCAAGACGATGATCTGGTTATTGAACTTGACAGTGATGTTTCATCTCTTGAACTTGATTTACACTCTTCTAGAATTTTCAATGTTGCTAAATTCACTTGAGCCAACGACGCCTCGTATGGCACTTCAAGATCCTTCTTGGGTAGAAGCTATGCAAGAATAATTACAACAATTTGCACGTTTGGGTGTTTGGGATTTAATCGACAAACCCGATAGAGTCAAGAAAGCTATTCCGACTAAGTGGTTATTTAAATGTAAGAAAGACGATCGAGGGGTGATCGTAAGGAACAAGGCACGATTAGTGGTGTAAGGTTTTCATCAGCAAGAGGGTATTGATTAAACAGAAGTGTATGCGCCAGTTGTAATATTAGAGTCTATTCGAATCTTTTTAAGCGTATGCTGCTTATAAGAATATTAAGGTCTATCAAATGGATGTTAAAAGTGTTTTTCTCATGGTGAACTACACGAGGAAGTGTTCGTTTTACAGCCTCCTGGCTTTGAAGATCCTGATTATCCGGACCGAGTTTACCGATTAAACAAGGCCCTGTATGGTCTACATCAAGCCCTGAGAGCTTGGTATAGCACGCTCTCCGACCATCTGACTGATAACGGCTTCAAGCGAGGGACTGTCGACTGCAATTTATTTCATAAGATTGTTGGTGATGATCTACTCCTAGTTCAGATTTATGTCGACAACATTATTTTTGGGTCTAAAAACGACACGTTATGTAACGAGATCGAGAAGTCAATGCAAACGACGTTCGAGATGAGCTCGATGGGATAGATGAATTTCATTCTAGGGTTGCAAGTTCACCAGTCTGCGAAAGGAATCTTTATTCACCAGATCAAATATGTAAACGATGTCTTGAGCCGATTCAAGATATCTTCCGGAAAAATCCCTTCAACTCCTCTCCCCGTGGGTCACAATTTATCACCGGATGAATTGGAGGATACCGTTGATCCGACCCTCATCTGCGCGACTACGGTTTGAAGTTTCTTACTTCGCCTATTTTGATTGATAACTCTGCTGTCATAAGTATAACAAAGAATCCCATACAACATTCTAAAGTAAAACATATCGAAATTAGATATCATTTCATACGCAATTGCTTTGAAAAGAAATTCATCGACCTTGAGAAAGTACATACTGATTTTCAGAAAGCCGATCTATTTACCAAAGCCTTTGACAAAACTCTTTTCAATTTTTGCTTGGTTTAAATGGACTAAAGACCCTTGCTGATATCCTGAAACAAGGATAACTTTCTTTCTTTTCTGTTTATTTCTTCATTTTAAAATTTATTATGATTTTGGGTTTTAGGGGGTGAAAAATAGAAAATACAAAAATATTGTGCTTTTTGTTTGTATAGATAAAACCCAAAAACAATGAAAAATTAAAATCCAAAAACATCTGAAAATTTTAAAATTCCAAAAGTATTGTGTTTTCATATTTTTTTAATGTTTTCTTTAAAATATTTTGAAAATCCAAAAACATTATAAAACTTTGAAAAAGACAAAAAGATTGTATTTTTTGTTTGTACAGAAAAATCCGAAAATCAAAAAGATTGTGAAGTTTTTATGTTTATAAGAAAATAGAAAAGACAAAAAGATTGTGTTTTAAGTATGTATAGAGAAAAACCAAAAAGATTTTTGCATACGTTCGTTGAAAAGTATGTCAATTACTCAAATTTGAAGGACATGCACTTGTATATGTTTGGTCCTGATATTTACTTGTAAATGTTCAGGATAGCCATTCACCTGATAATGGAAAGTAGTTGGGGTTTTCGTTATGCGTTTTAGTTTATTTTCTCGCTGAAAATTATGTCTGTTATTTAAGTTTGTGAAGCATGCTTGCATGTCTTGGTCCTATTATTCACTTGTTGAATTGATAGGTTAACCATTTATTTATAGACTTAATGTAACTGGGGCGATTAAATATATTTTGTTTTATGCTCCTCAAAATTTTTGAGTTTTTGAAGCAAAAAAGAGAAAATGATAGTACATTGATTGTTTTGACCCCAAATCCAGCAAGAAATAAGCTTAAAAGACTGAGTGCTTAATTGCATTTGTGCATTGGTAGGCCTTAAACAAACTGTTAGAGTAAAGAAAGTGATATAAACATAAAGAAATGCCAAATTGAAAGAGGCGTTAGTCTCTAGCAAAAATCTCGATGAGGATGGCAGAAATGTAATAACCTGCCATACTCAAGCCTTATACTTATTTGATCACCCAAAAATAAAATAAAGCAAATAACAAGCGTTGAGGTTCTGGACACTATGACTGTGAGTCTTTATGTGGCTTAATCATCTAGGTATTCATATGCATGAATATTTCATTCGCTTTTAGAGCAAACCCAAAGTCATTAAACTTGATCACCATTGTACCTCGTACAATCTGAATTACTGACTTGATCAAAATCCGCTGTTAGTCATACATTTGTTCCTCCATTGCGCGTGTCTCAATACCATTAAGAAACGGACCCCATGGGATACAGTGTATGTAAGCCGACAGATGGACTCGTGCATACTCACTCATAGTAAAGGAAACTCAATGTATTGCTCATAAATCTTTATAAAATTCAAATTTGATCAGCAATATAATGGTTTAAGTCAAGTTGGGGTGATATGGCAAAAATCAAATTAAGCTTGAACCGAGATTAGAGGCTGATAGTTTTTGATATTCTGTGCTTTAATTGAACCATTAATCATATCACAAAAGCACTTGAAGGTTTGTTTTAGATTTAGGTGGACAATAATACCAATGACCGACTTAACGCCAGTCACAATATCGCTGAAATATAAAACTATTATGGGAGGGCAATCTAGTCAATATGATTCTCTGCTCAAACTCGCCAATAATCCAAAAATATGTGCTGCTTTTGAAAAACCATACAAAAACAAAAAAATATATTCCATTCTATGTTTTTATTTTGTAAATATTACTTTTACGTCAAAAATCTCAAAATATCAAAAAGATTTTACTTTTCAAGTTTACATATTATTTATTTTTTTAAGTTAAGTGTTTCAAAGCATAAAACACGTTAAGGTATTCAATCATCGAGGTATGGGTTCGTCAGTGATTTTTGTTTAAGTTAATTGGTTTTATTTGAGTTATATTTAATTTAATTGATTTATTTAAGTAAAAATTAAATAAAATAATTAGATATTTGTGATTCGTTAAATAATAACGACTTAAGACCATTGATAGCGAATTGAGTTCCAATTCGTTAACCTTACCGCACTCTGTAACGAATGACTTTTAGTTCGTTAAATTTTTCTAACGAATCACACTCTAATTCATTAAAGCCATGTGTTAACTTATGATAAATTCCAAAATTCAAACGAATCAGACGATTCGTTACATTGAGAACTGTGCAGTGTCAGATATATATAGGGATAGTGAAACGATTCGTTTCACACTATTCATTTTCTTCTTCCTTGAATACTGTTACTCTCCTCAAATTTTCAAGAATCTTCGACCTTCGAATTTCAGTGTTTTGCTTATAATTTTGTGATCTTAAGGTATAGACGATCATACCTTCGTGATTTTCGTCAAATTTGACACTGGTTTGATAGGTTGATTATATGATTTTGTGACCGAGTTTTGAAAGGTTTTATAAACCTGTATTTACTCGATTTATACCATATTTTGGCCCACCATATTGATACCATTGTAATCTTAACGTGATTCCGAGATCCTTTGTGATCATTGAATTGGCTTTATGTTGCTGATTAGAGTTGTATCAATTTCCGATTACATGTTTAACTTTTCTGGTTCTTGGTAATTTTGACCTTGACCAATTGAGTCAAATATTAAGCCTGGCTGGCCATTCGTGATGCTTAACGAATTAGAAATAATTCGTGTCCAATTCGTTATGTAATTTATATGAATCAGAACAGCGAATCATTATTTATAACGAATCAGATCAGTATTTGTTATTTATAACGAACTAGACATTAGTTCATTAACGTTTCAGAGTAGTCCTCATTCGTTATCTATTTACCTAATAGCGAAGCAGATATTTCGTTATAACAACTCAACAGTCAATATAACGAATCAATATGCTTAACGAATGACACTTTAATTAAACGAATTTTAATTTATTTATGATTTACAAATTTATTTATATAAATATTAATTTTATGTGTTCTATTAGTATTTTTATTTATCACTAATTTTTGGTTTATTTTCATAGTAAACTGGCCGATAACATGGAACAAAATCCTCCGGATGCTTATCAACAACAACATCAAGAACAAGAGTTACCATTACTTCCGTACGACATTAGGCATAACGTCTGTGCTTTTGTGGGTACGAACTTATTTGGTCCCTTACTGACGTTCATTCGACGTTCGGCTATACACTTTGTTGTGACTGCTCGGACGAAAGTTTATCTAAGTATTATACGTCAATTCTGAAACACGTCCAACTATGTTGAAGTTGAAAACCATATTGAAGCTACAATCAACCAAACGCCTATCATTGTTGATACTGATGTGATCCAACATATGCTTCGGTTTGGAGATACTATTGATCATCCGTGCGAGTTTGATAAAATTTGATCAAGGGTTTGTTTCGAAGAGTATTCTATGGTGGTGACATTGAAGCTTCCATTTATAATAAGAATGGATTATGCCCAACGTACAAGTATTTATTGCATGTACTAATCCATTGCTTAGGAGGACGAAAAGGTGGCTTCGATGAATGCCGGATTATGCTACAATCGGCATTTGTCGCGTTGATCCTGAACAAGCCATTCAACTTCTCAGAAATGATTTTATATCATCTTAAGTAACAATGCCTTCAAACGGTTCAACGAAAGAAGTTTTTAATGTATCCTCGATTCCTCTAGTTAATTATTCAAGATTTGATTCCTAATCTTGTTATTGATCAAACATTGGTGGATGATGTGTTATCATTGGAGCATATGTCTGTCGTTCTGTGCGACAGATGAAGATCTATCGGAAAGAGACCCCCGGACTAAACTTTTGATTGGTCATCTGGTGAATCCAGATTATGTATGTCCTGACAATGATCGCTGGATCCATGATGACTCGGATTCTAAGCTTGAGGAAGGACCAGGTGGGAACGAGGGTAATGATGATGATGGTGGTGGTAATGATGGTGGTGGTGGTCATGATGGTGGTAATGTTGGTGTTGATAATGTTCCTATTTTGCGACCTGCTGAGGTGGAAGCAGCGTTATCTGGTGCTATAGCTGCTCATCACAAACGGAAAGGGAAAGGGTTGGTGAAAGAAGGATCGTCTAAGCGTCGAGTGTCGGCTGGCGCTAGCATCTCATTTGGAGTTCAACCTCCAAGGTTGTCTATTCCTCAACGACCGGTGGTGTCGCTTACTACTAGCACCCCGGAGCTTACATTGACGACCACACTTACAACGGATCCAAGGCTTGGTATGATTCCTCATTCAGTTTTATCTACAATACCAAGGCCTTCAACTGCTACGTCGGTGGTTTCTCCTACATCGATGATGATGCCTCCACCACCTATGGACTTTTCATTTTTGAGGCTTAACCGACCTCAAGGTCCTGTTCAACCTGTCCCTGCTTCGTTTCATGCTATGACTCATGATCAGCAAATGGGCATGGTGTTGAGTCTACTTCCTTTGTATGAAAATCAAATGTCCGCTGATCGAATGAATCAAGAACGCATGATGGAAAATCAAAAGAAGTTGTTAAGCTATGTATCCTTCGGTCAAAAGGAAACAAAGGCCCTGCGTGAGATTGTTGAGTCTCAGGGGGTGAAAATAAAAGAGCAAGAGGAAAATAAAAGCAACTGACATGCAAAGATGATGAACTCAAGAAGCTCAAGAACGATGAGAAAGATCAAGATGCTTCAGGTACTGGAGGAAGTGAGCCTAAACAAACTCACGGCTTGGCTTCTAGTGCTGGTACAAGTGCAGCTGGTGATTCGGAAAAACATATCATCACTTATCATGATACTACAGCTGCTACGCCCATTGAGATGATCAAGTCTGATACTGTCATCTTTGTTGATGATAAGGGGGTGGTTAGAAGTATAGTGAATGCAAATGAAATTTTTGTGGGATATTTTGTTGAAAGGTCCCTAACATGAGAGCAGATTTTGATCTTGCTTGGTTTGAATGATGATGAGTTAACCATGTTGGAAACTGAGGAGGACGTAGAGGTTGTGAACAATGATGAGATCTTAAATGATCCGACCGTTGAGATGAATACTAATTTTATTTATGAGGATGAGGAAGTGGAGATCGAGGACATAACTGCTGAGGAATACCCTGATCTATTTCAACACACCAATGTTGATCAGGGTGCTCCAATATTTACTTACTAAGGAAACGGTCAAAGCAGTAGAAGATCTTTTGAAGAAAACTTCCAAGGGAAAGAACGTCGCTGATATGAGATTTGATTCGAATCCCGATCCTTCTGTTGCTGATATTCAGAGTTGGTTTGCTCATCGAGACAAGAGGGCTCGTAATATTATTGATGCACATCTATACGTTGATCATGAATTGATGGTAGAAGCCATTGCACGTGCCAAAGCAAATCAGATGACATCTTTCAAGGTCATGTCTAAAGTACAAGGTGATTTTATTTCTTGGCTTTTTGATTCTGATTTAAAAGTATGTATTATCAAATGGGAGAAGGGCGTTCAGTACTATGAAAAGATGTCTGATGTCCTCTCTTTTCCAAGATGGGATGTACGTACACTTGCACATCGTCCGTTCATTAATCGTGGTGGGAACCACCAAGAAAGTTGGTTTCACCAACACTTGCTGTTTGAGGTGCACAATGGGTTTAAATTTTTTAAGCCAAAAATTCCCACCCGCAAGCGTATCAATGAGATCGATCCAAGAACAGGTTGGAGAAAACTGGTTCTTAAGGTAAAGCCGCCAAAGACCATGAAGTGAGTGCCAATGAAGACTCTGAATCAACACATGTATTTATCCTTCAACCGCTGGTACTACAACAACAAGACTGGCGAGGCCGTTATTGTGTTGGGTAAAGGTTTAAAGACCGAGCTAATAAAGATCATCGATCCGATGTGGCTCGTGAATTTGACAGAGACCGACAATGATGTGCTATTTTAGAATAAAATATTGATAGAGCATCGTGAAGACTATGACCTAGCAATGCAATTTCAACGCGTTGTTAGGGTGTGTCATGAGCATGGTATTCACAGCTGCAGAGATTGGCAGACAAGACGCTTCAAGTAATTTAAAAGACAAAGAGCTCAAGGCGAGGGGGTGTCTGTTAGTACACGGTTTTGCGTCTCGAGTCTTTGTATTTATCGTTAATGTATTTATCTTTTATTTAATGTAATAATTATTAAGTTATTAAAGTAGTTCGTTAAGAAAGTCATCTAGTTCGTTAAGGATGTTTAACGAACTAGACTTAAGTTATGTTCCCTCCTGATTCATTAAGGATGTTTAACGAATCAGGGGGTGATTCGTTAAGTTTTTTTTGTTAAATGTATTGTAACAAAGTCGGTGTCTAGTTCGTTATGGAATGTCAACGAACTAGACACGTCTTCTATATATAATGTTTCATACACTATTTAATTTAAGCTTGGAGATTTAATTTTAACGAAACTCTGTCCAGATTTACTCTCAATCTTCCTTAACATATTCAACCTTAATATTATACATACACACACATATATATATATGTATATGTATATATATAATTAATACTAGTAGTAATATAAAACATATTGATCGATTATTTGCATCATGAACTAGATCCGTATAATTGGTTAATTTTATCCAAGATCTGAGATTTGTTCTAGAGGTATTCACAATTCATAATGCTTGCTGTCACACCCCAACCTACGGCGGAAATGTCGGGGCGTGAACTGATTGTCACAACTCACAAGGTTACTATCGTGCAACATTATAAGTTTTGATATCCATTTAATAATTTCAAATAAAACGAGTATTCATTACAACATCTCAAAACAAACAAAACATCAAACAAATCAAAATCATAAAATTTATTTGTCTCGTTGAATTTCTTCTAGCACAAGTCCTTAAACAATCTTCTAACTTCAACTACATCATACAATACCTGCATATGCGTTGAAAATAAAATAGTTTTGTCAACACAAGGTTGGGTGAGCAAAACACCAGATTTTCCTGATTTTATATAATAATAAATAAGATAGCAAACGGAGTCAAGTGAGACAAACAATTTAACCATAGCATATAGACAAATCAATCAAACCATAAGGAAAGGGCTAAACCGCTGCCATGCGAATGAGCATTGGTTACCAAAAATGAGGTGTCGGTGAAACCATTGTCAATGCGTCGGATGCCGGCTACTACGACGGTCGTATGATCATACTAGACTGAGATTATGTTGGAGCTCTCCGAATGCGGAAGCATATAAAGCAAGTAAGCACATAAACAAGTAAGGTATAAATTGTTAAACACAAGTGACAACAGCTACAAGTTGAGTAATATATAGTAATAAAATAAATAGAACGCATATGTACCCAAAACGGTTAAAAATGAGTTAAAAGGGGGAGTGAGATACTCACCTTATCGGATGAACGAAACAAAAATGATGATGTGAGAAAGATGAACCCTTCGGGATACACCAACAAGGATTCCTAGTTAAATAGGATAATATAAATTAGTTATAAATGATTTAACATAATTTAGCATTATGAGTTATTAACAAATGAGATAATGCGTATAATAGATTTGAGATTTCGACAGGATTTGAGACGTGATTGTGATTAGAACATTATTGATTGAACGATTTATGGATTATAATTGCAAAGATTAATATTATTGTTCATCATATATTTATAAAAAAATTATCTTTATAAAAAAATCATTGTTTGTACTTGAACCAAATATACTAGCGAAATAAGTTAAAATATATAAATTTAGTATAAAATATACTTATAACAATATTGGGATACATATATAATTAGATAAATAATTAAAATAAAATACCTTAATAAAATATGAGATACACTTGTAGTATTTGAATAAATACAGTTCAATATTTAAATATATAATCATAATATATATAAAAAAATCATTAAATAAGTTAAATAACTATAATAATTATATTTGGCATTTATATTGTTTATAAGGATTTAATTAATAAAAAAAACATTTAAAAATAACAAAAATGCGCTGGCCAGGACTTGAATCCGCGCCTGGCCGGCTCACATACAATTAACAAACACCCAACAAACCAGTTGAGCCAAGAGATCTGTTGTTTAAGAAGTTAGAAAAATAGATTAAATATAACAGCCCCAAATAAAAATCATAAGAACCCTAACTCAAGAACTCATTGAATCCGTTGTTAATTATTCGATTAAGCATAGGGTTACTGATTAAGGGTTACAAACGACCAAAATTCGAGGTTTAATTACAAGATTTGATGAAGAGTAGATGGAGAACGGAGAGGGAGGGACGGCGGCCAAATCATCATCGGGTTTTGATATCAGCAGGGAGTTATAATCCAATTCAAGTTAGGGATTGGAACGCGAGGATGTAATGAGCGTGTATATAAGTTTAATTGAATTATTATCAACTGAAAATGGTATGTTGACATAGCAATCAAAGACGGTTTGATTATTTTAGTTAATCCGCGTCATAATGATCTTGGTTTCCAAATCAATAATGTCGGTTTACTACGTAATACATAAGCAGATTGTGACACTCGTCAATTTCAGGTTAACTCCGTTAACTCAACTCCGTCAATTCAAACTTAGGATCACTGGATCTATAACGCACATCTCATTACATTTAAACTAAGGTTTTAAATGACGCTTGACAATTACTACATGTTTAGTCTTTCGGGATTGTACCGAAACGCAAACGAATTGACGCAAACCATTGGTGAATAAACGAAAAACGTCAAAACAATAATTATGTGATAATTATGTGTTAGACTTATGTGTTATGTGATAACATCGTATAAAACGCTAACTGAAGATGCAAACGAGTTAATTTAAGCTAGAAAAGTGATAATTAGTTGTTGAGGGACCTAGATGTAACATGTTATTATTATTAATAACAATAAACCCTGACTCTCTCTTCTCTCTTTCTCTCTACCCGACGGCAGCCCCTCTCTCCCTCTCTTTGCGATCGGCAGCCACAACACACACACATATCATCTTGTTTTGATCTTGTTCTTCATAATCGGAGCATCCTACACTCGTTTCTAAGCACTCTCACGTTTCCCTTGGTTATTTTTGTGTTTCAAAGGTATAAATATGAAACCCTAACTATTGAATATCATGTATTAAGTGTTTTATGATTGATTATGGCTAGAGGATGATTGATTATGTGTTAGTGATTGATATTGATAGTCATATGTGATTTTGAACGGTGAAAGACTGATGAATCATTGATTGTTAGTAAACCCTAGAGGGTTACTACTGATTTCTATGATTAATTATGTGTATTACACGTTTTGAGTTATGTCATATGCTTAGGATGCACGTTAGATGATTGTTTATGCTTGCTGAGTTTTGACAGCAGTGATTGTTAAACTTGAACGGTGTGTAACTTGTTGAATATAAAATCAAACTGAGCTAATTATGAGTCTACAAGGTAGTACTCTGAGTCTAGTTTTCAGAAAGTCCAACCACGCCTAATTTGGAGGTGTTTTGGTTGGTCAAACGATTTAAATGTGATTAAAGGTCAAAACTGGTACTGGACAGATTGTAAGTTATGATTAGACAACAGTAACTAAATGTTAATGTGGAAATTGGTCGAGGTTGTTAACACGAAAAGGTGCTATAATGAGTCTAGTTTCTATAAAGTCTAAGTTTGTAATTTTTGGACGAGTAAAAGTTAATCTTTATGATTTTACAAAACTGAAGTGCAAATCTGAGTTGTGAGACCTGCTGTTAAGTTGTTTTATAAATATCATATCTCATGAACTACGAGACCAAATGGGTTGGTTCCACTTCTGGAAGTTAACTTATTGAGTTAAGAACCTAACCCAATTGGTCTTGCATTAATTAGATTTTTCATTTAACGGGAATAACAAATAACATTCTGTTGCGCATGAATTTGACTGTTGTGAGTTTGCTGTAGTAATTTGTCATTGTGAGAAATATAGGTGGAATAAAAATACAAAAAAATATGTTCTGGAAACCTAACAAATGTATGCTTTTGTGATAATTTTTTGTGAATTAATTGAGATGATATGATCTGTTGAATAGAATAATCTTTCAAGTAGAATTCTGTCTCGGTAAAGTTAGCTGCTGAATTTTGTGAAAATACATGAAAAGTGCTAGTTGCCAGTTAATTGTTATGTTTTGACCAAATTACCCTTGCGGGGAATAATTGCTAGATATGTACACTATAAATACTTGACACGTAGATAGTTATTCACAACACGTAACGTATCACAAATGTGCTTGTTAAAGTCACACACGATTCACAAACGAAACACGAAACGTATTTTGTGCATAGGTGTTATGTGCCGAGTCTAGAGACTCGATAATAGTTCCGACACTTAGAAAAATCTCCTTGTTGTTTTAGAACGCTAGAGAGAGTTTTCTGTGACGCGCATCACTTGGTTACTTGTTTTTGGGAATTCTTCGCAAACAGTGAGTTTCACTTTCCCCTCTAAACTTTTTAAACGCTTTTCACTTGGGGGAGATAACATACTCCGAAAACGCTTTTAGATTTTGTTGTGAAATTATATATCACTTGTAAAGGCTAAGTGTCAAACGAAACAATTGAAGTCCTACACATCGAACCGTTTAGTATTGGAAAATAGCGAGTCACTGTTGAGTAGTACTACTGGGTTTGACAAACCCCACCCAACGCTAAACTCGACTGGAGGTCGAGTGGGTGTAATTTTGGCTAACACGTTACCATGGTCTGGATGACCTGGTGGCAAGGCACTTGATAAACAGTCAGCTTCGGTGTCGAACACTTAGTAATACTTGCTTTATAGGCTAGCTACCTATAGATATATAATTGATTTAACACTATCTGGTAACGCAAAACGCTAAACGTAAAACACTAAACGCAAAACGCAAACGCAAACGCTTTATCTATTTAAACTTGCGAACTCACCAACCCCGTGTTGACACTTTTAGTATGTTATTCTCAGGTAGTCGAGGCGGGCGCACGGTATAGGATCATGCATTGCTTGAAACACTTTTGTTTATGCAAACTCATTTTTAAACTGTTATCTTTGGGTTTTAAGACGTCCTGCGTGACGCAACATTTGTTCTATGGTTTTTACGCTTCCGCATTTAATTACTCGTAAACTTTTTCGTGGTTTGAAAACTTTGTTTTATGGTTTGATTATAACTAATGAATCTGATCTTGTTAGTTCACACCCTCTGACGGTAAAACTCCGTTAGTGGATTTTGAGGGTGTGACAGATTGGTATCAGAGCCATTGGTTATAGCGAACTAGAAACTGCATGCATACTAGACTATAACCGCGACGACCCATTAGTTATAATGATACGCACTGCATATGTTTTGTGTAGTCTTTGTTATCTTATCTCTTTACCTCATCACTCATACGCGCGCATACACGGCTTACCTTCAGAGATGTCGACTCTACCATCATTATCATCCGATCAGATGACTCATGCTAATGGGAAGGAACCGCAGTTACCTACCTCATCGCCACCCCGAGTAGTCCCGGAACTAGAAGCCCCTGCACCGAAGAGGTATCGCTTATCCGGAGGCATGTACGAGGACGAAGTTAGCTGGGATTAGTACCCGAATATGATCAGGCGTATGGTCTATCACGAACAAGTTCCCCCACTACCTCACCCGAACCATCCTGCTTACCCCAACACCCTACCACCCATAACCGAACCTGTGGAGCGAGTTCTCGCGGCTGTCGTTTCTTGTTTGGAGCGTGACGTGGGTTACATGCGTTATACAAGAGCGAACGTTTCTGGGCTATTAAAAGATGGAACCGAAACTAAGGAGGAAATTTCCCGTCTGACAGCGGCTATGAAGGAAATGCAAGAGGCTAGTGATTAACAGATGAAGATTATGAGAAGGATGCAAGCCGAGATGATAGACTTGCAAGAGCAACTCCAAGAGGCAAGGAACCGAACAGAAATAGCTCTAGCACGTTGCGATGTCTTACAAACGCAAATTGCTCAGAACACAGCCGAACCTGAGGCAGAGCCTGAAGAGGAACCTGAGGAAGACCCTGAAGAGGAACCTGAGGAGGAACCCGAGGAAGACCCCGAAGAGGAAGATCCCGAAGAGGAACCGGAGGAAGAACCGGCTGAGCCAGAGGCACACTCGGACGTGTCCTCAGGCGATGACATCTAAGGATGATAACACCTTGATGGCTGGAAGAAACGCTGGACGTGGTCGCGGTAGCTCTAGCTCAACTTAACCGCAGCAGAACTCCAAACCTTGTTGAATGACCATGCGGCGGCAGCTCTAGCCGCACATGTCCAGAATCAAGCTGGAGGTCCAACTGGAACGTGTACTTTCAAGAACTATCTGGATTGCAAGCCCAGTTCGTTTAAGGGCACTAAGGGAGCCATAGGGTTCCTGCGTTGGGCTGAGAAGGCCGAATCAGCTTTTGAGATGTGTAATTGTCCACCTGCCAGTAGGGTCAAATTTGCTACTGGGACACTTGAAGATTCTGCTCTTACTTGGTGGAATTCAAATGTGCAGATTCTTGGATTAGAACTGGCGAACGCTATGAACTGGGAGGAGTTCAAGAATATGATGCGGGAAGAGTATTGTCCTAGAGGGAGAGAGGGGCTGCCGTCGGGTAGAGAGAAAGAGAGAAGAGAGAGTTTGGGTTTATTGTTATTAATAATAATAACATGTTACATCTAGGTCCCTCAACTACTAATTATCACTTTTCTAGCTTAAATTAACTCGTTTGCATCTTGAGTTAGCGTTTTATACGATGTTATCACATAACACATAAGTCTAACACATAATTATCACATAATTATTGTTTTTACATTTTTCGTTTATTCACCAATGGTTTGCGTCAATTCGTTTGCGTTTCGGTACAATCCCGAAAGACTACACATGTAGTAATTGTCAAGCGTCATTTAAAACCTTAGTTTAAATGTAATGAGATGTGCGTTATAGATCCAGTGATCCTAAGTTTGAATTGACGGAGTTGAGTTAACGGAGTTAACCTGAAATTGACGAGTGTCACATCATTCCCATGTTAAAGAATTTCGTCCCGAAAATTTGAGTCAAGTCGTGATGAGTGAGCAGTAATGTGTCCACGGATGGTAGACCCGCCGAGTAAGAGGATCGAGATGTACATTTATGGGTTAGCACCGCAAATTCAGGGCATGGTGACGTCTTCCAGACCGGCTACGATTCAACAAGCGATCCGGTTAGCTCACAAACTGAAGGATCAAGCAGTGACCCAAGGTGCGTTACCACCTAGAGGTTCAACCACTAAAGCCTGTGACAACCCGAGCACTGGCAACAACAGCAACAACAACCCGGGTAATGGAAAGAGGAAGTTCGACAACGCCAGGTCCTCATCCTCGAACCCCCCACAGCAACAACACTACCGTAAGCCCGAACTCACTCGGAGCTTCAACAATCAGGGTCACAACAACAATAACAACGGTAGAGGGCAGGGTTCGAGCGGCTATGCTGGGAAATACCCGAAATGCAACAGGTGCAACTGTCATCATGCTGGCCCGTGTGACCGTGTCAAATGTCTGAGATGCGGAAAAATGGGTCATCAGGCCAAGGAATGTAGAGGAGACCTAGCGGCAAAGGGTGCTCCTAAACCACCTATGGTGACTAAGGGATGTTTCGAATGTGGTCAAGAGGGTCATTTCAGGAAAGATTGCCCCAAGCTAAAATAGAACGAGAACAATGGAGGCAACAGTGGTGGTGGAAGCAATAGTAAAGGAAGAGCTTTCGTCATTGGGTCGGGTCAAGCCCGCAGCGATCCGTATGTGGTGACTGGTAAGTTTCCTGTGAACGACTGTTTTGCTTCTGTATTGTTTGACACTGGAGCTGATTGGAGTTTTGTATCGAAGGCCTTTAGTAAACTCTTAGACTTAATTCCAACCCCGTTAGATGCTATGTTTCCTGTTGAATTAGCTGACGGTAAGTCTGTAGAAACGACTCATGTACTTGCGGGATGTAAGTTGAAACTGTCAGGTCATACTTTTGATATCGACCTCATACCTTTCACACTGGGTAGTTTCGATGTCGTTGTCGGCATGGACTGGTTATCCGAGTACCGAGCGAAGGTTATATGTCATGAGAAGATAGTCCACATCACTACCCCTTCCGGCGAGATCATTTCGATCCGGGGCGAGAGAAGCGGCATGACCACCAGCGTCATCACCCTCATGAAGGCGCAGAAGTATCTACGAAAGGGTCATCCGGCAATCTTAGCCCATATTGTTGAGAAACCCGCGGAGGAGAAACGAATTGAAGATATACCGATTGTGCGAGATTTTCCGGAAGTTTTCTCGGAGGATTTGCCTGGACTCCCTCCTATTCGACAAGTCGAATTCCAAATCGAATTGACCCCTGGTGCAGCACCCATAGCCCGAGCCCCGTATCGGCTCGCACCAGCGGAGCTTCAGGAGTTGTCCACTCAGTTGTAGGATTTGTTGGATAAAGGTTTTATCCGACCTAGCTCATCGCCATGGGGAGCCCCTGTCCTATTTGTTCGAAAGAAGGACGGGACTTTCCGCATATGCATCGACTACCGGGAGTTGAACAAGGTGACGATCAAGAACCGTTATCCTTTACCCCGAATTAATGATCTATTTGACCAGCTCCAAGGATCGAGTTACTACTCGAAGATCGATCTGAGGTCTGGTTACCATCAACTAAGAGTGCGAGAAGAAGATATTTCAAAGACGGCTTTCAGGACTCGGTATGGTCATTACGAGTTTTCGGTTATGCCTTTTGGCTTAACCAACGCACCAGCCGTATTTATGGATCTCATGAATCGGGTATGCAAGGCGTACCTAGACAAGTTTGTGATTGTTTTTATTGATGATATTCTCGTCTACTCCAAGGACAAGGCTGACCATGAAGAACATTTGAGATAAATTCTGGAATTATTGAAGAAGGAACAACTGTACACTAAACTCTCGAAAAGCGAATTTTGGATTCGCGAGGTTCACTTTTTAGGACATGTGATCAACGAGAATGGTATCCATGTCGATCCCGGTAAGGTAGAGGCCATCAAAAACTGGGAAGCACCTAAGACTCCGACTGAGGTGCGGCAATTCCTAGGACTGGCCGGCTACTACCGACGTTTCATCGAGGGATTTTCAAAGATTGCTCAACCCCTCACCGCTTTGACTCACAAGGGTACTAAGTACAATTGGGGAGACGCGCAAGAATCTGCTTTTCAACTGTTGAAAACCAAACTCTGTAGCGCCCCTATTCTAGCCCTCCCCGAGGGAATAGAGAATTTTGAGGTACATTGTGACGCATCGATACAAGGTCTCGGTTGCGTGCTGATGCAACTCGAGAAGGTTATAGCCTATGCCTCTCGACAATTACGGATTCACGAGAAGAACTACACGACCCATGACTTGGAGCTCGGAGCTGTGGTGTTCGCTCTTAAGATATGGAGGCATTACTTGTACGGTACCAAGTTTACCATTTACACCGACCACAAGAGTCTCCAACATATCTACGATCAGAAGGAGTTGAACATGCGACAGCGTCGTTGGGTCGAGCTGCTTAAGGATTATGATTGTGCCATCAAGTACCACCCTGGCAAGGCCAATGTAGTGGCCGACGCTCTCAGCAGAAAAGAAACAGATAAACCCAGGCGAGTGCGAGCATTGCAACTCACGATTCGTGCCAACTTACCCGATCAAATTCGCGATGCCCAACTCGAAGCCTTGAAAGATGATAATCTTCCATCGGAACTCATGCGGGGCATGAACAAGCAACTTGAAACCAAATCGGACGGGGTCCGATATTTTGAGAACTGGATTTGGGTTCCACGATACGGAGAGTTGAGAACTCTAGTGATGGACGAAGCACACAAGTCCCGATATTCTATCCACTCTGGCTCGGATAAAATGTATCATGATTTAAAGGCACTTTACTGGTGGCCAAATGAAAGCCGACATTGCCACCTACGTGAGCAAATGTTTGACTTGCGCTAGAGTCAAAATAGAATATCAAAAACCCTCTGGCCTGCTACAGCAACCGGAACTTCCAATGTGGAAATGGGAACACATTTCAATGGATTTCATCACGGGATTACCCAAAACACCGACGGGATGCGATACCATCTGGGTGATCGTTGACTGATTGACTAAGTCCGCACACTTCTTAGCGATTAAGGAATCGGACAAAATGGAAAGACTGACTCGTGTCTACATGAAGGAAGTAGTGTCTAGACACGGAGTACCTGTCTCAATCATATCTGATCGAGATTCTCGTTTCACTTCGCACTTTTGGAAGTCACTACAGAGCGCACTAGGCACCCATCTCGATATGAGCACAGCATACCATCCTCAGACGGATGGGCAAAGTGAACGAACTATTCAGACCTTAGAGGACATGTTGCGTGCATGTGTGTTGGATTTCGGAAAAAGCTGGGAACCACACTTACCTTTGGTAGAGTTTTCGTATAATAACAGCTACCACGCAAGTATTAAAGCAGCGCCGTTTGAAGCGTTGTACGGACGGAAGTGTCGATCACCTCTCTTCTGGGCAGAGGTGGGTGACAGTCAAATCACTGGTCCAGAATTGGTACTCGAAACCTCGGAAAAGATTGTTCAAATCAGAAACCGCATGGCAGCAGCACGAGATCGCCAAAAGAGTTACGCCGACAAGAGCCGAAAGCCTCTCGAATTTCAAGTGAACGACCAAGTATTACTCAAAGTCTCACCTTGGAAAGGTGTGGTTCGCTTTGGGAAGCGAAACAAACTCAATCCACGATACGTTGGTCCTTACCGGACAACTGAGCGCATTGGTCCGGTGGCGTACCGACTGGACTTACCAACGGAACTCAGCAGTGTACACAATGTTTTCCACGTATCCAATTTGAAGAAATGCCTATCCGAGGAAACTCAACCAGTCCCTTTGGAGGAATTGCAAGTTGATGAACAACTACGCTTCATTGAAGAACCAGTCGAAGTTTTGGATTGGGAAACCAAAACACTCAAGCACAGCAAAAGTCCAATCGTTAAGATTCGTTGGAACTCGAGACGTGGACCGGAGTTCACGTGGGAACGCGAGGATCAAATGATGAAAAAGTATCCTCACCTTTTTGAAGGGCTGACCAAACACCGAAAACCGAGAAACCCGACAAACCGTCAGAAATCACCGGAGGTATGAATTAAATTTCGGGACGAAATTTCTTTCTACTAGGGGATGATATGACAAACTGAAAATTTTTATTACTTTTTCAGACACTCATCACGACTTGACTCAAATTTTGGGGACGAAAATTCTTTAACATGGGAATGATGTGACACTCGTCAATTTCAGGTTAACTCCGTTAACTCAACTCCGTCAATTCAAACTTAGGATCACTGGATCTATAACGCACATCTCATTACATTTAAACTAAGGTTTTAAATGACGCTTGACAATTACTACATGTTTAGTCTTTCGGGATTGTACCGAAACGCAAACGAATTGACGCAAACCATTGGTGAATAAACGAAAAACGTCAAAACAATAATTATGTGATAATTATGTGTTAGACTTATGTGTTATGTGATAACATCGTATAAAACACTAACTCAAGATGCGAACGAGTTAATTTAAGCTAGAAAAGTGATAATTAGTAGTTGAGGGACCTAGATGTAACATGTTATTATTATTAATAACAATAAACCCTGACTCTCTCTTCTCTCTTTCTCTCTACCCGACGGCAGCCCCTCTCTCCCTCTCTTTGCGATCGGCAGCCACAACACACACACATATCATCTTGTTTTGATCTTGTTCTTCATAATCGGAGCATCCTACACTCGTTTCAAAGCACCTCTCACGTTTCCGTTGGTTATTTTTGCATTTCAAAGGTATAAATATGAAACCCTAACTATTGAATATCATGTATTAAGTGTTTTATGATTGATTATGGCTAGAGGATGATTGATTATGTGTTAGTGATTGATATTGATAGTCATATGTGATTTTGAACGGTGAAAGACTGATGAATCATTGATTGTTTGTAAACCCTAGAGGGTTACTACTGATTTCTATGATTAATTATGTGTATTACACGTTTTGAGTTATGTCATATGCTTAGGATGCACGTTAGATGATTGTTTATGCTTGCTGAGTTTTGACAGCAGTGATTGTTAAACTTGAACGGTGTGTAACTTGTTGAATATAAAATCAAACTGAGCTAATTATGAGTCTACAAGGTAGTACTCTGAGTCTAGTTTTCAGAAAGTCCAACCACGCCTAATTTGGAGGTGTTTTGGTTGGTCAAACGATTTAAATGTGATTAAAGGTCAAAACTGGTACTGGACAGATTGTAAGTTATGATTAGACAACAGTAACTAAATGTTAATGTGGAAATTGGTCGAGGTTGTTAACACGAAAAGGTGGTATAATGAGTCTAGTTTTTATAAAGTCTAAGTTTGTAATTTTTGGACGAGTAAAAGTTAATCTTTATGATTTTACAAAACTGAAGTGCAAATCTGAGTTGTGAGACCTGCTGTTAAGTTGTTTTATAAATATCATATCTCATGAACTACGAGACCAAATGAGTTGGTTCCACTTCTGGAAGTTAACATGGTGAGTTAAGAACCTAACCCAATTGGTCTTGCATTAATTAGATTTTTCATTTAACGGGAATAACAAATAACATTCTGTTGTGCATGAATTTGACTGTTGTGAGTTTGCTGTAGTAATTTGATCATTGTGAGAAATATAGGTGGAATAAAAATACAAAAAAATATGTTCTGGAAACCTAACACATGTATGCTTTTGTGATGATTTTTTGTGAATTAATTGAGATGATATGATCTGTTGAATAGAATAATCTTTCAAGTAGAATTCTGTCTCGGTAAAGTTAGCTGCTGAATTTTGTGAAAATACATGAAAAGTGCTAGTTGCCAGTTAATTGTTATGTTTTGACCAAATTGCCCTTGCGGGGAATAATTGCTAGATATGTACACTATAAATACTTGACACGTAGATAGTTATTCACAACATGTAACGTATCACAAATGTGCTTGTTAAAGTCACACACGATTCACAAACGAAACATGAAACGTATTTTGTGCATAGGTGTTATGTGCCGAGTCTAGAGACTCGATAATAGTTCCGACACTTAGAAAAATCTCCTTGTTGTTTTAGAACGCTAGAGAGAGTTTTCTGTGACGCGCATCACTTGGTGACTTGTTTTTGGGAATTCTTCGCAAACAGTGAGTTTCACTTTCCCCTCTAAACTTTTTAAACGCTTTTCACTTGGGGGAGATAACATACTCCGAAAACGCTTTTAGATTTTGTTATGAAATTATATATCACTTGTAAAGGCTAAGTGGCAAACGAAACAATTGAAGTCCTACACATCGAACCGTTTAGTATTGGAAAATAGCGAGTCACTGTTGAGTAGTACTACTGGGTTTGACAAACCCCACCCAACGCTAAACTCGACTGGAGGTCGAGTGGGTGTAATTTTGGCTAACACGTTACCATGGTCTGGATGACCTGGTGGCAAGGCACTTGATAAACAGTCAGCTTCGGTGTCGAACACTTAGTAATACTTGCTTTATAGGCTAGCTACCTATAGATATATAATTGATTTAACACTATCTGGTAACGCAAAACGCTAAACGTAAAACACTAAACGCAAAACGCAAACGCAAACGCTTTATCTATTTAAACTTGTGAACTCACCAACCCTGTGTTGACACTTTTAGTATGTTATTCTCAGGTAGTCGAGGCGGGCGCACGGTATAGGATCATGCATTGCTTGAAACGCTTTTGTTTATGCAAACTCATTTTTAAACTGTTATCTTTGGGTTTTAAGACGTCCTGCGTGACGCAACATTTGTTTTATGGTTTTTACGCTTCCGCATTTAATTACTCGTAAACGTTTTCGTGGTTTGAAAACTTTGTTTTATGGTTTGATTATAACTAATGAATCTGATCCTGTTAGTTCACACCCTCTGACGGTAAAACTCCTTTAGTGGATTTTGAGGGTGTGACACAGATGATCTTAGATAATCAATTCCGAAGTTATAGCGAGGATTCTGCTTCAAGAAAACGATGTGGGTTATGGTTACGGGTTCAAAACGGGTTCTGGATCTTGGGTTCCTGTTTTAAACCAATTATATGGGTTATAGATATGGATTTTGCATTTTTAGCCCCTACAGTATATGGTTGGATACCAAAAGGGTTAAAAATAAGGTTTGGATGGAAATTGAATATAATCGAAAGTTCTTTTAGGTAGTTAATTAAATGTAATAGATAATAATAATAATAATAATAATTATAATAATAATAAAATATTATTAACTCGTGAACGACACGACACGTATTGTTGAAATAAAAATTTCCCGAAACAATAATGGGTCGGGTATCGGTATTCTAATTAAAACGAAGAAAACCCGAGTTGTTACAGTCTCCCCTGCTTTAGGGAATTTCGTCCCGAAATTAAAGAATACCATAACAATACCATTAAAATTTTAAGAAAAATTAAAAGAAAATTTTAAATATGATTTAAATCATAATACATAACTTTGAATAGTTGAAACAACGCTCCAAATGAATATCCGATAAGGGCACTTATATATAGGATGTACCAGCGGCGTATCCACCGTCTCCTTATCATCTTTACATTTGTACCGTTATCTCCACTACTTAGGGATCTATATTATGACACACAATTATTCAAATTATGATTTTCATGCGAGGACTTTGGTATTACGTGTCGACCTGTAATTACTTAGATCGTCGGATGGTCCACATAATTCGTCCTATTATGTGTGTTACAAAACATTTGGAAGACACGATTTTTTTTTAGAGAAAATAAAAATCTTAATATGTTTTGGTTATAAATAGAAGATAGACTTTGTGTAAAATATTGCTAAAAATGAATTGAATTTTTGAGTTTTTTTTAATAATATATATTAAAATTTTTGAAAGCATCTTTTAGAAGTATAATATTACAAACAATTGTCTGAGAAAAGATAGATTTTATTGTATGAACATAATCACTTAAGATTTATAAATTTTTAGAATTGTTTAAGTCCAAAGAGCAAATAAAGATTTGTTATAATGTACGATTGAGAAAAATAAAATATATTTAGATAAAAATGACAAAAACATCTTCGTTGAGAAACTTAGTTATGATTGATTTGATTCATCTTATTTAACTTGATTAGTTAGATCTATATAAACTTGAATAACTTAAGTTGATTGGGTTGAAATATTTTAATGAGGCTGCCAAGTAGGGTTTAATAGTACAGGTTTAAAAATTTTGAGCTTGTTGAACATGATTGAATCGAGAACACACATGGCGTAGGTGATTAGGATTTCCACCATTGAAGCAAGTATGGATAGTGAGTGCGTAGGGTTAAGCAAATGACAAAGCATGGATTGTTCTTGTAGAAGGCAAAGACCGTTGCGATATGGCATTGGCACTAAGCGATGTATGGCAAGTGTTAAAAGGAATGATCGAAGCGATTACATCGGATGCAAAAACAATAAGAGCATTGAATTGAATGATGATAGTTGTAGGCGAAGCATAACGAGTGAATTTTTGACGTAAAGTTTCTTGTTTGAGCCGCTAAGATTTTGTATAGATTGATTGTTAATTTAATTAACAGCATATAGTTGATGTTTAGACTTACGGTTGTTGATGTTATAAGAATGAGTAGGGGTAAAAGAATCATGCCAGCAATTTGTTTAATGGACAAGATTTAGTTGATTGTATTTGTGTTTTGGAAATTGAGTTTTAGAGATCGCAGGAGCTATCTTGTTGACTAAACATGTGGTCATGAGGCGGTTATAGGAAATAAATGATTGATTGTTTGATGTTGAGAAAACATTCTATGAGTAATAAGGATGTGGTTTAATGAGAAGATTGGATAGTTATGTAGATTTCATATGAGTTATTGTGCAAAACGAACTTAAGTATGTTATGCTGATGTTTATAACTTAAGGATAAGTTAGAATTAAAATTAATTGAACAATGTGATAAGTTTTATCAAAACATAGAAAATTGAAATGTTTAATAGTTTGTGATATGATAGATTATCTGAAATATGTTTGATGGCTTGTGAATGTGAAACCATTTGATTACTAGAAGGTACCATGAAAATCTTTAAATTATTTGATAATTTGATAAAGCGATAAGATTTGTATGAGTAACCCAAGAAAAAATGTTAATTGATAACTTGATAACTTGTGAAAGTGATAAGGTTATTATGAGAAAAAACAATTTAACAAGGAGGTGAAAATTATTTAAATTGCCTCGATATTAGCCGAGTCTTGATGAATGAAGAATTTGTATCCGATCATGAGAATAAAAAATGTTTTGAGTGTATTGAGTGTATAAATAGTTTGAATCAATAGATCTTGATTCAAAAATGATTTAGTAAGTAAATAATTAAGTAATTGAATAATAGAATAATTAAATCAAATCATAAATCGTTTCGTATAAAATCAAATAAACAAACAAATAAACAAATAACAAATGTTCTTCGATGTGTTGGGTTTCCCATGAGCTTTCCATGGCATTTTGTTTCCCCAACTTATTAGCATACCAAAACCAAAACAAATGTGTTAGTTGGCCTCCCATGAGCGTTACATAGCAATTTGAATGGCCCAACTTAATTAATGAATCAACGAATCAATTGAGTTTGTCGGCCCTTGAGTGTTACATGGCGATTTGACCGACCAAACTAAATATCGAATAAACGAACTCAAGCACAAATAGTTGAAACATCTCGTGTATCATTACAGATGATAATGTCCCAACAAAATATCGCAAATAGAACAAATTGTGCAAATGTACAGTTGGCATGTCCATGGCGTCCCATGGGTTTTACACCCGACTAGACATTTTAAAACAATAAAATACAATAAAGGGTTTAACCGTTTAGCCGATTACGTCAAACGCTTAAAGTGTCGGTCACATGACAATTTTCACTATGGCGGAGGATCTTGTCACACTCCCTAGTTTTAAGTGAAAATGAGTAAAGACAAAGCTAGGAAACTCGTAAGAAAATTTCCGACAATAAAAGGCAATCTAATAAAATTTAATATAAATATTTTAAGATTGAGGCATAGCCTCGAAGTTATAAAAATATTTTGAGAATGAGACATAGTCTCGGAGTAATAAAATAATTTTGAGAGTGAAGCATTGCTTCGGAGTTGTGTGTGCATGACAATAAAATAAATAATTAACTAAGCAGTTAAATAAGTACCTAACCTAGCAAGTAATTGCGTAAGCTGTAAACAATCAAATAGAACACATCAGGTAAACAAATAAGCACATATGGGGCTCCTAAGCATGTTACTAAGGCACTACTAACGACCTATCTTAAACCTTCGGCTTTGATACCAATCTGTCACACCCCAACCTACGGCGGAAATGTCGGGGCGTAAACTGATTGTCACAGCTCACAAGGTTACTATCGTGCAACATTATAAGTTTTGATATCAATTTAATAATTTCAAATAAAACAAGTATTCATTACAACATCTCAAAACAAACAAAACATCAAACAAATCAAAATCATAAAATTTATTTGTCTCATTGAATTTCTTCTAGCACAAGTCCTTAAACAATCTTCTAACTTCAACTACAGTATACGATACCTGCATATGCGTTGAAAATAAAATAGTTTTGACAACACAAGGTTGGGTGATCAAAACACCAGATTTTCATGATTTTATATAATAATAAATAAGATAGCAAATGACGTCAAGTGAGACAAACAATTTAACCATAGCATATAGACAAATCAATCAAACCATAAAGAAAGGGCTAAACCGCTGCCATGCGAATGGGCATTGGTTACCAAAAATGAGATGTCGGTGAAACCATTGTCAATGCATCGGACGCCGGCCACTACGACAGTCGTATGATCATACTAGACTGAGATTATGTTGGAGCTCTCCGAATGTGGAAGCATATAAAGCAAGTAAGCACATAAACAAGTAAGGTATAAATTGTTAAACACAAGTGACAACAGCTGCAAGTTGAGTAATATATAGTAATAAAATAAATAGAACGCATATGTCCCCAAAACGGTTAAAAATGAGTTAAAAAGGGAAGTGAGATACTCACCTGATCGGATGAACGAAACAAAAATGATGATGTGAGAAAGATGAACCCTTCGGGATACACCGACAAGGATTCCTAGTTAAATAGGATAATATAAATTAGTTATAAATGATTTAACATAATTTAGCATTATGAGTTATTAACAAATGAGATAATGCGTATAATAGATTTGAGATTTCGACAGGATTTGAGACGTGATTGTGATTAGAACATTATTGATTGAACGATTTATGGATTATAATTGCAAAGATTAATATTATTGTTCATCATATATTTATAAAAAGATTATCTTTATAAAAAAAATCATTGTTTGTACTTGAACAAAATATACTAGCGAAATAAGTTAAAATATATAGATTTAGTATAAAATATACTTATAACAATATTGGGATACATATATAATTAGATAAATAATTAAAATAAAATACCTTAGTAAAATATGAGATACACTTGTAGTATTTGAATAAATACAGTTCAATATTTAAATATATAATCATAATATATAAGAAAATCATTAAATAAGTTAAATAATTATAATAATTATATTTAGGCGAATATACATTTTAAGTCCCTAACGAAAGTTAGTTTATGAACGATTAATAAATATATACTTAACGTGTTTATTAGTTTTATACCTTTTTATTGAAAAGAAAACAATTTATATACATATATATACACACACAAACACTAACGATTCATAAAAATTGTTCACAACAAGCTACGTCAATCTAGACGTGTCGGATTCGCAAAAACAAAGTTTATCTGGCATTTATATTGATTATAAGGATTTAATTAATAAAAAACATTTAAAAAAACAAAAATGCGTTGGCCATGACTTGAATCCACGCCTGGCCGGCTCACATACAATTAACAAACACCCAACAAACCAGTTGAGCCAAGAGATCTGTTGTTTAAGAAGTGAGAAAAATAGATTAAATATAACAGCCCCAAATATCCCCCAAATCATAAGAACCCTAACTCGAGAACTCGTTGAATCCGTTGTTAATTATTCGATTAAGCATAGGGTTACTGATTAAGGGTTACAAACGACAAAATTCGAGGTTTAATTACCAGATTTGATGAAGAGTAGATGGAGAACGGCAAGGGAGGGACGGCGGCCAAAACATCATCGGGTTTTGATATCAGCAGCGAGTTATAATCCAATTCAAGTTAGGGATTGGATCGCGATGATGTAATGAGCGTGTATATAAGTTTAATTGAATTATTATCAACTGAAAATGGTATGTTGACATTGCAATCAAAGACGGTATGATTATTTTTGTTAATCCGCGTCATAATGATCTTGGTTTCAAACTCAATAATGTCGGTTTACTATGTAATACATAAGCAGATGATCTTAGATAATCAATTCCAATGTTATAGCGAGGATTTAGCTTCAAGAAAATGATGTGGGTTATGGTTACAGGTTCAAAACGGGTTCTGGATCTTGGGTTCCTGTTTTAAACCAATTATATGGGTTATAGATATGGATTTTGCATTTTAGCCCCTACAGTATATGGTTGGATACCAAAAGGGTTAAAAATAAGGTTTGGATGGAAATTGAATATAATCGAAAGTTCTTTTAGGTAGTTAATTAAATGTAATATATAATAATAATAGTAATAATAATAATAATAATAATAATAATAATAATAATAATAATAATAATAATAATAATAATAAAATATTATTAACTCGTGAACGACAAGACACGTATTGTTGAAATAAAAATTTCCCGAAACAATAATGGGTCGGGTATCGGTATTTTAATTTAAACGAAGAAAACCCGAGTTGTTACACTTGCTAGGGAGAGGATCCTTGAGCTTGCAGACCCATGAATCCTGGATTAAGGATAGATGATCCTTGTTGAAAAACTAAGGATCCCTGAGTTGCTGACTCATGGATCCTGGTTGAAGGATAGATGATCCTTGCGCATGTTGAGCCAAGGATCCTGGAGTGGTAAAATCCAGCATCCTAGGCATTAGAGGAGTCTGATCCTCGGCTCGCCTCTTGGTCCTTTTGAGATCTTCTATCTCCCGAATGATCCTCTGGTTAGTCTTTCTCTGCTGCTCCATGTAAGCTTTAACCTGTGAAAACATAGTGGAAACATCATTGTTAGAGTTAACCACCGAAGAGGCAGCAGTGATTTTTGAGCTCTGGAAGACTGGGATTTTTGTCTTGTTTCCAGCCGCGGTGGTCCTTGGAGCTACTGCTAGCGGAGGAGGCATCAATGGTAAGGTCCTTGATGAGTGAGAAACGGATGAGGGCATGGTTGATGAAGCAGAATATTGTTAAGAGTCCATTGATGTTGGTATTGATAGAAAAGGTTGAATTTTGATAGGAAATATTATGGATTATAGCACCAATTGACCCACGGTAGAGGCCAAATTGTTTTGGCCAAAAAACTAAGGATAATGTAACCAAATTCGTAATTGTGGGACTTGGTGTTTATGAATGTATATGTAATATATCGATGAACACAGAGATTTATAAGAGGAAAAGCCCTTGATCTTTATAGGATCGCCGGCATAAAAACCTCGGGTGATGACAAATCGTCTATCACCAATTTATTAATCAAGAATATGAGAATACAAGGTTGGAGATTATGATCAGTGGTTACAATGATTTCTGTGTGTGTGTGTGTGTGTGTGTGTTACTGGCCACCTCTGCGAATGTAGCTGGTGTATTATGTGTGCCTTAACTGATCATAACTCAATGGAGTTATAAATAATAAAGATAATAACTAATTTTCCTAAAAATCCACCATTATCTAAATATAAATGTAACAGCCACTTGGACCAGGTGCTCCATCACTCAGGCTGCGAAATAGGGGTAGATCAGGTCTCTTAGCCGTTACATCTGTCAAATATAATGTTATACGCAGGAAACAACCGTTAGTAAATAATAAGTACTGAGGATCCTTGATCCTGACGGGATCTGACTAAGGATAACTGATCCAATAACATATGCCAGGATAACGTATCCACAGTGTCAAATTTCCGTGCACTAATAGTATCTTCGGATACGTATTTACGTAAGTATGTGAAAGTAATGTATGTTACCTGATTAACTAGAACTCACTCAGCGTAGCTAACTTTTAGTATGCACGCAGGTTAACAGACTGAGACAGCTGGTTTGAGTAGGACACATGGCAGGATTGAAGAGGCTGGCATCTGAAGATTTTTCATGATGTTTTGATTGATATAATTTATGTTATGTTTTAAAAGACAAGTTATGGATATTTGTAATGAATGGTTGACTTTTATAATATTCCACGAAAGTTTTAATTAACTCTGATATTTAGAACTGTATTTATGAGTAAATCCAACGCCAAAGTAGGGCACCAGGATCAGGGCCTTACACCATACGAGGTAATTAATATATGGTTTTTCATTGTTTATGGCCGTCTAAAATAACCCCTAAACTTAATTGATCAAACATGGGACGATTTAAGAAGATTGAAATCCTAAGGTTTATAGTGAATAAGATGAAGTGGTGAATGAGTTTATAAATTATTGTTTCCATCTTTTAACTACAAAACAGCCTAGTCTAGTGGTTGTGTATGTTTGATGTGGTCATGGAGAACCCGGGTCACTGCATATCCATTTCATATATTTTTAAGAACCATTTTATTTGTTATAAAACATCATATATATATATATATTTAGAAACATTATAAAATAAATAAAATCATTTTTATAGTTAAATAAAAGTTATTTTAGATTTCGTTAGCGTTTTCGTTCGAGAATCAAACTTTTACAAACCCGAACCGCTCGTTAAAACTCGTAAAATAATTATATAAATAAATATAGATAATAACTTTGTAACTTTATAAATTCTAAACCGACAAATCTCGTAAACATTATATAATATTAATCTTGTAAGTAATATTATAATAATAAATCGTTAAAATCCATCAGACTTAAATATTAATATACTCTAAAATGTGTAAATATATATATATATAAATATATATATATATATATATATAAACGTATGAACTTTAAAACCGACATTTTATTCCATTAAATTAGTTAGTAATTCTGGTGTTCTTATCATTTTAGCTCATGAGATTCGATCGTTCGGTTTCCTATAACTCGCTTACCGTATTATTTTCAAGTTGTCATCCAATCTCAAAGGTGAGTTTCTCACACCCCACTTTTTACTCTTTTACTACTTTTGGGGGTAGCATATATATCCTATCCAAATTACAATTTCGTTTATTCATTATTTACAAACTACAACTCCTTACATGAACGTGTGTGTTTATTTGCTTACTTGCTCAAAGATTACTTCAATATATTATGATCATACGCCCCCCCCCCCCCTTTGCGCTCAAGACATTTGTTGTTATGAGTGGAAAATGGCCTCATTATCCGAGTACGTTGGTGCACAATCCCAACTGGAAAGGACCTTACTTGCGCTTATCTGAGTACACTGGTGCACAATCCCAGTTGGAAAGGACCTTACTTGCTCATTTACACTTTTTCGTGGAATTGTATGATTTTTTATGTACTTATATCAAACTATAGAAGCTCACCAACTATTCATATAGTTGAGCTTTATTTTATATGTGTGCTACAGGTACCTTATGTAGGGTATGCTGCCGGGACGAAGACACTAGAACTTAGGTTATATTAATACAAGTTGTTAATTGTTCTTGTATTTTCCTTGTATTTATTGTTACAAACTTGTGTACTTAATGTTTAAATTAATTAATGATAATATTATCATTTAATAGTGTCACATGTGTTTTGAGTAATCGGTATGTCACAGTCGGGTGTTACACATAATCATTCTATTTCATAGTCATTGACCCAACACATTCTCAAACATACCACATTTCTCTTAACCTTTATGAGAACAGTAACAAACTTTTTTAATCTTCCTTCTCTTAATTACCAGCTAATTACATGGATATTAGTAAACTAAGCATTAACAAGTATTACTAAAATATTAGTAAGGGGATTGATGGTTCCGTTTACGGTGCTTGAAATAAAGAGTGCGGTTTGGGATTGTGATGGAGATCGATCGCCCGGTAATAACTTCAAGTTTTTCAAACGATGTTTCGAGTTTATGAATATTTTTAAAGAGTTTCACTCGACTGGGAGTCTTCCTTCATTGCCTTGATTCCTCAAGTAAAAGACCCCGCAAGTTTGGAAAATTTTAAACCAATTAGTCTTATTGGATGCATATTTCAAAGGTGCTAATGAATCGGCTGAAGAGGATGGTCAGGAAAATTGTGTCGATAGAACAATCCGCTTCTATTGCGAACAAAGTATCCTTGACGAGCCATTAATCTTGAATGAAATTGTGGAATTAATATTCAAAGTTGATATCGACAAGGCATACGATTCTTTGAATTGGAATTTGTTAGATATGAACTTAATGGGTTCGTAGGACCCCGTGGTGGAAAAAGGCTGGCGTTGTGGAAGGCAAATAAAGTTCTCTTTTGACGGAAATCGGTTCTTAATTCCTTGCTCGCTTACTATTTTTCTTCACACAGGCGCTGACAGAATTCAAAGGGTCTTTTTTTTGTGGCTCAGAGGAGGAAGTGAAAATAAACTGGGTTTGTTGGCTAAAAGTAGTGGCTCCGATGAATAAGGGTGGGCTGGGAATAGGCTTGTTACGGAAACAAATCTCGCCATGCTAGTAAAATGGTGGTGGAGATTTAAGAACAAGAAAGACGGGTTGTAGAGAAACGTTGTGTGGTCTTTACACCACTCGGATGGATCCTGGTCGGCTGTTTCGGCGAAAATTTCCTTAGAAGGTCCTTGTGTTTCATATAACTAAGATATCGGGCAAAGTAGTAGAATTGGCGTAGATCTTTGTATTGTGTTGAGGCGTGAGGTAAGGAATGGAAATAATACTTTTTTTTTTTGCTTGAGCGGTGGCTTGGGGATTCTGCGTTTTATGCTCGGTTCCCATTATTGTTCTAACTTGAGAAGAATAAAGGGTGTAAAGTTTCCGACCATCTTTTAATGTACCTTAGTGAAATATGCGGTCAATGAGGCTGGTTAAGGGCACCTTGTGGGCCGGAAGAGATTGCTGAACTTAGGAACATGTTGACACTATGTCAACGGGTATGTTTGGGTGGTGGGGTGCGGGGATAAGCTCATTTGGGATTTGGATAATAAAGTGGTGTTCTCAGTAAAGAGTTTAAAAAGCAAAGTTCGCGGGCAATTGGGAAGAAGGTGGAAATTACATTTTTGAATGGAACAATTTTGTTCCTAAAAAGGTCAGAGCGGAAATGTAAAGAATACCGGTACTTTTTTCTTTGGCTAAGCGCAATGTGTCGGTGATTTGTGAAGAAATGTCTAGTCGGTTGAACATTTATTCGTTTCTTGTCAATTTGCTCAATCTATTTGGAGTGTTGTGGCGAATTGGTTTAAGGTACCATCTGTTTTTGCTTTCTAAACTCGTGATTCGCTAGATTTGTTTATGGAGAGCTAGGAATGAAGTGGTCTTCAAAGGGAAACCGGCTTGCATAAGTAACGTGATTGGCGATATAAAAACATTGAGTTTCTTGTGTGTAAAGAACAGAGCAAAATGGACGAGCTTGACGTGGAAGATGTTGTGTGCGTTTATCTTTACTTCACTATATGTTGTAATTGGGTGGTGTATTTGTATTGGGCTTTTATTTGTTTGGCTTTATATGTTTTGTACAGACTAGTGGTTTGTTGATTCTAATATATCCTACTAGTATCTTCGGTTGGTGAAATATATTCGGAATTTGTTGGTGGTTCAAAAAACAATTACTAAAATATTAATCATATATGGGAGATATGAGAGATGACCCTGACTTGCCGTTTTATCCGAGGAATCCCTCAATAGGTGGACCGCTAGGGGCTCCGTCCGTCCGGACTTGTGGCCGGCTCGGGCTACCTTTAGTCAATGGAGGCCACGTACGGAGTACTCGACGTTACTTAGTTGGTCGTTCCAAAAAAAAATGCACAAGCATGAGCCAAAAAAAGAAAAACGTGCGATAACTATGGTTGATAGTAGTTAAACCCTTCAACGCATTTTTCTTCCTTTCTTATTTTTTTTATTTTTTTTTTTTCGAATTTCAAATTAACACCACTTTTTTTTTTTTTTTGTGTTAGGAGACAAAAATGCTTCAACCTATTTTTTTGTAAACCTCAAAGTTAACATACACAATGATACCAATGAGCTTCAACCTATTTTTCTTAGTAGTTGGTTCACAAATTAGACCGATGCGTATTTTCATTAAAAATGCTTTGTTTTATGTTTTTAAAACTTTATTGCAGTTCACTATTTGAAATTTTGGGGAAATTTTTTTTTATTAATTTTAACACTGGTCAGATAAAAGAGGTTTGGGACAAAACCGATTTTGGCTTTCCTTGGCTAAAACTGAAGCGCTTCCAAAACTGATCCGGTTCATACACCTGTAACTCAGTACCACAAACATGATTGCTCATAAATGAACCATCAACCCAAAGCTAAACCATCTGGTTCAGATGGCTTGAGATTTATAGATTTCACAGTACAGGGTTTAAAAAACCAGGTTTAACCGTTCAATCAAAATTCTATACTTGGAACTAGACGTGCACAAATCGGGTATTTAAAAAACCCGGAACCGGGTAGGAACCGGTTCCGGGTATGGTCAACAAAAGTCAAACCAGGTTCGGTTCCGGAACCGGTTCCGGGTATAGTCGGGTATTTGACCGGGTTTTGACCGGTTCCTCCGGGTTTTTTTCGGGTTTTTGACCGGTTCCTCCGGATTTTTTCCACCGGTTCCGGGTCGGTTCCGGTTCCGGAACCGGCTCCGAGGAGAAATCCTATACCCGGTCAGGAACCGGTCCCGGGTATGGGTTAGAACCGGTTCCGGGTCGGTTCCACCGGTTCGGTTCCGGAACCGGTTATTTTGTGCACTTCTACTTGGAACCATCCATGTATGATATGTATGAACCATCTTTTAATATTTTAAAAAAATTGTTATGCTAACCCACAAACCAGCCAAACCGAACCTGAACCGGAACCCGAACCCTACTAAAAATCTTCTAACAAGCATATGAGAGAGAAACATTAATCCAAAGTAAGAGAATTGAGATATGAAGTAAATATATTCTAAACTTTCCACTGCATTCATTCCACTTCAGAAGAGAAGTTATATTAAAGTCTATAATATTCTTTCATTTCTATATATTACCCTTCTTTTTCTTTTTCATTCATATTACCAAAGGGACTGTACATCTGGAGTGGAGGACCTATTAACCCTGATGTGCTTCCTATCCCTTCAACACCACCACCACCACCACCCTTTTCATTTCTGTCAGTTTAGCAAACAAAAACATAATTCAATAACAAATTTCATAACATTGGTAGCAAAAACTGTCATTATTCATTAACGACACTTACTTGGCCCAAACAATGCCATTTGACGGCTGAAAAGGATGATTAAACGCAGATCCATTCAAAATTTCATAAAGCAACTCATTCTCCTGTAGATTCAGGGACAAGTTACTACTACTACTACTACTACTACTACTACTACTACTACTACTACTATTATTATTATTATTATTATTATTATTATTATTATTATTATTATTATTGCTTGAAATAGACCCATGTGAAGTTCTCAAAGCCCATGGATCTTTACTAGCAGTAGTCTTTTGAGGTGAAGACCAATTTGCATTCCCACTAACTATCCCAAGAGAATCCGGAGAAAAAGAACTCTCCCACATTTGCCATCCCTTATCATTAACACCGCCATGATCTACAACGGTCAAATTCTTATTTTCACGAGTCCTTGCAGAAGCATGCTTTTCATCAAAACTCCCAACATCTGTTAAAAAACCAAGATCTATCGGGAAATTGTCGAGTGAGTCTGACACTGGCCCGATTAAAGATACGGGGTCCACAACAAAACACGGGTCTTCGTATATCTCGGGCTCTCTGTGTACACGTTGTTCAGTTGTAAACTGAAGATCTGTATTTATATTAATAGTAGAATCCATAAATAGTGGAGGAAAAGGTACCCCGTATGAAACAGGATTATCGAATCCTTGAGATACAGGGTAACCAGAAGATGGTATTGAATTCTGAGAGTCAGTTTGTGAGTTGTCGTTTGGATTTGGTCTGCTTATGTCATTTGTGGTTGGTGATGAACGGGTGAATAACTGGTGCCATGATCTTTTGGGTGCTGGGCACGGTTGTGACTCGAAAACCACCTGTACAATACATCATGTGTCATGCATGAATTATGTTTTAATCTCAAAAACTCATTTTGACCTGTTAACAAAAGTAAATTATGAGTAACTTAAATATTTTTTTCCTTTAGATTTACCCCAAGTTGCAGGTTATGTTTAACTAACATAATCTCAAAGAACGTCCTTTATTGTAAATTGTCACATCCTGTCCTTTAAAAATGACCCTTTTGACCTTACAACTAAAGGACCAAATGTTAATTTTTACAATTCTTTTTTTTTTCTTTTCTTTCCTTGAATTTTTTTCTTTTATTTATAACTAGCTTTAGAAACCCGTGTATTACACAGAATAAATTAATGTATAAATTATAATGAATAATTTAATACAAATAAAAAAATATATTAAGTCTCTTTATATTATGTAAAAGAAATGTATTACAAATATAGTTGTTTTATATCATCAAATATATTTGAATTTTAAATCGAGAATGACTTGTTGTACAATCGGTATACAATAATGAAGCAATATTACTGGAAGCAACATTTCAAACAATGAGGTTTTTCGATATGAAAGATGTAGCTAAAGTCTTTCACAAATATGTTTTACATTCCATACCCGGCCATAAACAAAAAGGACACCAGATTTTCCTTTTTGAACAACTTTCATGTTGTCCTTATAAACACACTGTTGTTCAACTATCACAATAGTCTTATAATAAATATAAAAAATGAAAAATTTGTCTATGATTTTTAAGACCGGATGTTTGTAAAAAAATAAAAGAAATTATTTTAGTTTTCTTCAATATAAAGATATCTCAAAAATTGAATATTAATGTACTCTTTAAACATAAACTCTTTTATATATACATTTTAATTTTAAAGAAAATATATTTATGACATGTAATTATTATATTAATATTTTTTTTATATTAAGTATGTTTAAAATATAATTTATGGCATTAATAATTCAATTAATGGAGATTGACCAATTAATACGGTATGTTGAATTTATAATCAATACTACATTTAGAACCAAGATTTTTTTTTCTTTTCCGTCAATAGAAAAGAAGTGATTTTGGCGGGAATTTAATAGGGAGAATTAACCTCAGAATGCCATATGTCCAGAATTATTTTCTTTTATTAGTATAGGTAGATAGGTAGATTATTTTAGATTCTTTTATCAATTAATCAACTTACTCACTTTATAAATATAAATTTTTTTATAATTTATTTATTTTTGTTTGTTTGATTGAATTATTTCTTTTTCTCATTTTTCTATAATTATGCTTCAAACAAAGAAAAGAAACTATAAATAAATGTTCTTTGTACAATAGTCAATTTTGAGAAAGTGGCAGAAAAAACATAACATCAATGCTGTTAATGCGGAAAACTATTGAATATCGGTCAATAACCAATATTTGAGATGTTGGTTATTGTGGTGAAATATCGGTGGGATATCGGTAATTTAAATATCATGCAGAATTTATGCATATAGCAATTTAACACTAACAATTCAGGATACTCTCCTACCATTAACAAATTAACCTTTTCAACTTACAAAACACTAACAATTGTAACAAGTAGGGATTGATTAAGACTTTAAACACAACCATAAACACTAAAAACTGACAATTAAGACTTAAAAAACTGCTATCTGGAAAATCGGTGAGATATCTGTCAAATATCGGTCCCATATTATCAATAATATCTGGACCGATATTTTAACAAGGGACCGATATATCGGCGATATCGACTGCATAGCATAACATCATTTAGTGGGAAGGACAAAAAGTGTGACAACTTTTCATATAAAGAACGTTCTTTGTAATTGGTAAACATAAAGGACGAAAAAAGTGTAATTTACTCGATAATTATTATTAAAGGTTTGCTGAGTGACTTATTATGTATCTAAGAACACAAGCTGTGAAAAAGTTGGAATCATTAGTTTCAAGAAAACAAAGAAAAACAAAAATACTTACAGTACGTTTCTGGGTTTGATCATCTGCATGTGTGTTTGATTTCACATGTGCACGTTCGGGTTGAACAAAATCTCTCTTATTGGAATTGCAATGATCCAAATAAGGACTAGATTTAAGTTCTCTTGTGTTGGTAACATTAGCTTTTGCATTTTCACCTTTCCCAAAAAAGCCACCTGTGATCGTTCTAGAAGATGGGAAAAAACTACCCCTCATACGATCCAAGTATCGCGCACCAACACCTCCCTTATTATAATTATTACTGACGACAGCACTAGATTTATGATGGACACGAGAATCAGCATCACCTTTTAACTTCCTTTCGATTTCTTTAGTTGCTCGTTTTTCAAGTTCATCTGCATCAGAGTTGCTTTTACTTGATCCTCTATCTTTCTCTTTCTTTCTCTCTTGTCGTTTTCTATCAACTTCGGTCTTATCGTTTTTGTCACGAGTCGAAGCTTTAATTTTCTTATCGATCTCATCTCTAAGTTTTCTACGTTCTTCCACCAAACGCACGACCTCTTCTCTTTGTTTCCTTTCCTCTTCCTCTAACTGCTCTCTTTCTAATCTAGCTTGTCGTTTTTCTTCTGCTTTTCTTCGGGCTTTCTCGCTTCGTGTTTCGTTACAATTTGCTCCATTCTCGCCCTTTTTGGCTAAACCATTAACATCATTATCGCTAGAATCTTCATCTTCAGAAAGGCTAATTCTAAAAAGCTTTCTAAAAGGCCACATAACGGCCATGAAAATTGCAGCTAAACACTTGCAAACAGAAACAATAACCAACGAAAAGAAGTTATCACTTCCACTATTAAAGAACCCACCATTGTTCTTCTTCAAGTAACTAGACTTCCCAGAAACAGACCCGTTTACCCAATACCCACCATTCTCAAGCCAATCTTGACCACATATCCAACTATTACCTGACCAAACCTTCCCAACCAAATCTTTCAAAATCCCCGACTGCTCTAACCCAGAAGACACCGACGGATCAAAAAGCGGCCGTTTCGACGAATGCCCACAATAACAACACATAAACTTTCCGCCCGCCGGATTCTGATCCCGATAAGGCGTCTTACAGTTCCTACACCGCCTCGTTGCCGTCTTCCTAAGCTTCTTCATTTCAATAACCTCAAGCCTCTTCTTCTCTTTAAGTCTCGCATTCCTCCGGGCGCGCCAAGAGGACAGTTGAGGCATCAAAATCTCATACCAGAAAAGAGTAGCCAACAGCACTAGAACACACGCAAGACGCGGAGACGTAATCTCAAACCGAAACGCTGGCGGCAGGAATTGCGACAACAACCAGAGGCCGATCAGAGGAATTACTAACCATGGCAGCATGGTAGCAACCTTTCTAGACCACTTCTGAATCACACACAGTATACACATTATCCTTCAACAAACGCCCTATCTCCAACACTTAGGGTTTCGTCTCGCAATCGCAAACCCTAATTCCCACCAATTTTCAAAACCCTAGAAAACATAACCAACCGTAAAATGACGTCATTTCCACCGAATAAGATTACAAAATGCTGAGCTGGCACAGCATCGGTTGAATTAGGGTTTTGGTAACTTAAAAACCTCAGTGAAACAGAATTAAAACGATTACAATGAACGAGTATAGAAATAGAAGAATAAAGATGTAATAAGAAGAATAATAAATTAAAAGTGATTGATTAATGAAAGGATAGTAATTAATTACCGTCTGGTGATGAAAAGATCGCCGGCCGATGAGATATTTACCGCTGGGTTCTCCGTTTAATATGTGACGGTGATGAAGATGAAGGTTTTCTGGTTACATATGACGTGACGTAAATGAGATTGAAATGAAACAAAGAAAATGTGACTCGGTGTGTGTATAATTACAAAGTGCTATCAGACCGGGTATTTCTAAAGAGTATTCTCGTTTACGGTTTTCCCTATTTCAATCAAAACATTTAAGAGCTAGTTTTTTTTTATTATAAAGTGGCGAATCACGCTAAAAAAATAAATTACCATGTTTTTTTTAAGAGCTAATATTTTTTTCTCTCATCATTTATGAGGCTTAAACCCTAATCTTGACTAGGTAATACCAATACATCACACAACAAGGGGTTTACTAGATAATCCTAACTAGGATTTTTCCCCCGCGCTTCGTTGCGGGTGATAATTTGATATCAATGGTTTCACGTCTATCATTTTATAAATGACTAAAGATTAGTTTCGACACTTATATAATACTATTTCAAATATCCACAAATAAGACCAGATTTTCTGGCTGAAAATAGTAGTAGTTCGCTTACAAAATGTAAGGATGATAAATTAGCCACTTTAAAAGTTCTTAGTAAAATAAGCAGCATAAGAAAAAAATGTTGCTACTATGTCTACATTGTTAATTACATATAATCATTTCACTGTTTACCTTTGACAGTTTATGGTCAAAAGATTGTGAAGCCATGCTTTTTAATCTTACATTTTGAACCTCCGGTTTGATGTCTCTTGAAGACAATATCAAAGCATTAGTATATATGTTATCTTTGTGACTGTCATTTGTTAACAATGTTGTGTTTTGAACCTAGTGATAGATATCCATCTATCAATATCACAATATGGTCCTTTCAAAATAACAAAACCTGTCCACACTAAAGTGTACCATAAATTTTAATGAAATATAAGTTTCTGCACTGACTGACTTTCCAAGTTTCTTCAAACCCATCTAGTCATTTAAAAAACATTGTTAATTTTTAACGCACCAGAGGTTGTTGATTCTTTGAAATTGCTTAGCTTTAAAAAGAAACCACATTTCGTTAACCGCGTGATTCATATCCGAAAAAACAATCTTAACATCCTCTTTTTATTGATGGATCAGTTCCATCCATATCATGAAAGCAAACAAATTCATTATGCAACACCATAGATCATTCGACAAACCACCTCCAAGACAGATCCCTGCAAACATTTAATGGTTTATGTCAGGGGAGGCTCGGAGGGTGTGCAAGCCGCACCATCAGCCGCGGCACATAAGTTTCGGGGGCACAAACTTTTTTATACATGTTACATATATATGTTATATTTGTGTTAAAAATAAAGTTATTTGCAATGTTTTATTAGATTATTACTTGCTAAGAATGATTTCTACTTATAATAAATAAGGCGATAAAAGTTTTAACTATATATATTAGCGAATAAAAAATTTTCGTTAAGACCTACGGGCATTTATGTTGACTTGGCCGAGTATGTAAATTTTTAAGACGGCCCTGGTTTATGTCATCATAACATCAACTTACAGAAGCTTAGTACAACCTGATGCTTAAATTGTTAGTCCAAGTAGAATCTATAATGCACGTTAAGATACCTTTGTCAATGCGAAGGATTAGGGTGAAGAACACTTACATGGGCAAATGCTTGTCCACATGAACGATGTCATTTTTCACGGTATATACAAATTTAAGGAAAAAGAAGAGATTAGAAGGAAAACAAATATTATTCAATGGGTAGCCATTTCACTATTGAACATCAAATATACATCCATCATGAGCAAAACCGTAGTAAATTAATAAGTAAAAGACAAAATGACAAAACTCGTCTTTTATGTTTGCATCAATTTTCAATAGTCGTCCTTTAGAAACATGAATGCCAGAAAACATCATTTATGTTAAAAAACCCTATCACGTTATGTCCTTTGACTCTAACCCGATTAATTTTTGTCGTCAAGTCTAGTCATGTGTAAGCCACATGAGAGTATATTTGTAATTTTACATATTTGTTTAATAATTAAAAATAAAGAAATAGATATACTTCTTCTCTCTCTACTCCCTCCTTCTTTACAACATATAACCATCGCCACCTGCAAGATGAATGGTCTTAGTTATCATTTTTTCTATTTTTAGTTATCAAATAAATATGCAAAATTACAAATATACCCTCCTGTGGCTTGCACATGACTAGACTTAACGATAAAAATTAACCGGGTTAGAGCCAAAGGACATAACGCGATAGAGTTTTTTTTAACATAAAGGATGTTTTCCGGCATTCATGTTTGTAAAGGACGACCATTGAAAATTGATGCAAACATAAAGGACGAGTTTTGCCATTTTATCTATGTAAAAAAGGACAATAAGTTAGTAAAAATGAGTAATACCATAGGAAATTGCCGTTAGGTATGCCCTTTTCTTCCTTTTTGATTCCGTGGGTGAACTATTATACAGAGAAACATCAACAGCCTTAAATTATACGCAAAATTAAAATTTTAATCGAATAGAATATACTTTCGGATGTTGGTCAGCTGGCCTTTACCTTCAAGTGCTTTACAATTCGCTTCTTCGCCATTGGATACTTCTGTAAAGTAGCAGGGGCGGCTCGAGCATAGGGCAATGTGGGCGACCAGCCGAGACACTTAATTTTTTGGGGCACAAATTATTATTATTATTATATATATATATGAAAAAGAAATATGTATATTTAATGTTTTACTCAAATAATACAATACGTAGGTTGGTCTAGTGGTAAAGGGTATTAGTTTCAAAATTTTTAAATGAGTTTACTTAGTTATGATTTAGGTTATGTAAAAAACTTTGTGTATAAAAATAAACCTTAAAAATGTCTCAAGTGAGACTAGAACTTGCAATGTTTAAACCAAACAAAAAATCCATTTACATAAGGCCTAAAATTATTTTTGCTTATAATATTTCGTTATTCGTTGTAGTCTACGGGCCTTTTTATTTCAGCTCGGCCGGGGCATATAGATTTTCGGAGACGGCCCTGTAAAGTAGGGTTACGCTAGAACGCAGAACGTCGATGCAGTGTTACCCTGTGTTTCTCTAGCTCTCAATATGGAGGAAGCGTAAACAAAATGATCATCGATTCAAGGGCTCAAGGCTCATTTTCAGGAGAAGATTCAGGGTTCAACGATTAAAAGGAGGAAGAAGATGCACACATGATGTACCTCAATAAAGTATTCAGAGAAGAAACACGTGTTAACAATATCATTTCAACATGGCAAAAAATGTAGGCAGCAATCACTTGTAAGCTATTCATAAAAGAAAGTAGGAGTAGCACATTACTCTTTTGTGAGTTAGTAGGAACTTCACAATTAATATATATATATAATAAATTCACCATCAAACCAGGGATGGAACAAAAATTACCATGTGAAGCACAATCATGGTATAACATATATTTAATAGTTATCAAGATTTTAATATAATATAAAATTAGAAACTCTATCGTCATAGCAAACGAAAGTAAAAGAATCTAATAATATACTCGACTACTAGTGATATGGCCAAAATGGTATCGAGACATGTTCATTATATTTTTGATGTTGCGGAAATTTGGTTTGTACAAGTTCTGTTTGTTACTACACTGGAACTTACTAAAGCAAAAGAAAGGGAAGAAAACAATAAATAAATTTTTGATGTCCAAAAAGATTATTCTCATATAGTTTATAATACAAATAAATACTCTATTCTTAATAAAACTATGTTTTCAACAAAATATATATTGAATTGTCGAGACAAAAAAAAGTAAACGTATTTGTTTTTATTTTTTGTGTAATTTAACGAATGCGTGTTAAAAGGAAAATCAAATTGAATAAAAGTTAAATGAGTTAAAGGCGTATATTATTTAAAGTTTAAGGGTGAAATTGAAGCTAGAAGAAAAGGCCAAAACATGTATTTTTTTTTTCAGGTTAATGAATGTAAGTTATGGGTCTCTAAAAAGGTTAAAAACTCATAAAACCCTTTTTAACCAAACAATTTTTTATTTTTTTTATATATTAACATTATTTAAGAGTAGTTTTATCATAATTTAAATAAAAATTTTTTATTACATATATTAATCACAAGTTTACATATATGTAAAATTTATGTACTAACAAATTTACATATGTGTCAAACAAAACATAGATATGTATAAAAACTAATTTTTAAAATTGTAATTGTAGATATAGATATAAAAAATGATAAAACTAATCTCAAAGAACATTAACATACAAATTTTTTTATAAAAAACGTTAGTTTTCAAGGGTTCCTTCAAGTTCTTAAATAATTTTACAGTTCTGTAATGATACTCATCCTGTAAGTTATAAAAGAAAAATATAATTGAAGGATCTGACGGAAATTCGGTCGTATTAGTTCTGACTATAGCAAATGAAAGGAAACGAAAAAGAAATTATGATCATGATAACTTTATTTCTTAATATTTAACAAACGTAAGTTATCAAAGTGATATGAATTCAATGAAAATTAAATAAGTTGAAAATATATATCTATACTATTACTCCCTTCGTCCCATTTTAAATGTCATGAGACCCAAAACACACAAATTAAGAAATGTTTAACCATTTTATTTTATGAGCTGTAAAATGACAATAATGTCCTTTAAGTTATTATGGCTAAAAACCATTTTTCTTCATTGGCTAAAAAATGACATTTAATAGTAAAGGCACAATTGAAAATTGAATTTATATGTATAGAAATGACATTTAAATTGAGATAACCAAAAATTAAAAAATGGACATTTAAAATGGGACGGAGGGAGTATATAATATAGAAGTGAGAGAACTCTTAAATTTTAAAAAGTATCTCTTTTATTGCATATTGTACAAGTAATAATGCATAGAATTTTAAAAATATATGATTAAAATAGTCTTTGCTTATTTAAAAATAATATACAATAATGGTCCTTCAACTTTAATCAATCTTGTTAATATATTAAATAATTACATATTTCCCCCCTAATTATTAAGCAACTATCCCACGACATTTAACGGCTGTAACTTTTTCACATGTTAATATTTTTTCTAAAAAAATTACACCATAAAAACGAGCATTTTCTTATCTTTAATTTGAGTATGATATTGCTATACTTTATTAATTTTTTAAAAAACTAACATGTTACATGATTACCAGTTATTAGCGACAACGAGTCGGCCATGTTCGACTAATGGTGTTGGAACGGGCTAGGATTGGAACAGGTTAAAGCAAAAAGGGTTAATTTAGTTCATGTCAGGATGAGTTTGGATCGAAAGAGTCATGTCAAAACGGGCTTCGAGTTAAAACGTTTTCGGGTTGGAAGTTGGAACAGTTCCGTTTTTAATTATTGTACATTTTATCTTTGCTTCTTGCTTGTCGCCACCTGTTATGCGCGTTCAAGGATCAGTTACGTGAATGTCATTATTTATACATACCGGGTTGCTCGTGTATAGTGTTAGTGATTTTAGTGTAATTAAGGATTAACTTGATGATCAAGTTAATTGTAATACGAATCTAAATAACTCGGGTGCGAGGTGCACACTTATGTAATCTTATTATAATTTATAATCCTATTGGTACTTAGGGGCGAAGCCCCTAAGTCACATGGTTCCAAGGGGGCAGCGCCCCTGGTAGCGGGGTGCGAGGGGCGGCAGCCCCTGGTAGGGTCCAACGGGCAGCGCCTCTGGTTGGGGTCGAGCTGCCAAGTCAGCTTGGAAATTTTTTATTTCGGACATATGTTTCTTTATTAAAAACGTATTAGAAAATTAATTAATTAATTAATTTTCTTTACAAAGTTTAATATCAGAAAGGAGCGTATTTTCAGTTATTAATTAAATAACTGTTATAACGTAGCTTGATCATATGATACGATTACTGGTTCAATAAACTCTCTCATTCTCCATACTGATTCTTGCACTCAATATGAGTTTTATCCGGTCAAAATATTTGGGAACCAACAAATAGTTTTGATCTGAAAGGGTTTCACGACTCTCAGATTTTCCTAAGATATACGATTGTAGAAATCCCCAACATATAGGCATTATGTGGCGCGCTTACTGGTACCGGTTACACACCCAATGCCACGTTAAATGCATACCGTCGTTGGGTTACGGACGTACCGTTGCGAGGTTACAAACATACTAACACCAGATTCGATTGTGCGTACACCGTTGTATCGTATGGACAACTTCCTAGTCATTTAAAGTAACAAAGATAAATTTGAAACTTAAAAAAATTATGAGAGCATATGGACCGCTCATGTTTAGACACATAAACCAATCTGTGAAGTCGCTATGCACACTAACTTTTAAACGGTTGTATAACTTTTAAATGGTTGTATATATATTACTTACTAGACGGGTACCTGTATGATTTAGCGGGAAATATAGACTTTGGTAATCAAAGTATAAGTTTATGTGTGCTCATTATTCGGTTTGAAACTGTGAAATGTTCAAACCAGTCATTGGTTAGATTTCACGATTGATTTTGTTCTTTTAACTTTTGGCCAACCGATTTCAGTTTTCAACAGGTGGTTTCGGTTTCGACGATAAAACAATGTTACTAACGGTTTGGCTCACGGTTTAATTTAAAAACTATCAAAACCAGACCGCAAACACTCATACGTAAAATGTTGTTTTTTAATCTTAAAAAACTATAGCAATATGATACTCAATTAAAGATAATAAAATGCTCGTTTTTTTGGTGCAATGCTTTATAAAAAATATTAACGTGTAAAAAAAGTTATAACCGTTAAAACTTCATGTGGGTAGCTGGGATAAAAATGAAAATGAAAAGAGTATATAGGTAAAAGATTAAGGGCTATAGTTGTAAGTATTTTTTAAATTTACAAAAGTTGATTAAAATTAAGAGGACAAAATTGTAATTATGTTTAATAATATCAAAGTGCACGTGATATTTATCATTTAAAAGACCATCTTGTCATTTTCAACATGCTTTGTTTGGTTGTAATTTATGTATTACAATTTGTATTTTACAAAAAAAAAAATGTCTTAATTTGTCCATCTCTCCCCATTATATATAGTAGATTGTAAATAAACTATATTATAACTTAAATTTATAATTTGATCGTTTATGGTATGTATTTGAAGTCAATATTCTAGGTGAAGTCAGTATTCCCACTAACTTTTAAATGTTAGTATATGTAATACTTATTGTAAATTAACTATATTATAACTTAAATTTATAATTTGATCATCTATATTATGTATTTGAAGTCGATATTCTAGGTGACACCGATAGCAAGATTTTAATGTATATGTGTAAACATTTTTAATGAATATAAAATCATAATGTTACTTGATAGGTTCAGTTACTTTATTCAAATTCACGAATCCAATGATGTAATATAAGCTAAAATCGTCGAGTTGCTGAAATGTTCAATGACAAATGCATGCAGCGAGTTATTTGATTGTATCTTTGATGAATAGGCTTGTAAGTACATGAAATATCTGATAAGACAATATTGATGGCGTAGTCAATCGTGACAAACAACTCATATGACGTAGTCTAATATAAACCTAACGCTATAATATAAACCTAAAGTAGCACAACTATGAACTCCAAACGAATGGCAAACAGCCAAACACGCACCACGTGTTGAAATTGCATAGCAAGATCGTAATCCTTCATGTCAGCAAATCGGATCTCGTTTTTGAATAAGGCATCACTATCCGATTCCGATAAGTTGACCAAGAATGAAATACCTTGATCTGTATTTGTACGCGTGTACAGATCATGATACTCCTCAGTTGTCACGTCTTCAACTTCAACATCATTATAACTAAACGACGTATCCCGAGATGGGATACTCGTATCAAACCTTACTTCATTATCATCAATCACATCCACGTCCTCCTCGTTCTCCAACACATCTAACTCTCCGTCATTCAACCCGAGCAGTAACGAGATTTGATCTCCGGATAATGAATGATCAACGAATTCTCCTTCCTCGATCTCATTTGCATTAACCATGCTCATCACAACACCCTTTACATTGTCCATGGATAATACCGTATTGGCCTTTACATACTCAATAGGTTGAACGTTAGTCGTGTCATGATACACTACCATCTGCTTATCACCACCTTCAGCCTCAACACCAGCCGAGCTACCAGGCGCACCGGTCTTATGTTGCTGCTAACTTTCACTAGTTCCTGCATCAGGGTCTCTGTCATCGTCTTTTCCTTCCAGCTTCTTCAACAAATCGTCTTTGCAAGTAAGTTGAAGGATGACATCATTTTGTTCTTTAATCTCCCCCCTTGAATAGTAACTAAGGCCCATAGCTCACGATTCTCACGTTAACAGTAGGAAATGTGGCTAACCATATTTCGTTAATCCAACCACATATGATCTTGAAATTGGCGGTCAGCAGCAATCTGATTCTCCTGAAGGTGTATCAAATTCAACAACATAGCCATTTGTTGAGGAACATACATAGTAAACCATGTTGGAGGAGGTAGCGGCATTGGGCATTGAGGACGATTGAACGCCATATATGAAAAGTCCATTGGTTGCATCGTTGTCAGCATCAGCGTTGGACTTGTTGCTAAAATAGTAGCAGGAAATTCGGCATCAGAGATAGCATCGATTGAGGAATAGATGCAAATATCGGATCATATAATGTCGTGGTCATCAAAGTAACATCCGGGGTACTAAATACAGTAGAAACCATCGGTGTTTGTTGTGGAACAGGTGACCTTGGTATAAACGGACCCATATCTACGCCATCACCCTTGCGGGTTCTCATCTTCTTAGGATTTTTTGTCATCGTTACTTTTCCTTTATTTTACATAAAGCAGGCTCAGCACGAGCTACTTCACCCCTATCTCCCCCATTTCCTCCATTTCCTCCATCACCACCATTATCGTTTCCACCTGGTCCATCTTCACGTTCCGAATCTGAATAATCGTGAATCCAATGATCATTAGGTGGACATACATAATCAGGTCTCGCCACATGACCTATCAACCTCTTGTATATTGGCCTGTTCTCTGGTGTTTGATTACGATACGTCTTTATCCTTTTCATACTGTCCTCAGTCATATGGTCCAAAGCCATCACATCATCCAACAATGTCGGATCACGTATCAAATTAGGTGCCAAGTGATCAATAATTAACTGTAGGAATCGTGGATACATCATAAACTTATTCTTGCGGTGACGGACTGTGCAGTTCTTTGGAAATTTTAATGGCTTGTTGAGAATGAGAGCCACAAAAGCAGACTGCAACATGATTCTTCATTCGTCATATCCACTCTTTCGTCCCCCAAGGCAGTGAATAAGTACGTGTAGCAAGTACTTACATTGTTCACATAGATATGCCTTGTTATATTGTGACGGGTCTAACTCGCCTTTGTAGTTCAATCTGTGAAATAAGCCTCGAATCAAATCCGTGTCAAACTCGCGATGATAATCTACGGTATCAGGAAACCATAGAACCTTTCGTATCACATCGACATCAATCACAATCTTCTTATTCTGAATTGTTGCTTCGATATGCTTCTCAGTATCAATGTATTTAGAACTATCCCAAAATGGACGGATACTGCTAAAATGTATAGGAACGTCTATAGAGATGGCATAGTGAATCTTCGATCGACAGAGGAAAGCAATCATATCACCAAAAGTGTATCGTCCCACAAAGTCATCGAACAAGAACACACATATACTGTGCTTCTTGTCATATGCCAACTCAACAATCTGAATCTCCGCAGCAGGTGCATCTTGTACTTGTGGTTCCTATTGAACTTGTGATACAGGATTCTGTTAAGCTGGTGCTTCAACGATATGTTCATCTGCCATTTCTGTGAAAAAAAGAGCATTAGTAAACGATCACAATATATTTAAACATCACAATATTTCACAACACTTAGTAAAAAGTTGTGCAATCTGTTTAAAAAAATCAAACATGATTCGTTTGTCATTCGTTAAGTGTTAAGTAATAAATGAGTCCATTCGTGATACGGAATATTAATGAATGACCTCGTTTGTTAAGGTTAACGAATGATCTAATTCATTAAAGATACGAATGACCACAATCTTTATATATTATATATGAATGGGTCCACTTGTTATATAATTAAACGAATGGTCACATTCTTTACACACGAATTAGCTTATTCGTTATCTTTGGACACGAATAAGACTCCCATTCGTTATACCCAACGAATCTGAACATACGAATTAAGTTTTTGACTCTTAATAGTCAAAGTCAAAATTAGATTGAACATTAGATAGTCAAACTGCAGTTTAAAATCCAATGAGGCTTAATATTACATGATCTATTCCAAAACTTATCCCATTAGGATTGTTATGTCATCGTTAAGCAACCCTAATCGTCTAAATGGTTAAACAATGATGTTTAAATCATCAATTAGCCTTAATGACGATCTGATTAGTTTAAACCCTAATTCAAATATCAATTGTTGTTCAAAAACAATGAATCTTATATCAAAGTACTAGGAAATACCTTTGGAACAAGATTCAATCAATAGTAACTAGTTTTAATATAGTTTGGATTTTTGTAAATTTTGGCAGAGTTTCTTCTTGTATTTTGTTGTTTTCAAAGTAAAAAGATTTGAACGAATGAGGACCGTTCGTTCAATCAAGGCTCTTATACGTTACAACAGTTTAACATAAACCAATGGGCACAAATGAGCCCATTCGTTAGATTTGAACTAACGATCAAGCATTCATTCGTTAATAAAAATTAACAAATCAACACTTATGTTATAATCTAACGAATAGCCCTCTATTCGTAAGTCATTCGTTATCCAAACATAAGTTTGATGTTAATTCGTTAATAGGTCAGCGGAAATGAATTGCATAATAACGAATGGATTCCATTCCTTATCATATACAAAACTAATGACCATCATTCGTCAAGTAATTTTAACGAATGTGTTCCCATTTGTTACAACAGTGTAACTAATGGGATGGATTAAATGAAAATAAACCATAAATAAATATCAAAACCACATGTTTTGATACCAATTAACTTAAATATTAATACCTTAACTTGTTTTTACGAGAAAAAACACATAACTTAAAAATGTGGGAAAACTCTTTATATTTTTCTTTTCAAAAATTGCCTCTTAGCTCGGAAATAAAAAATAAACCATAAACAAAATATTTGTGCATTTTGAATATTTTCGAAGTGAAAACAAGAAACAAATTTAAAACTATGACAAATATGAAATGTAATCTACAAAAGTAGTACATATTTTTGTGAGTTGAGCAGAGAATCATATTGATCAAAAATCCTCCATAGCAGGTTTATTTTTTGCCTTTATTATGACTGACGTTAAGTATGTAATTGATATTGTTGCCCACATAAATCTTATAACAAACTTTCAAGTATTTCTGTTATATGATTAAGTTTCAATTAAAGGCAACTATCAGCTTTTAATCTTAGTTCAGGCTTAATTTGACTTTTATCATGTCACCCCAACTTAAGCATTAAGCCTGCTGATCACAATATATGATTTTATAGTTTTTGAGCAATCTTAGCAATAATCCCCACTACAAGGTATACCCCCATTATTAAGAAATACACCAAGCTTCCTTTACTGTGAATGAGTATGCACTAGTTCATCTGTATGACTTACATACATTGTATCCCCTGAGGTCTGTTTCTTATTGGTATAAAGACGCACGCATGGGAGGAACAATGTATGACTAATAGCGTGTATGATCAAGTCAGTAGTGAATTTGTTTGAAGTACAACAGTGATCAAGTTTATTGACTTATAAGGGTTTGCTCTTAAAGCATTTTAGTATTCGAATTATGAATACCCAGATAATAAACTACATAAAGACTCACAGTGTCCAGAAACCCGAGGCATCCCATCAATATAGGATTTGATGCCATAAGACCATACATCATTGAAGTGTTAACCATTAACTAGACGCTTTTATTTAGAGTTTTTGATTTTTGGTGATCAAACATACATAAGTCTTGAGTATGACATGCTTACATTTCTGCCTTCATTACCAAGACTTTAGGAAGAGACTAACACCTCTTTCAATTCAGCAATTTTTGATGTTAATATCACATACCTTACCCTAGTTGTTTGTTTAAGACCTACCAATGCACCAATGTAGTTAAACACACAGTCTTTTATGCCTATTATTATACTGAAATTTTAGAATAAAATGACCAATGCACTATCATGTTCTCTTATTGCTTCAAAACTCACTTTGAGGAACAACTTTTTAATGTTTTTATATTTTTGAAATATTTGAATGTTTTTGGATTTTATTTGTACAAACAGAAAGCACAATACTTTTGTATTATCATATTTTCTCCCAAAAATAATATTAAAGAAAGAAATTACAAAACAAAACTGTACAAAATAAAAATGATTATCCGAGCTTAGGGATATAAGCAAGAGATATTAAATCATTTATACCAATCAAAAATTTAAATCTTTTTTATAAAATTTTTTGGTAAAAAGGTCTGCCTTTTGGTGATCCGTTTGCACCTTTTCTATGTCAATTAGTTTCTTTTCATAGCATTCACGGATAAAAGGATAACGAATCTCAATGTATTTCGTTTTAAAGTGGTGCACTGGGTTCTTCGTTAAACAAATAGCAGCTGAGTTATCAATAAGTATGTGAGCAATAGCAAACTTCAAACCATAATCCCACAAGTGATGCTGGATCCATAAAACTAGTGAACAGCAACTCGAGGCTTCCACATATTCAACTTCTATGGTTGAAGTGGAGACCCTTGTCTGCTTCTTACACTGCCAGAAAACAAGCCGGCTTCCTAAAAATTGACAACCCGCCGTTGTAGACTTGAAGTTGATCTCACATCCTCCATAGTCCGAATCGGAAAAGGCAGTAAGATTGAAACTATCATCCTTGTCACAATAATTTATTTTCTCAAATGTAATACTTCCATTTGAAACACCTCCTTCATTGGTTATCATACCGCCTTGATTTCCAGCAAAAGCCACATAACCCCCTTGAATATTCTTGACATTCGATAGAAGGTTAAGATTGTCGGTGATGTGATGAGAGCATCCACTGTCCATTTTCCATTTGTCTCCAGATATTGTTTTGGATGGACTCTGCATAATCTAGGAAAACTAATTAGGCCAAAAAGGCAACCCATGCCTTAGCCTTGGGCACCTATTTCTTTTCATCTTGAATTTTAGTATCATTAGACTCCAATTGTAATTTATGCACTTGTGAATAATTCATGGGTCTCTTCGACTTTCGTATAAGATATGCATCTTTGATCACAGTTGTGTCATAGTTCTTGCAGATTGGTTGTGTGGGCACAAACACCTTGTTCTTTAATTTTACAATGTTATCATTAACATGAACCACCTTCTATGGATTCACATCATGAAACATAATGTGAGTCTCGACAACTTGAGACGGTTGTCTCTTCAGAATTTACTTAATCACAGGAACCTTTGATGGTTATTCCTTGCTGACAGGCTTGGCATTCGTAAGTTTCCTAGTTCCACAATTTCTAACAACATGAAGACGTTCGCCACACAAGTAACAAGTTCTCATATCCACGAAAAAACGTTGTGGTTTAACAGTTGATTGTGAAACACTGGATTGACAAGAATCACTAGAAACTTTGACATTATCCAAATCATCAAAAGACACGGCCTTCTTTTTCTTGTAAAAATCCAAATTAGAACAGTTCGAGAAACTTTGTAAAGTATTTGTTCCTGTAGAACTAACAAACTTCACATGTTTAATATATATTACTTGTTGTTTCAAAATTGGTTTAATGACATGCTTGTTTAACAATTTGGATCTTTCAAAAGCTTGTTCAAGATCATGTAAATCTGAGGTTTCAAATTGAAAGACACTCTCGCTCAATTCTTGCTTGATCAAGTGTGACATTCGTTAAATTCGGGTTCGTTTGTAATTTTTTTTGTATTCGTTTAACATGTAACCCGACCCGTTTTGTAAACCGAAGCTCATGATATAATCAAATTGATGGTTTTTAAGTTACAATATTGTTTTACACTTGTTGGGTCTTGAAAACATCCTTTTCGGGCCTTAAAACGCGTTAAAATCACTTAAAACGAACTTCAGGGCCAACACTGTCATTTTTGAAACTTTGGATTGTCTGGCCACCCCACCCATCGCGCCAAGCGATGGGTGTGCCCTCCTGGCGTCGCGTATCGAGAAGTCTGGGAGATCAAATTGTCTCCCATGTTTTGTTGTTGGTTCTTTGGTCCATTGAATCCTAGTTTTGACCTCCAAATCACTTGTTTAACCAAATTTAGCTCTTCCTATAAATACAAGGCCCTCCCTAACACAAATCCCTGCTCATAAACTCTTTCCTCTCTCAAATTCAAAGATCATACAAGGTTATTTTCATGTTATTGTCGGGTTTGACTTTCAAAGTCAAACTGAGTTTGTTCTTACATTTTAACTAACTTACTAACTCTTAAATATATACTTGAATCATAGGGCACAACCTATATATAATACAACCCTTTCAAAGTCAAACTGGGTTTGTAGCCATTTTAGAAAGAGAGACTCTATGAAACGACCATTTGACAAAAAGATTCCAAGAATCGAAGGTGATTTACTTACCTGGGATGGTTGAATTATAGTGGTCGTTTTCTAGTCCAACGAACTGTGTTATACGTGCCAATACTTTAAGTAGTCGAAAGCGTGCGTTCCGATTGCCATCCTAATTTTTGGTGTTGAAAACACGAGATTCACAGTGGTTCGTGGACAAGTGTTTTTAACATCTTGTTGTATCTCCATTTTATTACGTGTTATTATCGTTATTTGAGTCGAAAACATGAAAAAGACGCGGTGGTTTGTGCACATGTTTAGACTCCAATATGGTGTTTTATATAAAAAAAGCTTTTAGTGTCGGGATATCAAATCATGGTGGTTCATGTATGACTTTCCGACACTACCAAATCTCAAAATCTCAAATTTTCAAGCTTTAACCTCTCAAAATCATTTACGTTTTGTTTATGAATTGTTATTTATATACAAAGCTTTATATTTTTATTTAACACTAACATCTCCGCCTCACTAACTCTAGGATTCACAATAAAAGAAATCTTATTTATTTATTTATTTTTTGTTATACACCTTCATATCCATTTATTTTTACCTCAAACTTATCCCATTTCTTTATAATTTTTAGCATGCCTCTGGTAAGCCTCAATCCGCGCAAGAACTCCAACCGACGTATGTCTGCTTTCATCGTCAAGAAAATGGCCGATGTGATTCCCCAAACTTGTAACCAAATCCAAGCTACCCAACCTCCACCCGTTGTTGCACACGTTCAACCCAAACCCGCATCTTACTTGTTTAAGCAATTTACAAGTGCTAGCCCTATCGAGTTCTTTGGAACCAACTGTGCAACCACTTTGTTGAAATGGTTCGAATAGATTGAGAGTGTGTTCCGACACAACGAGTTCCCCGAAGCGAAAAGGACAAATTTCGCTTCGAGCATGTTTAGAAAAAACGGCTCTTACTTGGTGGGGGTAGTGTTATGCATCTCCATGGATCGGAAACGGCTATGGCTCTTCCATGGTCCGACCTCAAGGAACTCATGATGAAGAAATTCTATCCTAAACACGAGCTCCAAATGCTCGAGGAAGAATTTTAGAACCTCAAGCAAGAAGGTGGTGATAATGCCGCCTATTCACTCCGTTTCCATGAGCTGATCATCCTCGTCCCTCACTTGGTTACCCTTACCGAAAGTGAACTTGATAAATATATTGGAGGCCTACCAATGCAAATTCGGGACTCAGTAATGAGTAGCAAACAATGCCGCCTATTCACTCAGTTTCCACGAGCTGATCATCCTCGTCCCTCACTTGGTTACCTTACCGAATGTGAACTTGATAAATATATTTGGGGCCTACCAATGCAAATTCGGGACTCAGTAATGAGTAGCAAACTTGTGAACCTTGAGGACGCTATCACTCTAGCCGGTGTGCTATCGGAAAACCATGTGAAAGCAAGTACACTAACCCTCAAGAAGTCAAGTGAGAAAGCCAAGCCCGAACCCGCACCACAAGCCATTAACTACTTCAACTCTTCCCGCCACAACAAAAACAACAACAACAAAAAGAAACCCAAAACCAACTACCGAAACTATGCCGTTACTCAACCTCAACCACAACAACAAACCCAAGCCCCTCCTCAAACCCGAAAACCCTATGTTGGTACTTCCCCGCTATGCAACAATTGCCAACTCCACCACCCACCAAACATGCCTTGCCGCCATTGTACAATTTGTAACTGACTTGGTCATCTCAACACCACCTGCTGATCCACCCAACGAACTTAACCTAAACAACCAAGGACCATTCCCCATAACAACCAAAACCGATATGCACCCTACCCACAAAATCCTCCCCAACACTGTGGTGATCCTAACCATTTCCGCAACAATTGCCCTCGCCTATCCTTTGCTAGCCAAGCCCAAACCGTGACCATGTCCTATTACCAACCCCAAGCCTACCAAGTCCAAACCTTCTAACCTCAACTTCCCCAACTCAATGCACCAATCATCCAACCCATGCAAGCCATCCAACCCATGCAAGCCATACAAGCACCACCTCCTCCTCCACCTCAAGTAACCCAAGAAAACCATGGCAATCAAAGGCGAGCTTTTATGATGAATGCAAATCAATCTCAAGTGGCAAATGATGTTGTGAACGGTATGTTTTTGATGAACCATTATTTGACATCTATTTTATTTGATACTGGTGCCGATAGAAGTTTTATTTCTTTGAAATTTGAGTCTAAACTTGTTATGCCTCGAACCAAGCTTTCCCGACCGTTTTCTGTTGAAGTCGCCAATGGCAATTCCATCCCTATCAATTCCGTCGTCCGCGATTGTACTCTCATCCTTGCTAATAATAAATTCTCCATCGATCTCATCTCGATGCAAATGGGAAGTTTCGATATCATAGTAGGCATGGATTGGTTATCTTTGCACTGTGCCGAAATCGTTTGTTTCGATAAATTCATTCGCATCCCGCTCGTCAACGGTAAAATTCTTAAAGTATTCGGCAAAGCAAATTATAGAAGGCTTAATCTCATGTCGTGCTCTCAATCGCAAAAATACTTATGCCAAAAGTATGTTCCGTTTCTAGCTCTCGCAGTGACAAAAGACAAAAAAGAAAAGAAAATCCAAGATATTTCTGTTGTTCGTGATTTCCTCGAGTCTTTCCCAATGATGTCTCCGGTTTTCCACCCGTTCATCCGATTGAATTTCGAATCGATCTTGTGCCCGGCGCAATGCCCGTGGCCATGGCACCTTATTGTTTAGCCCCTTCGGAAATGCAAGAATTATCAAACCAACTTGAAGAACTTTCCGATAAAGGTTTCATTCGTCCTAGCTCCTCTCCTTGGGGCGCTCCCGTTCTCTTCGTGAAAAATAAGGATGGTTCTTTTCGTATGCATCAATTATAGAGAGCTTAACAAACTCAGTATTAAAATTCGTTATCCTTTGCCACGAATCGTCTATCTTTTCGATCAACTTCAAGCCGCAACTTGCTTCTCAAACATCGATTTTCGATCGGGTTATCATCAATTACGTGTTCGCAAAGAAGACATTCCGAAAAACGCTTTTCGTACTCGAAATGGACATTTCAAATTTTTGGTCATGCCCTTCGGGTTAACCAATGCACCCACGGTATTTATGGACCTTTATGAACCGCGTTTGCAAACCATTCCTTGATAAATTCGTTATTGTCCTTATTGATGACATCCTTATCTTTTCCAAGACCAAAGCCGAGCATGAGCATCATTTGCGTTCCATTCTCGAATTCCTTAGAAACGAACGACTCTACGCCAAATTCTCCAAATGCGAATTTTGGCTCGCGGAAGTTCAATTTTTGGGACATATCATAAATGACAAAGGTATTCATGTTAATCCCGCTAAAATTGAGGCCGTTAAGGATTGGAAAACCCCAACGACTCCCACGGAAATTCGATCCTCCTCGGTTTGGCCGGATACTATCGGCGTTTCATTTGGAATTTTTCCAAAATCTCCTTGCAACTTACCTCCCTCACTCATAAAGGAAAACCATACGTTTGGGGTTCAAAGCAAGTGGAAGCCTTTCATACTTTCAAGTACGTGCTTTGCAATTCTCCCGTTCTAACCCTTCTCGATGAAAACGACGATTTTGTTGTATTTTGCGATGCATCCCATCAAGGACTTGGTTGTGTCCTCATGCAACGAGGTCAAGTAATCGCTTACGCATCAAGGCGACTTAGGTCAACGAGAAGAATTACACGACTCATGATCTCGAACTTTGTGCCGTCATTTTTGCTCTCAAAATCTGGAGACATTACCTTTACGGTACAAAATGTGTTGTGTTTACCGATCATAAAAAGCCTTCAACATATTTTTGACCAAAAAGATCTCAACATGAGACAATGACGATGGGCCGATTTTCTTAGTGTTTACGATTGCGAGATTCGCTACCATCCCGGTAAAGCGAATGTTGTCGCCGACGCCCTAAGTCGAAAGGTTAATGTTAAATCCGTTATGCTCTTAAGCGTTTTTGTTAAAACCGATTTTCAAATTCGTATCTTTGAAGCTCAGCGTACCTCCGTTGAAGAAGGTAACATGTATGATGAAATGTCGTGTGGAGCCGAACTTCAACTTGAAACCAAACCCGATGGTCTTTTGTACTTTCTCAATCGTTTGTGGGTTCCTAATCATGATGATCTTCGTACTTGTATACTCGACGAAGCTCACAATTCACGGTATTTCGTTCATAATGGTGCGGATAAGATGTATTTCGATCTTCGTGATACCTTTTGGTGGCCGGGTATGAAAAAGGACGTAGCATTGTTTGTATCTAAATGTCTTACTTTCTCAAAAGTCAAAGCTGAACACCAAAGACCTTTTGGTCTACTCGAGCAGCCACCAATTCCCGTTTGGAAATGGGAAGAAATTGCTATGGACTTTATCACCAAAATACCTAACATCCAAAAAGGAAACGATAGCATTTGGGTGATCATCGATCGTTTAACCAAGTCTGCTCATTTCATCCCGATCTGCGAGAAGTATTCTGTCGAGTAGCTTGCTTAAATCTATGTACGGGAAATTGTGTTCCGATACGGTTTGCCATTGTCTATCATTTCCAATCGCGATGCTCGTTTTACTTCTCATTTTTGGCGAACACTTCAAGAAACCTTGGGAATACGTCTTGATCATAGTACCGTTTATCATCCTCAAACGAACGGTCAATCCGAACGTACGATACATACACTACAGGATATGATACGAGCGTGTGTTCTTGATTTCGGTGGGAATTGGGATTCTCACATTCCTTTCATCGAGTTTTCGTATAACAACAGTTATCATTCTAGTATCGAGATGGCTCCTTTCGAAGCTCTTTACGGTCATAAATGTCGTTCTCCGATTAGTTGGAATGAAATCGGTGAAGCTCAAATCACGGGACCTAAAATGGTTCAAGAAGCCACCGATGTGATCGATCGAATCCGTAAGAACCTCCTAGCCGCTAGAAGTCGTAAAAAGAGTTACGCCGACAAATGGCAAAAACCGATCGAATTTAATATTGACGATCTTGTCCTTCTAAAAGTATCTCCTTGGAAGGGGGTAGTCCGTTTCGGAAAGAAGGGTAAGCTAGCTCCTCGTTTCGTTGGTCCTTTCAAAATTCTTGAATGTGTTGGGAAGGTAGCTTATCGACTCGAACTACCGCAAGAACTTGCCGGTGTTCATCCGACTTTTCATGTTTCGAATCTTAAAAAGTGCTTAGCCGAGGGTAATCTCCATATACCTCTTGACGAAGTACATGTCGATGAGTCAATGATTATGGTTGAACGAACCGTTGAGATCATGGATCGCAGCGAGAAGAAAACCAAGCGTAGTCGTATTTGATTAGTCAAAGTTCGATAGGAATCACGGGTGGCACGTAATTCACTTGGGACCGAGAAGACGCAACAAAAGCGAAGTATCCACACTTGTTTGCTTCATCGTTATCATAATATCAGGATGAAATTTCCTAAAGTAGGGGATACTATGACATTCGTCAAATTCGGGTTTCGTTTGTAATTGTTTTTGTATTTGTTTAATATGTAACCCGACCCATTTTGTAAACCGAAGCTCATGATATAATCAAAATGATGGTTTTTATGTGACAATATTTGTTTTACACTTGTTGGGTCTTGAAAAATCCTTTTCGGGCCTTAAAACGCGTTAAAATAACTTAAAACAAACTTCGGGGGCCAAAACTGTCATTTTTGAAACATTGGATTGTCTGGCCACCCCACCCATCGTGCCACGCGATGGGTGTGCCCTCTTGGAGTCACGTATAATGAAGTCTGGGCGACCAGATTGTCTCCCACGTTTTGTTGTTGGTTCTTTGGTCCATTTAATCAGAGTTTTGACCTCCAAATCACTTGTTTAACCAAATTTAGCTCTTCCTATAAATACAAGATCCTCCCTAACAAATTGCTGCTCATAAACTCTTTCCTCTCTTAAATTCAAAGATCATACAAGGTTATTTTCATGTTATTGTCGGGTTTGACTTTCAAAGTCAAACTGAGTTTGTTCTTACATTTTAACTAACTTACTATCTCTTAAATCTATACTTGAATCATATGGCACAACATATATATAATAAAACCCTTGTTACCTTTGGTAGTTACTTATCCGGACCCGGTTGGTTAAGTTTCATGCCTCGTAAGGCAAGGCTACATGGAGGACTTTCGTGGTCTTTGTTATATATTTTTCGCACCTAACAATCTAACTTTATTATTGCTTACTGACCATGCTAACTTATCTTGATTATTTATCAAGTTCAATGGTTATGGGTTTGAAGAGTCTATGCCTCGGTTTAACCGTAAATAGCTCCAAACCGTAAACCGAACTTTGTTTACTAGTTTTGTTAAATAATTGTTTAAACATACTTTATGTGGGGATTTAAGTTTATAAAATCATTACTATAGGTTCTTTGGTTATGGGTTTGAAGATTCTAAACTTGGTCTTAACCTAAACTAGATCCGAACCAAAAACCGAACTTTCGTTTAAAGACTTTATTGTTAACTTTTTTGTTGTAAAACATGAGTTTCATCATTTATAAGTTATTATACAAGGTCTTTGATATATGGGCATGTGGAAACCATCCATGAACTTATTGTGAGATGGAAACCGAACCAAACCGAACTAAACCGATTTTCACTCGCTTAAGACACACAAGTGTGTTTTTAGCTATCAAGACTTGTATATTTATTTAAAAATTCTTTACGAACTAACTTTAAATATTTTATTAAAGTACTTGGAATGTTGAATTCAACTTGATCTTATAACAAGTTTGGACCGACAAAACCGAACACTTGCTTAACGTGCGTGTTTAGTTCTAAAACAATAGAACTATATACTTGGTTAAGTGTTAATATATTTTTGTGAGTTATCTCATAACATTTAATATTTTGGAAAGTTGACTTTGGGTTTGACCAATTATCAAGACCCGAACCAACAACCCGAACACTCGTTAAAACCCGTTTTAGTATCTTTATTCCAAAGGGACTTTCATTCTTGTGTTATTGCCCACCTTATTACTTAACATAGGTTGAGCGAATATTAAGGTTAGATACTTTAACCCGTTTTCGAGCAAACTTACATTTTTAAAAGGATTATTTCTGTAATTTCTAAAATAGTTACTTTATAAACCTTAAACTTTAATTGTTTACATTTCGTGTCTTTTATTTTAAAGTTTTCATAACACAACCTTTCTATTACAAGGCTTTTATTTTTATTTAGGCCTTGCTCGTTAGACTTCGTCCTTCCGTTTACCCGACTTTTTCCGAACCAAGTTTAATACTTGAATGTGAGTACTTTCATACTCCGTTTTCCATATTTTGTTTTGGGGGTGACATTTCATACTTATTCAACTAAATGCTCTTTAGTTGAATCTTAAACCACAAATGTTATTGTATACTTTACTTAAATAATTGCTCGGTTTGGTGTTCTATGATTATATGCCTATGTGTTTATCGCTTTGGTTGGTGGAACTATAAAATCCTAGTATATTTGGCAACCCCTTATAGCAAGGTGTCGTTAACGTAATGTAATTAACGATAACTATACAATCTTAGACTATTTGGCATCCCCTTATAGCTAGGTGTCGCTAATGTGTTTAGCGATAACTATTTATCCAAGTTCTTGCTTTTATTTATTGTTTCGTATACGAGATTTGTGGCTTTTCTTACTATATACTTATATGCTCAAACTTATGAATTGCTCACCAGTCTTTGTGTTGATAAACTTTATTTTATGAAATGTTACAGGTTTGCATTTAGGTTGATATTGGGAGTTTGAAGAAAACGTCACAAATACCTCTAGGTTATTAGCAAAATGAACAATATATTTATTTGCTATGTTTTGTGATGATCATTGTATGAACAAGTATGTTATATGACGTTATGACTTTGTGAAATGAAATGAGTTTGTTAAATATTGTCGCCTTAAATAGTGTCATGCACTTATGGGCAATCCGTCGCATCTCGACATGTTCTGCCGCCTTTGGTCGGGGTGTGACATCAAGTGTAAAGGAATTTCTTTCTCCTCAAATACTTTGTTTACATCTTTTAACTTAAACACACGTCTAGTGTTTACTTTACCAATGGAAGGATTAATGAACTTCATTAGATCCCCATAAAAAAATTTGGGCTTTTCTGTGGGAAATTGAAAAAGATCAAAAAAGAAGATAAATATAAAGTTGTTCCACCACCCTTTAATGATAATCATTCATTAAAAGTGGACAAGGAGAAAAGGGAATCCTATTTGGAACAGAAAGCGTTCAAAGAAAAGGAAGAATTTATTGAAAATTAGAAGATGGTTGGTGTTAATGGAGAAGGGGAATTTGTGTTGAAGACTGTGGAAACAAAAGAAATTGAAAATGAAGAATCAGGTGAAGATAAAATATGTGTTACAGTTAAAATATTTGAAGATAACTCAAGTATCTCGAGTGATACATGTTCAAGTTGTGGAAGTATCAAGGGTGTAAAAAAGAAAAGAATGAATTCAACGGAAAATTCCAAGATTACCCAAAATTTCACCAAAAATAAAGAAAATTCATGAACAGATGGGAAGTGACCACAAGCCATTTGACATGTGTGGAGGTTCCAAAAAGAAGAATCATGTTATTGTATAGGTACACAGAAACACTCACAAAAGGGAAAGCAATTAAATTAAAAATAATGGTGAAGAATCAAGAAGAGATACTAAGTTTCCACCAATTTACCCAGTATTCTCAAACCATGAACTCTTTGGTATTAGTGATGTTGAATACTACTTAAGAAAGTTCGTAAACCCAACAAAAGAAAAGAAATTGAATGAAAGAAAAGGAATATTGGATGGAATTAAGTTTGTCAAAGGTTCAAATGAAAAGAGCATTGAAATTATAAATGTTTTTCAATCAATCTCCATAGATTTTGGAAAGCCAATCACACACCAAAATACTATTGGAGTTGATCCTCCTAGACCAAGTGAAGGATTCAAGGTTGGAAAAGCTTCAAATGAACACAAGGGAAAAGGTTTGGTGCAAAATATGTGATGTCTATGGTCATCACACAGAGTCATGTCAAGAAAGGATCATACCATAACCTTTCTCTACTCCAGACACTATACTTTATGGTTAAGACTTTGGTCTAAACAAGAAAAGGTATGAAGAGTTTCTGCTGAAAGGAATGTAAGTAAGAGATGAAACTGGTCAAGAAGTGAAAAGGTGTAATGATGTGTTTGAGAAGACAAAGGAGAGGTCCATCAAAAGATTGGAAAGGAAATCATCCATTGATTCTGCAAACTTAAGCTCAAGTGGTTAGATCAAACAAAACAAGAAGAAAAGTTTCAATAAATAACTAAGTAAAGAACTAAATGGTGATGAGAAGTTCTTGTTGAATAGTGGACATGAACCAAGAGGGTTCCTGTGGAAGCCAAAATATGAAGGTCCAAAATTAATCATCAAAAGAGAAACTGCGTTTGAAGAATGTACAAGCATAATTCCATATTTTAGTTACTTATATGAATCTGGTTATGAACCTGATGAGTCTTGGTGAAGTGGTTAATGAAGATCCAAAACCAAATGCAACTGCTGATGTCTTTGCTAATGATTTACAAGCTAGGATAGCTTGTGATTCATCACTGAACTGAGTACTTTCTTTTCAATTGTGCAGGAACAATCCATAGAAATCAATGGTGTATGGTATATGGATAGTGGATGTTCCAGGAACATGACATGTGATAAGAGATCACCGGTTAACTATGAAGAGAAGTTTAAAGGCCCAGTTGCTTTTGGTAGTGATGAAATAGGAGGGAAAATTATGGGCAAAGGCATTCTCACAAATGAGACAGTCTCTTTTGATAATGCATTTCATGTTGAAGGTCTACAATATAACCTTTTGAGTATCTCTCAAATGTGTGATAAAGGTTATAAAGTTGGTTTTGATGAATCTCACTATTTCATTCTGAAGCCTGAGTTTGTGATTCCACCTGAAATGATAATGATGATGGCACCAAGAAATGGCAACTTATATGAACTAAGAATGAAAGATGCCATTTCTAGAGGTGGAATGTGCTTTGTTTCTAAAGCATCTAAAAATGAATTCGATGGTGTAGAAAGTTATGTCATGTGAATCTTAAGAACACGAACAAACTTGTTAAAGGTGAGCATGTTATTGGTTTGCCAACAAGAGAGTTCAAGCTGGATGACAAATGTGTTTCATGTCAAAAGGGAAAACAAAATAAATCATCTCACAAAACAAAACTCAAAAACTCCATTGATCAAGTGCTTGAAATGCTTCATATGGATCTCTTTGGTCCTGTAAGTGCTCCAAGTATTGGCAAAAAAGAGGTATTGTTTGGTGATAATAGATGATTACTCAAGATTCAATTGGGTATATTTTCTAAGTTCAAAAATGAAGCTGCAGAACTGATCAAAACATGTGTAATCAGATTTGAGAATCATTGGATGCAAGGGTTAAAGTGATGAGAAGTGACAATGATTATGAGTTCAAGAATGCGATTATGACTGAATTTTATCAAGCAGAAGGAATATTTCAGCAATTCAGTGCACCCAGAACTCCTAAACAAAATGGTGTGGCAGAAAGAAGAAATAAAACATTAATAGAGGCTGCAAGGACCATACTTGCAGATGCCTATATGCATGTAACATTTTGGGCAAAAGCAATCAACACTGCATGCTATGTTCAAAACAGTGTCCTTCTCAACAAAAGACAAAACCAAACTCCTTATGAGATTTTGTACAAAATAAAGCCTTACATCAAGTTTCTCAATCCCTTTGGATGCAATGTTTTCTATTAAACAGCAAAGATTACTTGAACAAGTTTCAAACAAAGTCATTGGACTGTTTCTTTGTTGGGTATTCTTCACACTCAAAGGCATATAGAGTATATGTGAAAGATCATCTGAGTGTAACTGAATCATCTGATATCATTTTCAATGAGAATCCGTTTAATACTGTTGATGGAGCAAGTTGGCTGTTTGATCTAGAAAAGTTGATCAAATCCTTCAAAATCTATTCCGAATATATTGATGCCAATTCTTATAGAACAAGTGTTCCTGAAGAAACTTCTGAAAAGAAAATTAACTTAGACAAATTATGGTCTAAAGTTGATAATGAAGATCATGAGTTTTCTTTTGAAAGGAAGATTTTTTAAGAAAATAAAGGTGAGCAAAATGAACAACATGATCACCCACAAGAATAAGATAACATTGAAATAAATGGTGATCATATCAATAACCAACATGATTAGAATCAACATGATAGACTGTCAATGATTGAAAACTTGTTTCAGAATTTGAATATGTCAACTGATGTTGCATCAAAATCTTATCAAATTATTAAATAAGTAGAAATGAACAATGAAGCAAAAGATTGGATTATTGAAGAACTTGATCAAAATGAATCAAATTTGGATTCAAATTTAACTTCCACTAAAATCATTCAAACTTCTTCTATTCAAAGAAATCATCGTATTGAGAACATCATTGGCGACCTGCATGAAAGAGTGATCAAAAGTGCCTCTGAAAATGTAAACATTTGTTTGTATTCCTGTTTTCTATCTCAAATAGAACCTAAGAACATTGTTCAAATAGGCACCAAGTGGGTTTTTAAAAACGAGATGGATGAATGAGGCATTATAATGAAAAACAAAGCAAAATTTGTTGCTCTTGGTTGCTTACAAGAAGAAGGAATTGACTTTGAGGAAGTATTTGCTCATGTAGCAAGGTGGGAAGCAATTAGAATATTTCTGGCATATGCTGCATCAAAGAACATCAGGGTGTTTCAGTTGGATGTTTGAATGGAAAAAAAGAAGAGGAGGTGTATATAACTCAACCTCCAGGTTTTGAGGATCCTGATTATCCAAATAGATTATATAGACTTAACAAGACTCTATATGGATTAAATCTGCTTTCTAAGGGTTTTCAAAGGGGAGCCATTGACAAGACCCTGTTCTACAAGAAAAGAGGAAGAGATTTACTCATACTTCAAATTTATGTTGATGATATCATCTTTGGATCTTCAAATGAGCAAATGTTTTTAGAGTTTGAAGAAGTCATGAAGTCAAAATACAATATGAGTTCTATGGGAGAGATGCATTTCTTCCTTAGATTGCAAGTACAACAGAAGATGGATGGAATATTCATTAGTCAATCCGAGTATGTACAAAACATCTTAACCAAGTTCAAATACCAAGATTTGAAGACTGCTTCTACTCCAATGGACACACATGAAAATATGGTAGCTGATGAAAAGGGGGAGCCTGTGGATCAACATGAATACATAGCTAAGATTGGATCACTCATGCAACTGACTGCCCCAAGACCAGATATCATGTTTGCTATATGTGTATGTGCAAGATTTTAAGCTAATCCTAAAGTCTCACATATGATGGCTGTCAAGAGAATCTTCAGATACTTGAAAGGAAATCCAGACTTGGGAATATGGTATCCAAAGAACAATCCTTTGATCTTCTTGCCTACACTAACAGTGACTATGATGGATGCAATATGAGTAGGAAGTCAACATCTGGTGGTTGTCAATTCTTAGGAGACAAGCTGGTCTCATGGCAATGCAAGAAGCAAACAACTGTGTCAATTTCAACTACTGAAGTTGAATACATTGCTGCATCTGCTTCTGTGCTCAAGTACTCTGGATTCAGAATCAACTGCTTGATTATGGTCTGAATTACTGAAAGACCCCAAATTTTCATTGATAATACTGTTGCTTCATTCATATTGAAAAATCACGTTCAACATTCAAAGACCTAGCATATTAAAATAAGACACCATTTCATCAGAGATTGCAATAAAAAGGACTAATATAAATGAAAAGAGTCGAAACTAGTGACATGGTAGATTTGTTCACTAAGCCACTGGATAAGACAAAATTTAACTTTCTATTAAAAGATTTTGGTATGATCAAATCTGATGAAGTTTGATTGATGATATATGTCCACCTGTGCTAACAGATTATCTGTTTAAAGATCTTGAATGGGTTATTTGTGTTTTTGTGTACTTATATGATATCTGATGTGATAAAAATGTGCTTAAATAAATATGTGTGACTTAGGTAATTATGATGCTTAAGTATGAATTTGTGTTCATGTTTCATGATTGTTTGATAAGTTTGATTAAATCTGAATTAACTTGTTTTATCTACATACTTGTCTGATAAATTTCTCATGAATGATGTTTTGAAATGATTATGCATTGTATGCCTAGGACAAGTTAGTTTATGCATGTTTTATCTTGATAGAATTTCATGTCTGTCTGCCAGTGAGTAAGCATTAATGTGTCTTTTCTGATTATGTTTGATTATATGCTAGTTTGCTTTAGTAAAAATCACTTTTTTGTTGGAACTTACATGATTAACTGATTATTCAATGAATTTTTTCAAAAGTAAAATTCTTTTTAAAAGAGCAAACTTGAGATGTTGGAGATATGATAAGATTATTCAGTTGAAGCTTTAAAGAAGCTTAAAAGGTTTTAAATGAAAATGATCCAACCTTTTTGGGAAATGATAGCAAATTGGTTATTTACACTAATCTTATGGTTTTAATAGGCTAAAAGGACTATTAGTGCAGGCGTTGATATGTATGGTAGCTTTCCATGATGTGTAAAAACTGAGGTGATATGAACTAAATGAATATGCTAAGCTTAATATGGAGATACATTGTTGAAATATGCATGTTTCAAGATAAATCTCTCCATATGATAGGCAGAAAAGTAACTACCCAGTCATACATAAACCTGTTGGTATTTGGTCACTAAAAATGATTAATTTTATATATGACATAGAACAAAATTGTGCAAAAGGGGTACACATCAACCAAAAATTGATAAAATTAAAAACATAAGGGTTTAAACTAGAACTATAATGGTGTGGCATCACTATAAGTCTTAAACACCTAGAATGTAAGGCATGTAAGTCCGAACTACGTGGCATGTATGTCCAACGTTAATCTCAAAGTTTGAAATATTTTGAAAAGATAAATTTATTAAACAAAATAACTCATTGTCTGTCATTAAAAGAAAATTTGACCAAATATTAGTGGGTTGAAGTCAATTTGCGGTGCTCTGGGGAAAGCCAAATAAGCTTTAAGAAAAGATATGAGACATGATAGTGAAATAAGTGTTATTAATTTTTGTATTATGCAAATAATTAAACCTTAAGCATATCACCAAGGTACTAAAATTCATGCTAAGAAATTACATGCTATTAACCTGCCTAATGTGTCATAATAATAATGAAGTATTGAAAGTTGACTTAATCAATATGATCTCATGTTGAGATCTTTTCATAAAAGAAAAGGATTTGAAATGATAAACTGAAATTTGATCTCAAAATGCACCATTTGCTCTTAAACATTTTATCCAAAAGGAAAACTGTTTAAAGTAAAGTTTTAAGTCAAAAAGTATTGCATCTTTACAATGAATATGCCTGAATATGTGTTCTGAAGTATACTTGAATAATTATCTGATGTTTAACTCTTTCAAGTAAACTTAGAGCATTTCGAGAAAACTTGATAGATTATTGATATAATCATGTTTTGAATATGTCTGATTACTTTATTCTTAAGTGCAAGTGTTTTCGAGTAAACTCTGTTTATCGAGCACACTTTATGCTTCAAGCACACTTGTATATTAGAAAATTTTAATATATTAAGTGTCTTCAAGCGTACTTGCAACTTTCAAGTGTTTTCGAGTACACCTTGTTTATCGAGCACACTTTGTGCTTCCAGCACACTTCCATGCTAACCTTTAACATTTTAAGTGTTCTCCAGCATGTTTTAACTTTTTGAAGTATTTTCGAGTAAACTTTGTTCCTCGAACATACTTGATAGTATATACGTGAACAAAATTAACCTTTCCTTGATTAAGTTCATTCGAGTAAACTTGTTTTTTGAAAGGTTATTCGAGTAACATTTGACATTTATGAATATCTCTAAGTTAATATATTGTGGTCTTCATTGATTTCGAGCAAAATCGTCTATTTGAGCAAGTATACTTGATAATGTGGCTTGTCATTAATTTCTCGAGCAATATTATATATTCGAGTAGACTTCTTTCATTTTTCTCACTTAGTTTATTTCTAATAAATTTAAAATGAGTAAACTCTAAATACGTACAAGATTTGGTAAAATACTTTATCGAGGAATCTTTGTGTTTGAAACATTTGAAAATTGGGTTTGGTAGTATTCGGATACTAAATGACAAAAATCATTTAAACTCACTTTCAAATGCACAAAGGTATAGTATAAAAGAGGAACTTTGAAAAATTTCTCATTTATCCTAATTCTGACTTGGTAAGCTTTGATTAAATGACGACACTCATTATGTGGGGTTAGGTCTTTAATTTTCAGTTTTACTAACATCTCTATTTTATGTGTTTATTTTGTCAAAGAACAGGTTCTGAAAGACTATCCTTTTATACTTTCTTCTTCAATTATATATGCATGCATGTTCAATTGATGTTCAAATTGACTAACTTATACTATGAATATGTGTTTTTCTTTGTGTGTGTGCAGATATGGCTTATAAATTTGAGCAAAAGCATAATATGTGCTCGTTTCTCCAAATCACAGAGGATAATCGCCCTTTGGAGCTGATGATTAATTCGCTAATACGCTCAAATTCGTGGGTTGCTTTGATGAAAAACCCCATTATCTACAAAAATCATCATATGGATTTTTGGAGATATGCGCAATACGTTGATGACATAAATGGGAGAAGAATTGAGGCCGCTGTGCTTGGCAGGGATATTGAAGTGACTGAACAACTTATACGCACAAGCATCCAATTGAATGATGACTTTGAAGTACAATTATCCTACTCCAGCAGAGGCTGTTTAGAATATTTCAAGAGACACTGAGATATCAAGGCAATATTAACGAGGGACAATTCTAGAAGGGAATGTTTCCTTTAATTTACAGGTTTCTAATCCATCATATAATTCAAAGTATGACTCCAAGAATAGGAACATGGACATTGATGAGTAGGGAGATTCCTACAGCCACTGTTGGTGTTTTGTACGAACAACCATTCAACTTTTCCAGAATGATCTTTGAAGGATTGGTAGCAAATGTACGGAGAGGGAGAATGACCATTTCTTGAAGTGTCCAAGATTTCTCCAAATCATTTTCAATAGGCTGCAACCTGACTTACCAACTGCTGCTGCAACACATGTATTACAAGATCAAAATGTTTACAAGAGGATCAGCATGTTGGGTGCAACAAGTCAGTTTGAATAGGAAGTGGAGTTTGATATACTACCTTGGTTAATAAATAATGATGTTGAGATAATGGAGGTTCCTGCTTCACCGGTGGTGATCAGTGAGAAAATTAGTGATGAGGAAGATAATGATGATTAGAGTGAGTATGATGATATTGATGATGATCATGATGTTGGAAGAGATGATGATATTGTTGAAGAGAATGTGGCTGATGCTATAGCACATGTTTAGGAGGAGTTTTTTCACGACGAAGTTGTTTCTAATGTTGTACACCATGTTTCAGCCATTACACCACATGTTTCACCACCACCACAATCAACAATCCGTGAACCATTAAACCACCTGCAACACATGTATTACAAGATCCAAATGTTTACAAGAGGAACAACAGGTTGGGTGCAACAAGTCAGTTTGATCAGGAAGAGGAGTTTGATATACTCCCTTGGTTGATAAACAATGATGTTGAGATAATGGAGGTTCCTGCTTCACCAGTGGTGAGCAGTGAGGAAAGTAGTGATGAGGAAGAAAATGATGATGATAGTGAGTCTGATGATAGTGATTATGATCATGATGTTGGAAGAGATGATGATATTGTTGAAGAGAATGTGGCTGATGCTATATCACATGTTTAGGAGGAGGTGTTTCATGACGAAGTTGTTTCTAATGTTGTACACCATGTTTCAACCATTACACCACCTGTTTCACCACCACCACCACCACAATCACTACCTCAATCACAAATCCGTGAGCCATACATCCCATCACCATCACATACCTTTGAGTCTTACATCCCTTCACAACCTCACTCACTACAAACCTTTGAGCCATACATCCCATTACCAACACCCTCAAAACAAACTCAATCCCAAACTCAAACCCACCCAATTGAACCTAAACCATGCATACCAGAATTTATTCCATCCAACCTTATAAACCAACCAGACACACCTTACCAGTCACCAATCCACTCATTAAACATTACACAAACAGATATTCCTTCTTCACCGCCCACCCAAAGCCATACACCTTTGATTCAAACCAGAAAGTTCTTACCACAGACAACCTCACAAGTCATTCAAAACCCAATACACCAATCTCAATCCCAAAACCATAACTCTGAATCATCTGAAACTGATCCGTTCAACTTAAACCTCTCACCATCTCCCACACCAACCCATGAAATCTTTAAAGAAACTTTGATCTAAATGTTGAAACTGTGATTGAGATCAACAAACTTTGAATTGAGGGCACAAAACACAGAACTGAAAAATTAGCTACAAAATGCTCTACAAAGAATTCAAACCCTGGAGTATGAGGTAGAGAAGACCTCAGATGCACCAAAACAGGGGGAGAATATCCTTGTGGCTGCTGATGAAAATGCCCTAAAGATGATTGGAATGTTGTATAATTTGAGTGATGATGAGGAAATGAATGCAGTTATAGAGGAAATGGAGGTTATTGAAGATACTAAAATTAATCAAGTTCTTAATGATGAGAAGATGATTGAGAATAATCCCGATCTTGATATTCTCTACTGAGAATTTGATGCAATTGACTTTTTATTTGTTGATGAAAGAGAGGTGGAAGTGGATGATGAATTAGAAGATTTGTTTAGGGAGATAGATGAGATGCCACCTACTATAATGAAAGAGGTTGGACCATCTAGGTTTCTTGATGAAGATGAGGAGAGGAGAAAAGAGAAGGGAAATGCTATAGCTGAAGATGAGCGTCATCTCAAGCCACTCAAAAAGAAAATAGATGAATCAAATAATCATCTTTTATTTGTTGATGACTCTTTTGAGAAGGGCAAGAAGTTACATGATCCGATTTTGAATGAATGGTTTGAGAGGGATATTCTAAACTTCATTTTAACCGAAAAAGAGATGGATTAGCAAAGAATTATTATGGAACAAATTGAATTAGAGAAGAGGCTGAGAGAAGATGAGGAGGAGTTGGATCAAGAGGTCCTTGAAGGTTGATTTTAAAAGAGGCTGAGGACACTGAGCATGAACTAGCCATTGTTATTCACAAGTTTCAAAAAACAATACTGAATAAACAATACCAACTGATGAACTAGCTACTTAAAATGTTGACAAAAAGTTGGTTACTGATTATGATAACAAGAGAATTCAAGATGAAATGGCCAAGGCATGATCTGAAAAGGTGATCGCTGATCTGATTAAAGAAATACAAACCAATGAAAGAGAACGACCAGTTGATACGTTGAAATATGTGGAAAACGAAAAAGGTTTGAAAAGAACAATATACCTGATGAATTGATGATGAAAAAGAAGAAGAAGGTGGAAAGAGAGAAGGTAGAGGAAGAGAAAGTAAAGGATAAATCAAGTGATGAACCTATCCATGCTATCCCTATTCAGATAGTGAAACCAGAAGAGTTTGAGTAAGACATGAATGTGGAATCCAATGAACCTTAAATTGGGGGCATTGGACGACATTATTGATCTAGAAGATGATGAAGAAAGAGAGGAGGTTAATGTAAGAATATATATATATGCCATCAGTATCATGTATATAATAATAGATCAAAATATTAACTATACCTTATCATATATTAGTTTGGTAATTGTTGATGGGCCATATTACCTTTAATTAACTAATAAAGGGTTTCCCTCTAGGTGTATATAAAGATAGATAAATATTAACATCATAAACTAATCTCACACACATACAACTTTATGTGCCTCCTCTCTCCTAAACCGGGTTCGTCTCAAGAACCGTAACACCATCCTTAAGTATACATCCTAAAGGGGAACTCGATCAAGCTGACAATTATGTCGTCTACATCCTTCTCCGATGCGGTTACTACTTTCCATGCTATAACAGGTACACATATAATTATAGGTTTATCATATTATTCATGTTTTCCATTATCACCATGAGGAATTGATCAACATGTGGTATTAAGAGCGATGTTGTTTAATCGGTTTTTCATAGTTTTTCATTAAATCTGGATTTAAACTGGAAGTCTTGAATCTAAAGTCTTGATATACCCTAATTTTGATTTTTATTATGCTTGTACTTATTGAAATCAGTTTTTATATAAACTGTTTATAACTTTTGAACCCGACTTCACATTAAAAACCTGTTAAGAATTTATGGTTTTTGGTGATATTCTTTGTGTTCATCATAGGTTTTTTTGAAAATAATACATATTTTTGTTAAAATTTAGATTATGATTTTGTTTTTCCTAAAATAATTGGATAAACATATCTCAAAAGATTTTTTTTTGAAATATGAATAATTATTAAGAATATAATTTCAAAATTAAACAAATATTGGAGATAAATTTATTCCCTAACAATTTGAACCAAAATATGGTTACCTTAAATAATTTTTAGATTTTAATGCTTACCGAAATCTCGGTCAAACTGAGATTTCATCAAAACTGAAATCTCATTAAAACCAAGATCCCATTAAAAACCAAAATCTTATTAAAAAACGAAAACCTAATAAAAACTGAGAACTCAAGTGTTGACCAAGAACTCATAAGTGTTTACCAAGAAGTCATTAGTGTTGACAGATAACTCATAATTTGACGGTGAACTCATTACTAGAATCGAGAACTCATTACAAAACCGAAAACCAAAACTTTTCTAAATTAAACAGGTTACAGTTAACTAATTAAATGTTTTGTAAATACTTAAAAATTAAAAACCTTTTACAAAACATAAAATCTTTACTTGAATGAATTTTGATGTATTACTTATGCCCAAAGGTGATGTGTTACATCTATCCTTCATTCAAGTCTAATTACAAAGCTTTGTTAATTTTGCTTACATGATTTAAGTGTCTCATTCTGCCTAAAGGTGACATGCTACATTTACATCCAGCAAAGTTAACTCGTGCATAGTTAAAATAATTGTCTCACTTCTGCCCAAAGGTGATGTGTTACAATTGTTTTGGACACATATACTTAAATAATTTTAATTCTGCCCAAAGGTGATTTATTTTTCGTTTAAGTAGAACTATTAATTATAATCTATTGGTTTGATTTTAATAGTAGGCATATCACATCTTCAATAAAATATAATGATCCTTCATTAATCTAATGATCTTAAATTTTAATATGTATTATTTTAATATTCCATAACATTACTCACTATAATTTTCTTCTTTAAATAACTTTCTTATTCAAATCATCCACTCTAATGTCAAACCCAAAGATGTTTTGATTCATAAAGAGTTTCATTAACTTTTAGCTCTTTTCGTTTTTGATTATCCTCAAGTCATTACCATCTCGTTTCTCCTTCTAATAATAGTAATAAGAGGAAACCTAGAGCATGAAAAATGGGATGAGTCAAACATAATGTCTCTTATGATATGATAAACTCATGCTATCAAATAGAGTTATTCAGGATTTAGTTTTTCCTAAAACTAATCTAAAATCTAAAAAGTAATTAAAATAACTCCTAAGATGCATGCGTTTCTTGAAAATTCTATTTATAACGTTAAATGGCATTACAGAATACATCATAATGTACAAGATCATGACCCATAAAATTAAGGGCTCACACATGAAAATAAGTACAATTTTCTAGTACATTACATACTAAATTTTCAATAGTACAATTCTCCCACATAATTATGCACACCCTCAGATCAAAATCATATAGCCAAGAAACAATATCACCTTTGACGGTTGACACAATCTTGAATGCCGTTTTCTGGTTTGCCTTTGAACGTGCATTGATCTCCATCTGATGCTCTTTATCAACATACTGATAGGCTTCAATGATCTTTGATGTTTGGGATTTGCTGTGAGTCCCAAACCATCCTTCAGCATAGGATCCACAAACTTGAATGCTGTTTTCTGGTTTGCCTTTGAACGTGCATTGATCTCCATCTGGTGCTCTTTATCAACATACCGATAGGCTTCAATAATCTTAGATGTTTGGGATTTGATGTGAGTCCCAAACCATCCTTCAGCATTAGGATCCAAGGACTTGAATGCCGTTTTCTGGTTTTCCTTTGAACGTGTATTAATCTCCATCTGGTGCTCTTTATCAGCATACCGATAGGCTTCAATGATCTTAGATGTTTGGGATTTGCTGTGAGTCCCAAACCATCCTTCAGCATTAGGATCCACAGACCTCAATCCCTTGTCAGATACTTTAGACTTCTTCTTGATAGTCTTCTCAAGATGATCTTCGGCAGCTTTAACCTGTTCCTCGGTAAATAATGGAACACCATGATCGACATTTGAATTTGTGTAAAGATCAGGATATTCCTTTGTCGTCACATATTCAATATCAATATCTTCATGTCAGGTCCCGATTTACTCACTCAAACACACAACAATCAGTTTCATAACCAACACAGACGTGTTGATAAGATGGTTACGAGTTCTTCTTTTGTGAAGAATCAATGGATATTAAAGGCAAAATAAATAATATTTAAATTGTTTCTAAACAGACAGAAATGTAGCACACAAAGTAACTCAAAAGATTTCCATTTATATTGTGAAAGATACAATGAAAATCGATTAGGGTTTTTAGGTGGAATGTATGTGTTTGTGGCAGCTTTTCCGTACAAAGATATTCTTTTCAGGAAAGAGACAGCTGTCAAATCACAATATTCGCTATATGTCCATTAACATAGACGTTCCTAAAGTTTCTTTAAATAGGCATGTCCTGACACCTTCTAGAAACCCTAATGATTGATTCTTAACATAGTACAAAATAATACAAGTGTAAACAAGTCTTCGAGTAAGTTTGTAAGCTTTTGTCCTTGTCGAGAAAACCTGTTAACTACAAGTGTTCTTGGAACAGTTCTCCGAGTAAGCTTCAAGCAAACTTCAATCTTCATTATAATATCAAACTTTGCTCGATATATATCCTACGAGCAAACTTGCTCTTCTTGGATCCCTTAATCCTTTTGTTACTTAAACATATTTGAACAAGTTAAGTGTGTTGGTAACACTGTAGCTTGCCCGAGGCTGAACCTTGCTTGATGGAAGTCCTTAGGATAGTTTCTTCAATAACTTCCTTCAAGTGTGCTTGGACCACTGTTTATTAATAAACCTTGATTGATTCACCAAAATTCTTGGTTTTAGCTTGGTTTGGTCAAGGGTTTGCTCTAAAACAAACCTTGCTCGGCTTGAAGAACAACCTTGCTTGATGAAGTGTAGCTTGCTCGAGCTAACACTTAGAAGACTTCTAGAATATAACTTTGCTCATTTCATAAAATACATTGCTTGAACTAAGTTTAGGCTTGCTTAAAGGCCTAAGTTTGCTCGGTTTCCATACTTAGCCATTTTCTGAGTAGGTTGAGAAGATTCTAGTCTTCCAATGTCCTATTCTTATCCCAACAATCTCCCCCTAGATTGGAACAACCTCAGCTGCACCAAAACACCTGTAGGTTACTTACACTTTTTCAAAATACACATCAAATTTCTAAAAGCAAAATTACATTACTTAAAGAAAATTACATAGTCAAAAATGCTGTCTCATGGACATTACAAATCAAATTTAAACAGAAAATAAAAGGCATTCATCTACTTGAGTTTCCAATCTCTTTCCTTCTATCAAATTTTACAGCAGCAGCCTTTTGTTGTAATAGGGAGATCTCCCTGTGGTGTGAATGTTTAGACGACATATTCCATCTGATTATGTCTTCAAGATCCTCCACATGTAGATATTCCAGATCTGTGTCATGCTCTATGATGCTAAAGGCCTGTCCATTATAAATTCTCAATATGAAGGATTAGGATTTTTCTTCAAAGACTATCTTGGTTATTTTCCCATCCTTTTGGACTTCACAGTTAGGCCTCATCATCCGCTGCTTCATACTTATGCACTTCTTCATTGTAGCTAGAGGATTTGAGGATATTCTTTTCTGCTTGTTTGACAGTTCTGTCATCCTGATATCACTCATCCTCCTCTGTCTTTTTGTCCTTTCTTCTTGAGTGAGCTCCAACTTTCTTTTCTTGTTTAGTAAAGGAAATCCCTTTCAAGATTGTTCTTTTAAGAACCTAGAAAGTTCATTCCTTTGTTATCCAGCAAACCATTATTTATCTTGATAATCATACAGATTCAGTCTGGCCATTTCTTCCAACTGATCTCTCTTGTATTCTTGAAAGTTATCTCTGAAAGTAATGTTCTTCAATTCACCATTTGACATATTTACTTTCAAAGTCTTTGTCCTTGAATTGAAATACAGTCTCCTTAGTAGGTCCACATCAGTAGGTGGACTTTGTTGTCGGGTCTTATATTTTAGACCGACACATCGAATAAATATGTGGGTGAAAAATATATTGTTTTGTCTCAACCATGGGTGGATGGCTTGAAGACCAAGTCATGCTAGACTAGTTTAAATAGATGTTTTTATTCATTTGTCTAGCATTGAGTGTATTGTGTATTGATTGAGATCTAGGGTTTTATACATATGAGAGTGTCTCCTCCCCGGGATGAGCTCTCTCGGAGTGGATTATATTTCTTGTGTATGTATAAATGTATGTATGAGTGGTTCATCTTTATGAGAATCATTCGACTAATGATATCATACTACCATTTCTATCTATTTCTGTTTCAGCTGCAATTGTTCCTATTTTATTGATTGTTAATCAAAACAAACTCTCCACATCCGTCCATTAGATCTTTCAAGAGTGAATACATGTTCTAGATCGATCCAAGATCCGAGCTCGTTTATCACTGTTCGACACGCTTCCGCACCGGGGCGCGAGCTTTGTTAGTTGGTATCATAGCGGGTTACCAAATCGTTCAAACTAACCGCTGAATTTGATTAAATTCGCTCTTGAATCCTCCATGGACGTTAAACTTGAAGGTTGTTGAAGTTTTCATGGGTTTTTGCAAGTATTTGGATGAAATTTGATGTTTTGAAGATGATTTATGTGAATTGGTGTTTGAGTTTATGATTAGTTCGGAGATTCAACATCGATTTAACGTTTATACGTTTAAATTCTTCAAGGTCTACATTATCTGGTTCATTTTAGGTCGAACTCGTTTATATATAACTTTCTAGATTTGAAAGTTTGGTGAAATTGATGAGATACTGTTGAGAGATTGTTGTTTATGATATGATTTGATAAGATTACAATGTTCAATTTCGTGTAACAAATGCTTAGTTTCAGATTTCAGAAATTAGGGCTCGGAAGTCAAAATTAGGGGAAATTAAAACCACGTGTTTAGGGCGATTTGATGATTAGTTTTGAGTTGTATAATGATTATAATGTGTTTGGAGCCAATTTGAATGATTAATTTCCATGACTTGGAGGGATAATTTGATGAAATTAGATTTTCAGCCCTGATTTCGAGCTGGTCACGAACAGACAGTGTGTTCAAAGAAGTTGTTTTGGTTGTTGATTTCATTATGTGTTCAAGCAGATGTGAGGTACTCCCGAGATTCAGTCATAGACAATTGGGGAAATTGCTAAATTAATTCCCGAGTAGATGGATAGTTGCAATTACTACTGAAATGTTGCTGGGATAGAATTTGTTCACGAGCAGTTAATAACTCAACAATATGTTTTGACTATTTTCGAGTTACAACATATGCTGATGTGATATTTGTCTACGCGAACATTATTAAGAAAATTACACGAGCAGTTTGCTGGTGGATTAAGTCTTGAACAGGTAGGGATATCTATTAGTCATGAACAATTGTAGAATATTGATGGAACAACTGCTGCTGATTTATTGGTGACTGATGAACAATTAACTAGATTCACGGACTATTACTGCTACAATTTTTAATTCACGAATAGATAGGCTGCTCCTGTTTAGTAACAAGGGCAGATCTGTAATTAAATTAGGAAAACACTCGTAATTAACTGCTGGTAGAATCTAATCTAACTAGTGTACAAGTTGTTACTGCCTAGTACCAAGGGCAATTCAGTAAATATCCAGCTACAATGGCTGTTTGTTAATGTTTTGGTACATAAACTAGTTTGTGAAAAAAACATTTGCTGCTGATGAAGATTATTGCAGGGGTATTATGATAAGTTTGAATGAAGGTTCAAGTTTTAAATGTAGAAAAATAAGAGTTCGATGTTAGAAACGCCAAGTGTTTATGCATAAAACAATTAAGTGTTAGCTGTTTCGAACTGTTGCTAAGATCAAGTAGATTGGGGTTCAAGTTTCATAATTTGTGTTCGAGTAGCTATTGATTTAAAGATTAACGATTCGATATATGTGCATTTTACTGATATGATATAAGATTGAACAATTTGTTGTTTTTTAAAGTAATGGAACAAATTGCTGCAACAATGGGCATTTTGGCTCGAGTACTTGTTTTCCAATCTTATTCAAGAGGCCATGAAGGATAAATGCTATTGATATAAATTGTTTTATGATATGTTATTAACCGCTACTGGTTTCCACTTTTATGGACATATAAGCTGGGTTCGAGCATATGTGTATTCGCAAACAGTCAACAGTTGGCTGCTAATATTACTGTTTACTCGCGAACAAATTTTATTCCAGATCTTATAGAATAGTTGCTGCAAGTCTCAGAAAAGTTGCTGCTGATCTTATTACTGAACGAGGGCAGAATATTATTATTTATTAGTGCACGGTTTTGTGTCTTGACTCTTTGTAATTATCGTTAACATTTTTGTTTAATATTTAATGTAATAATTTGTTTAATTATTATCTAGTTCGTTATGTATATAGTCTAGTTCGCTAGGGGATGTTAGCGAACTAAGATTTAACCTTATTCCCTCCTGATTCGCTAGGGGATGTTAACGAATCAGGGGGTGTTTCGTCCTTTAATGTTTGTAACGAAGTAGGTTCTGGTTCGCTAGGGGATGTTAGTGAACCAGACCTATCTTTTATTTATAGTGAACCCTGTTCACTCATAAGTTAAGTTTTAGAGAGTTAATTATCGAATTGCTGTCCAAGTACTCTCTCGATCTTCAATCTTAATATTATACCAACTACTATTATAAACATACTGATTATAAACATACATACACATATAACACTGAATCAAAGTTAATTATGAGCTAGATCTATTGATTAAGGTATTGATCGTATTAACTCAGATCCGAGATCTGTTATAGTTACAGATTGATTCCCGAGTTCCAACAAGTGGTATCAGAGCTGTTGGTTGCTCAATTACACTTGATTTAGTGTTCAATTAGTTTTTGATATTGTTAGTTTCTATTTGAGTGAATTTATATCAATTTTTAGTTGATTGGATTGAATTATGGACGAATTGGATTGAATCTGTGTTAGTTAAGGTATTGGTACGGGTTTGTGAGTTGGAATTGAAGTTCGAATTGGTTTTGAGTGAATTGGTATTGGTTTTGGTTTAAGTCCGAAACAGAGTTCGTGTTGTGGTAAAATTGGATTGGTAATCGGAGTTGTTTGGTATCTAGGGTTTGCGTATTGGTTTCGCGATCGTGTTACGAGTATTTTGGTTGGTGACTTGTGTGTTTTGGTTTAGTATCGAGTTGGTATTACAAATTTCATGTTTCTGGGTTTCTAGGTTGATGTTCATCATTCCCAGTTTTTTTCTGGAAATTTTAGTTGAAGATTTGAAGATTCAAGGATGAAGATGATTCGCTATGTTGATTCGTTATCAATTTCACTTTGATTCGTTCATTAAACCTGTCAATTCGTTACTTATTTCTCATAATTCGCTAGCTAGTTCGCTGCATTAGCTGATTCGTGTTATCTAATTCGCTGACTTGGTCAACTGATTCGTGAGACACGTGTCCACCTTGGGATTTGTGTCATAACAACCTTTGCCACGTGGCATTCAGTGTCAGAGTTTGCTACAGACGGTTGTAACAACCTGATTTGTTATAGTTGATTCGCTATCAACTGTAACTGGTTCGTTATCTCATTTCGCTAAGTTTTCATTGTTGATTCGTTACTAATTATCTTCTAATTCGCTAAGCTGATTCTTTGTGATTCGCTTAGTCATTCGTTGATTGATTCGTTAAACTCAACTCTGATTCGTTGTCCGCTCAATCTTAACTTCGTTAAGATTTGATTCGTTATTTTACTATTCACAGTTCGCTACAACTGTTCACAATTCGCTACAACTGTTCACAGTTCGTTAAACCTTATTTGTTGTTTGATTCGTTACACCTTTGAATTTTAAAATTTGTCAAAAATGGCCGGTATGTATGCATTAGCGTCTCAAAACATGTTGATGCAACAAATATTACAACTTGATACCGAGATAGGTTCACATTCTAAATGTCCAAGATTGATGAAGTTTATTGACTTTGCCAAGTGGGAACCTCGGTTTCGTGCATATTTGGGGTCTGTTCACCCTGATTGCTCATATTGTCTCGATGAAGTTTATAAGGAACCCTTAATTGGTGATGATACCATTGGTTTTGTTCCTAAAGCTGTTTCTTAATATTCTCAAGAAGAGAAGGAAGCTTTGGAGATAGAAACAAAAGATTATTCCACTCTCACTATGGCATTGCCAGAAAATATCTTTCATCAAGTGGGTAATATTAAAAGATGTGCTTCTCTATTCCAACATCTCCGTATGAGAAGTATGGGGAACACAGCTGAGAGTAAGAAAGTGATGCTCAAATTTCAGTTTCGAAACTTTAATCTGTTGAAGGGAGAAACGGTTGAAGAGATGATTATAAGGTTTATTCACTTAATTGCTAAAATGGACAAGATGAAATTGGAAATTTCTGAAACAGATAAAATTGACACCATTAAGAGTGTGCTTCCAAGTTCTTATTCAACATTTCTCATGGTCTTAAAAGAGAATGACTACTTCTTAAACGAAGACTTGACTGCACTTGAATTTTTACAAAAGATCGAAGCTAGAGAATATGATCTTAAGTGTCAAAAATCTTCCAAGGAAAATCAAGATCCAGCTTTCTATGGTTAAAGTATGCCTCTTAGTTCAACAATCTCTCCAATCAATGCTTTTCTTACTCAAGTGGCAAGTGAAAAAGAATCAACTATGTTCAATGATCCAAAAGTTTGTTTCTATTCTGCTGGTAATTCTGGATTGTCTGGTGGCTCTGGAAGTTCAACTACTACTAATCCATTTTCTTCACCACCAAGTGTTAATATGAAGGAAGCTGAGCAAACTTTGCTTTTCTGACAACTTTCATGTCTTCATATGAAAACTTGGTAAGTAGTAAGATTGCCACAAGTGATTTAACTGATGAGGACTATGATCAGATAGATCCTGATGATTTGGAAATCATGGATTTAAAATAGAACATGGCTATGATCGTCCGTAAAGTTAAAAGATTCATGCAGAGAACTGGAAAAGATCTTCAAGCTTTAAACAAGAAGTTGGGTTTTGACAAGTTGAAAGTAAAATGCTATAATTGTCAAGAATTTGGACATTTCACAAAGGAATGTGACAAACCAAAGAAAGAATACAATGGTCCTCGTGGTAAACATCAAAATTCTTCTACACCACGAGGTAGTGATGCCGAAAAGAAACCATCCTCTTTTACAACAAAAGCAATGTTTGCAGATGGTAATGACTGGTCACAACGGTTACTATGTAATGATGCTCAAGCAAATTTGGCTATGTTTGAGTTACACAAAGATTGTCAAGATACAAGTGGGAGTGAGATGTCTTCTGATAATGATTCTGAATCTGATTCTGACGACTCTTGCGACAAGCCTCCAACAGTATTTGCTTGCATGGCCAAAATCAATGAGGTTAGTCACTCTACCTCTGCTACTTCTTCTTTTAAAGTATTATGTGTTGATTGTGAATCTAACAAACCTAAGTTAGATGCTATGAAAAATCAAAATGATAATCTTATAAGAGAAATTGCTTCTCTGAAGGATACTTATCGACAATCTCTTGAATCCCAAATGAAATCTCGAGAAAAGATTGAAGCATTGTTGATAAGTAACCACGATCTCAAAGCTGAGTTATCTGTGAAAATTGACAATTAATGACCAAAAGTTTCAAGAAATTCTGAAACATCGTTCAAAGATAAACGAGCTTGAGAATGAGGTTCTTGAGTTGAAGAACAAACTGGGAAAGTTTAGAAATTCTTCTTTTCTATTAAATGAAATTATTGAACTATCTGGTAAACAAAAGGATTCTAAGAAAGGTATTGGTTTTGTTGAAATTCCACCTCCATTTCACAATGATTACAAAATTAATCCTTTTGCTAGAAAAGAAGAGGATTTGATTGAGAAAGAAACTGGGATTTTTGAAAAACCTAAACCAGTTAAACCAGAAAAATCAGTTAAAACAGAAACTGTTAAGACCCAGTTTGCACCTCAAAAACCTCATGTTCAAAGTAAAAAGGTCTTTGTTGAGAATGATGACAAAGTGATTATCGAGGACATGTTTGAACCTGAGATTATACACAAGAATAAGAACATCCCAAGTTCAAATCATATTCTTTGAGAACCTCAAGAATTTGAGGAAGCTGTGTATGGTTCATTCAAGTCTCACATGAAAAATAAAGAACCGGTAAAAACTAAATCAGTAAAGGCAAAGAAGTCAGATAAACCAAAGATTTCTGATGAGGACTTAATGCGATTTGTAAATCCTCCTAGTTCTAAGCCTTCTCCAGTTAGAGTTTTTAAATTAAAAGGGATGGACACGATGTTCACAGAAAAAGATATTCCAATAAGCATCATTAAACCTGAACTTATTGAGAGTGTCTTTATCAATGAAACGTCACAGATTCAAGATCTTGAACGTCGATATGCTCAAGCGAAAACATCAGTTCCATCTGACCCATTGACTAAGGCAAAGCAAGTTTTAAAACAAGCTAAGAAAATCAACTTTGTGAAGTCAACTGGGACAGATACATTGAAGAGTTTTTCAAATTGTTCTAATTTGGATTTTTACTTGAAAAAGAAATCTGAATTATCTGATGAGTTTGCTAAGAGAATGACCAAGAACGTGAGCCATCATCAATATTTTGTGTCATTCATTCCAAATACCTCACAACAAAATCGTGTAGACATGCGAAGATGTTTTCTTTGCGGTCAACTTGGTCATGTTGTGAGGGATTGTAATCAGAAGAGCTATCAGAATCTTCATCCTTTTAACAAGGACCACTCTAAGCCGGTTCCTTTGGTTAAAGAGATTCTGAAACAACCTGTGTCGTATGCTGATGATACTCATATTATGTTCTCTAATGTGAATCCACGGAAGGTTATTCATGTTAATGAGACACATGGTCAGGTTAAACCAAAGTTTGTCCCGCATGAGCCAATTTGTAGGAACACGAATTCAAACATTGTTCAAGCAGCTTACTTAAGACGAAATTCTAGGAAGCCAGTAACTTATTCAAAAGTGGCTGAACAACATTTGAACTCTTTTAAAGTTAATGATCAAAAAGAAAACCAAAAGGTGCCCAAGACTAAGGCCTGGGCTGCCTTTTTGAACTAATCATCTTTATTTTGTGTGTAGGGTACATCCAGGACTGTGTGTGGTCAAAACTGGATAATGGATAGTGGATGTTCTCGTCATATCACTAGGAATCTCGACCTATTAACCAACGTGAGGAATATTCAAGGGGGTTATGTGGCATTTGCTGGGAATTCTGGGGGCATGATCACACAAGAGGGTGAAGTTTTAAATGGTCACATCACGTTTGAGAAAGTAAATTATCGTGATAAAGTGGATCATAACTTATTAAGTGTATCGCAGATTTGTGATAAAAAGTACACAACGATATTCACTGACAAAGAATGTCTTATCTTGAAACCGGGTTATGTTATTCCAGGACATGGTTGTCATGAGATTACCACGATTGAATGATATTTATGTCTTGAACATGAGCTCTAAGATATCCACATCGATCGAAACATGTTTTGTCTCGAAAGCAACCGAGAAAGACTCGATTCTATGGCATCGTAGAATGGGTCATATACATGTTAGAAAGATGAATTATTTGATGGCTAATGATTTAGTGGAAGGTGTCTCGTTGAAAAATTTTAAATTATCCGATCACTGCGTTGCATGTAAAAAGGGCAAGCAGAAGAAGAAAACACATCCTTCTAAATTATTGGATTCCATTAATACTCCTCTTGAACGACTTAATATGGATTTATTTGGTCTCGTGAATCGTGCGAGTATTTCTAGGGATTGGTATTGTCTTGTGGTGACTGATGATTATTCGAGATACTCATGGGTGTTATTTATGAGTTTGAAAGATCAAACACCGGTTTTGGTACAAAATCTTATCACCAAGATCGAATCATTGTACAAACAAAAGGTGAGGAGAATCCGAAGTGATAATGGTACAGAATTCAAAAACACTGTATTGTATTTCTTTTGTACTCACAAAGGAATTCATCGAGAATACAGTGCACCTTATGTACCTCAACAAAATGGTGTTGCTGAACGAAAGAATCGAACCTTGATTGAAGCTGCACGTCCAATTCTCGCTGATTCTAAGCTTCCCGTCCAATTCTGGAATGAGGTGGTGAATACAGCTTGCTATACTCTTAATCGGGTTCTAACAGTTAAAAGACTCAAAAAGACAAGCTATGAGTTATTGAATAATCGAACGTTAAGGCGTATTCTCAAAATACCTATATCTACCGCTGTGGCAATAGGAGCGTGATTTGGTAATACGCCAATTTGTCCTAATTTAAAGTATCTGGAACCTTTTGGGTGTCCTTGTACTATGTTGAAGAAGGATGCGGGTAAATTTGAAGAAAAAGCTATCGAAGGGTATTTTTTGGGATATGCATCTCCAAAGAAAAGGGTATTCAATTTTACATCTGGTTGTGTTGAAGAATGGTACCATGTGGACTGTCAAAAGTACACAACTCCTCCTCAAGGAAAAGGTCCCGATTGGATGTTTTACTATGATAGTTTATTTAATTCATTTACTCCATCAACTGAACACATTGACGAAGACCTGGTTCGAGCATACTTTGAAGATCATTTGGATATTCCACGATTTTCAAGTTCTAATGATGTTGCAGCTCAACCTGATGCTCCAACTGAGGAACCTCAAGTTGCTTCTCCAGTGGCTATCGATAATGTTTCCACTTCTTCTGATGATGATCAAGCTGACGTCAAGTTATTAACCTTGACAGTGATAATGTTTCATCTACTGAACTTGGTGAACATTACACTAACTTATTTGAAAATGTTGTTGTTCCTGAGAATCCTACTCTTCGAATTCATGGATATCATCCACAGGAAAATATCATTGGAGAACTTGATGTGGGCGTTCGTACACGTCATCAAGTTGCTTCGTCAAGTGATAATAACATATTTTGTGCTTACACTGATTTACATTCATTGGGAATTGTAAATCTTGCTAAATTCACTTGCTTTCTATCCCAAGTTGAGCCAACGAAGGCTCGAAAGGCTCTTGAAGATCCTTCTTGGGTAGAAGCTATGCAGGAAGAATTACAGCAATTTGCACGATTGGGTGTTTGGGATTTAATAGACAAGTCTGCAAGAGTCAAGAAAGCGATTCCGACTAAGTGGGTATTTAAGTGTAAGAAAGACGATCAGGGTGTGATTGTCAGAAACAAGGCACGTCTAGTGGGGCAAGGGTTTCATCAGCAAGAGGGTATTGATTACACAGAGGTATATGCTCCAGTTGCAAGATTAGAGTCGATTCGAATCTTCCTGGCATATGCAGCTTACAAGAATATCAAGGTCTACCAAATGGATGTTAAGAGTGCTTTTATCAATGGTGAACTACACGAAGAGGTGTTTGTCCAACAACCACCTGGTTTTGAAGATCCTGAGTATCCGAACCGTGTTTACCGATTAAACAAGGCCCTGTATGGTCTACAACAAGCCCCGAGAGCTTGGTATGGCACGCTTGCCGACCATCTGACTGATACTGGCTTCAAAAGAGGGACTGTCGACTTCACTCTATTTCATAAAACTGTTGGTGATGATCTTCTCCTAGTCCAGATTTATGTTGATGATATTATTTTTGGGTCTACAAACGACACATTGTGTAAGGAGTTCGAGAAGTCCATGCAAACAAAGTTCGAAATGTGTTCGATGGGAGAGATGAATTTATTTTTAGGGCTGCAGGTTCACCAGTCTGCTAACGGAATCTTCATTCATCAGACTAAGTATGTGAACGACGTCTTGAGCCGATTCAAGATTTTTGCCGGAAAAATCCCTTCTACTCCTCTCCCCGTGGGTCACAATTTATCACCGGATGAATTGGAGGATACCGTTGATCCAACCCTCTATCTTGCCATGATCGGATCTTTAATGTATCTAACGGCTTCTCGCCCTGATATTATGTTTGCTGTTTGTCTTTGTGCTAGGTATCAAGCAAGTCCACGAGTGACTCACCTAGATGCAGTCAAGAGAATTCTTCGGTATTTGAGGGGAAATCCAGACATCGGGTTGTGGTACCCCAAGGATGATACTTTTGATCTTACTGCTTATTCAGACTTGGACTATGGAGGTTGCAAGATCAACTTCAAATCAACGACTGCAGGATGTCAATTTTTAGGAAACCGGCTTGTTTCCTGGTAGTGTAAGAAGCAGACAACTGTCTCCACTTCAACCACCGAAGCTGAGTATGTTGCAGCCTCGAGTTGCTGTTCCCAGGTTTTGTGGATACAACAACATCTTCGCGACTACGGTTTGAAGTTTCTTACTACTCCTATTTGATTGATAATTCTGCTGCAATTTCTATCACAAAGAATCCCGTACAACATTTGAAAACAAAACATATCGAAATTTGATATCACTTTATACGGGATTGCTTTGAGAAGAAGTTGATTGACCTTGAGAAAGTACATACTGACTTTCAGAAAGCCGATTTGTTTACCAAAGCTTTTGACAAAACGCGTTTTAAATTTTTGCTTGGTTTAAACGGATTAAGACCCTCGCTGATATCCTTAAACAAGGATGACTATCTTTATTTTATGTCATTTTTCCTTTTAAAATTTATTTTGGTTTTACGGGGTGAAAATCTAGAAAATACAAAAAGATTGTGTTTCGTTTGTATAGATAAAACCCAAAAACATTCAAAAATCTTAATCCAAAAACATTAGAAAATTCAGAAAAATCAAAAATATTGTGATTTCTTTTCTTTAATGTTTTCCTTTAAAATATTTCTTGAAAAACCAAAAACATTTTAAAATTTGAAAATCCAAAAAGAATGTACTTTTCAGTTTGTACAGAAAAATCCGAAAATCCAAAAAGAATGTGAAGTTTATTTTGTTTATAAGAATATTGAAAAAGACAAAAATATTGTGTTTTTATAGTGTGTATAGAGAAAAACCAAAAAGATTTTTGCATGCATTTGCTGAAAATTTTGTCAATTATCTACATTTGACGGATATGTACGTGTATATGTTTGGTCCTGACATTTACCTGATAATGGAAAATAGTTGGGGCGTTCGTTATGCGGTTTTAGATTATTTTTTCGCTGAAAATTATGTCGGTTATTTAAGTTTGTGAAGCATGCTTGCATGTCTTGGTCCTATTTTCCAGTTGTTGAATTGATAGAACAACCATTTATTTATAGACTTAAGTTAACTGGGGCGATTAAATTTATCTTTATTTTGTTTTATGCTCCTCAAAATTTTGAGTTTTTGAAGCAAAAAGAGAAAATGATAGTACATTGATTATCTTGACTCCAAATCCAGCAAGAAGTAAGCTTAAAAGATTATGTGCTTAATTGCATTGGTGCATTGGTAGGTCTTAAAACAACCAAGTAGAGTAAAGTATGTGATATAAACATAAAGAAACGCAAAATTGAAAGGGGTGTTAGTCTCTAGCAAAAATCTCGGTAAGGATGGCAGAAATGTAATAACCAGTCATACTCAAGCCTTATAGTTGTTGATCTCCAAAAATATAATAAAGCAAATAACAAGCGTTAGGATTCTGGACACTGTGAGTCTTTATGCGGCTTAATCATCTGGGTATTCATAAGCATGAATATTTCACTCTCTTTCTAGAGCAAACCCAAAGTCATTAAACTTGATCACTGTTGTACTTAGTACAAACTTCTAAATTACTGACTTGATCAAAAACCGCTGTTAGTTATACATTTGTTCCTCCCTTGCACGCGTCTTAATAACATTAAGAAACGGACCCCAGGGGATACAATGTATGTAAGCCGACAGATGGACTCGTGCATATTCATTCACAGTAAAAGAAACTTGATGCATTGCTCAAAACATTTTCAATTGGTATCAAAAATTTTGATCAACACTACAATGGCTTAAGTCAAGTTGGGGTGATCTGGCAAAACTCAAATTAAGCTTAAACCGAGATTAGAGGCTGATAGTTTCTGATATTCTGTGCTATAATTGAACCAATTAATCATATCACAAAAACACTTGAAAATTTGTTGTTAGATTTAAGTGGACAACAATACCAATGACCGACTTAACGCCAGTCATAATATCGCTGAAATATAAAACTGAGATGGAAGGGCAATTTGGTCAATATGATTCTCTCTGCTCAAACTCAACAAAAACACAAAAATATGTATTGCTTTTGTTAAAATCATAAAAAAAAAAATTAAAAAAAGATTGTTCAATTTTTAAACTGTTCGGATATTTCTTTGTACATACATTCTTTAAATTGTTTACAAAAATACCAAAAATATTTTACTCTTTCTTTACATATTATTTAAATAATTTAAGTTATGTTTCGTAAAAGTGAAACGTTTTTAAGGTTTCAAAATTTTTGGGATAAACAGTTCTCGTTAATTCTTTTAAAGTTAAAAAAAAAATTCTTTAATGTTTTATTTAATTCATTTACTTATTTAATTTAAAATTAAATAAAATGTTTAATTCGTTAACTTTCTGCTTCGTTAATTATGGATAACGAACTAGGTGATTCTTTAGCGAACTGGTTTCTAGTTCGCTCACCTAATTCGCTTCCGCACTCTGTAACGAATCATTCCTACTTCGTTATACATATTTAATGAATCAAAGACACTTATTATGGCTCGTTCGCTACCATATGGTAACGAATTAGAATAGCGAATTAGCTAATTCGTTATTTAAAATTCAAACAAATTACATAATTTGTACAAAGTGTACCTCGGGTAACGTATTTGCCTATATAAGACAGAAAAGACGAACAGTCCTTAACTGTTCATCTTTTCCTTCACACTAAAGATACCCTATTCAAAATTTTCTCTGAAATATCGACTTCAAGATTTTGATATTTCAAGGATATCTTTGTGTTTCTCAGGTATAGATGGTCACGGCGATATGATTTTCGTCAAAAAATAACTGAGCTTTAATAGACCATTTCTGAACTTTTATGGTTTAAGGGTTTTCCGAGTTATAAACCGATTTATTTATGATTTATCATGTTAAATTTGCTTATTTATGATTAAATGTGATCGGAATGCGATTTCGATACCCTGGGTAGACGATAATCAACGATTGATCGTTGTTTGCCGGGTCAATTGGATGCTTAAGTGTTTTAGGCTCTGTTTAATGTATTGTTTGTTCTGAGTTAGGATACGGTGTTAAGCCTCAATCTTAACACCGTGAGCTTCGTTTAGTGTTTCCGAGTCACATAGACCTGCTACTGTGTTTGTTTGATGATACGCATGTGTTAATTGTAGCTTGGTTTGTGTTATTGACAATTTGTGTTCATCGTAATTTTAACTTTGACTATGAGGAGTCAAAGATTAAGTCTAATAAATTGACCATTCGTTATCCTTAACGACTTGGAACTGATTAGTGTCCAATTCGTTAAGGACATACACGAACTAGCTCAGCGAAGAATATAGTTCACGAATCAGATGTTGATTTATTAAAAGTATAACGAACCAGTCTATAGTTCGTTATCTTGCAAGTAATTCGCTAAGGCTACCTCGTTGGTTTATTTACCTGATAGCGAATCGCACAATTTGTTATTTAATAGTAACGAATCAGTGGGATATTTAACGAATGACATTCAATTTTAATTATGTAATTAACTTTAAAATTCATTTTTAAATTATATAAAGTATTTCAATCGTCTAAACGCGTAAATAACTTCATTACATATATTGATTGACAATGAATACACCACTTATAAATACGTTAACATATTGTAATATGGAATACAATTCTACGTCTTCTCATATTCGTTTTTACTTATATAGTAAACATGTATGATCAAGTAAATCAAGATCCACCAATGGCCGATCAAGGGCAACACGAACAACCACCACCAGAACAACCTCCACAAGATCAACCACCTCAAGGACAACCACCACAGGAGCAACCTCCTCAGGAACAGCATGCTGATGTTATTTTATTACCATCTGACAAAAAGCACAACATCTGTGCTTATGTTGCCTCAGACGTTGCTGATATAGTTACATTTGGAGATATGTTGGCCTTTCTAAGATGATCAGTTATACATTACGCCATCACTGCTCGACCTACGGTGTATCTAAGTATTGTCAGGCAGTTTTGGGATACTACTGCGTATGTGGAGGAAGAGAAGCATATTCGAGCCATGATCAATGACACTCCAATTACAATTGATGTTGGAATAATTCGTCGTGTGCTTCGACTTACTGATACTGATGATAACCCGAGTGAATTCGATAGGCAATTGGGCAAGGGTTTGTTTACCCATGTACGTTATGGTGGAGACGTTAATAAATCTATGCTGAACAAGAATGGATTATGCCCACCATAAAAATATCTTCTTCATGTTTTTATTCACTGTATGAGTGGTCGTCGTGGTGGCTTTGATGAATGTTGACTTAGTTTGCAATCAGCCTTTGTGACTTTAATCCTTAACAAGCCATTCAACTACTCTGAACTTGTATTCGATCATTTGGCAGAACAAGTTCAGCAGACGGACCAGAAGAAGAAATTTTTAATGTATACTCGGTTTTTGCAGCTGATCATTCAAGACTTGATAGCTAATTTAGAAATTGATCAAACCTTGGTGAATGATAAGCTTTATATGGAACACATGACGACCGACAGAGTACGTAGAATGGCTATCTATCGAAAGGCAAGGCCAGCGGATAAACGAATGATTGGTCATATCGTTGATCCTAATTATGTATGTCCTTCCGAGGATCGTTGGATTCATGATGATTTAGATTCCGAGCGTTAGGAAGGTGAAGGTGGGAACGATGATGATAATGGAAATGATGTTGGTGATGGGAATGATGGTGAAGGGGGTAATGCAAGTGGAAATGGTAGTACTGGTGATGCCGCTCTTAAAGAACAACAAGATGCAGTTGATGCTGCATTAGCTGCCACCATTGCTGCTCAATTAGAAAGAAAAAGAAAAGGGAAGGCAGTGGCAACTGGTGAGCCATCAAAGAAGAGACGTATGTCTGCTGGGGCTGGTGTAATTATTGGTGTGCCTACACCTCGTCAAACAACAACTCAAAGCTCAGTAGTGCCAATTACAACTAGCACTCCGGCAATGACCTTAACGACGGCGATGGTATCACCTGAGTAGTTGGGCATGATACCTCAGTCAGCATTAACTGAAATACCATTGCCAACTGATACTGTGGCTACAACTCCTCCAACCATACCTATGAGGCCTCCTCCTCCTAGTGATCTCTCATTTATTAGAATTACAAGGCCTCAAGGTCCAATCCAACCAATTCATCCATCCTTGTATGCTATGCCACCACATCGTCAGACATAAATGCTTTTAAAGCTTCTCCATTTGTATGAGAACCAGATGAATGCTGATCGGTTAAATCAAGAACGTCTCATGGAGAATCAGAAGAAACTAGTCAGCTATGTTTCTTTCTGTCAAAAGGAAACAAAGTACCTACGTGAGATTGTTGAGTCTCAGGGGGTGAAGAGTAAAGAGCAAGAGGATCTGATTCTTCAATTGACTTGCAAAGATGATGCCTTGAAAAAGAACAAGAATAATGAGGAAGATTCTAATGATGATGAGACTGGTGCTGGTGGTGAGACTAAACAAGCTCAAGACCCTGCGTCTGGTGCGAGTACGAGTTCTTTTGACGATTCAGAGAAACAGATTATTATGTATCGTGATTATTCGGCTGCTAAACCAATAGAGATGATTGAAGCCGAGACGATAATATTTATGGATGGATCGGGGGTGATTAGAAGCATAGTGAACAAGGATGAGATAGAGGAGGGTGAGTTTGTCGACAGGTCTCTGACACGAGAGCAGATTTCCATACTGCTTGGGTTGAATGACGAACAGTTGACCGTGTTAGAAACAGAACCTGATGTCGAAGTTGTGAATGAGGAAGGTATTGAGGATGATCTGTCTAGTCAAATGAACACAGATTTTATTTATGAAGATGAGGATGTTGAGATGAAAGACGTCACAGCTGAGGAGTATCCTGACTTGTATCAACACACGAATGTTGATCAAGGTGCTCCGGTATTTAATGAACAGATTTTTAAAGCAGCTGAGGATGATTTGGAGAAGATGTCTAAGGGAAAGAAAGTTGTGGATACTCGTTTTGACTCAATTATAAACCCAACTGATGCTGATATTGCTAAATGGTTCAGTCATAAAGCTGGGGGTAAGATTATCAAGGCGTATCGATTTGTTGATCAAGAATGGAAAGACACAGCAGCTGCATGGGTTAAAGAGAATCAACTAACTACATTCAAGACTGTACCCAAGGTTCATGGTGACATCGTCTCATGGCTATACGACTCCGAGCGTAAGGTATGTATAGTTAAGTGGGATAAGGGAGTTCAGTACTACGAGAGGATAATGGATGTTCTTACACTACCCGCGTTGGGATGTTCGTACCCTCGCGAGGCGTCCATTTATCAATCGTAGTGGCATCCGGACAGCTGCGTGATTTCATCAACACTTGTTGTTCGAGGTTAATCGTGGGTTCAAGTTCTTCAAGCCCCAGGTCCCGAGACGTAAACCCATTGATGAGATTGATCCATAGACTGGGTGGAAGAAACTTGTGCTTAAAGTTAAACCACCGAAGACGATGAAGAGAGTGCCGGTGAAGACGATGCCCCAACAAATGCATCTCTCTTTCAACCGATGGTACTATGACAATCGTACGGGCGAGGCCGTCATTGTTCTTGGTCGAGGACTGGAGACTGAACTGATCAAGATAATCTACCCAATGTGGTTGGTTAATTTATCAGAAACAGACAATGACATGCTATACAGGAAGCAGATTTTGATTGAGCGCCGTGAAGATTACGACCTGGTTATGCAATTCCAACGCGTTGTGCGTGTCTGTCATGAAAATGGAATTCATAGTTGCAGAGACTGGCGGTCCAAGCGCTTCAAATAACTTAAAAGACAAAGAGCTCAAGATGAGGGGGTGTCTGTTAGTGCATGGTTTTGCGTCTTGCGTCTTTGTAATTATCGTTAACGTTTTTGTTTAATATTTAATGTAATAATTTGTTTAATTATTATCTAGTTCGTTATGTATATAGTCTAGTTCGCTAGGGGATGTTAGTGAACTAAAACTTAACCTTATTCCCTCCTGATTCGCTAGGGGATGTTAACGAATCAGGGGGTGTTTCGTCATTTTTAATGTTTGTAACGAAGTAGGTTATGGTTCGCTAGGGGATGTTAGCGAACCAGACCTGTCTTCTATTTATAGTGAACCCTGTTCACTCATAATTTAAGTTTTAGAGAGTTAATTATCGAATTGCTGTCCAAGTACTCTGTCGATCTTCAATCTTAATATTATACCAACTACTATTATAAACATACTGATTATATACATACATACACATATAACACTGAATCAAAGTTAATTATGAGCTAGACCTATTGATTAAAGTATTAATCGTATTAACTCAGATCCGAGATCTGTTATAGTTATAGATTGGTTCCCGAGTTCCAACATTATTGCAAGTCTTTCACGAGTACTTAAAAACTGCTGATATATGTTAGTCTAAGATCAGATTATGAAGATCAGTCATGAACGCTGCTGGTTCAGTTTGACGTTTGTTCATTCACGAGTAGTTCACAAATATTTATGAGCTACTGATATGTTTGTTCACAAAAACTCATAGCTGCTGCTGCTGCTGCAATATTAATGGGCAAAATGCTGTGGCACAATAGTTTAAGGGACAATTTTGCCATTTTGTTGTCTATTTCATTCTCGAGCAGTTGGATTTGATGCTGATATGATGGTATTTCACGAGTAGATCTAAACCGTTATTGCTGATTTTGTCATGAAAAATTAAATTCATAGCTGCTGATATAATATGGGTTCAAACTTTTGTTGCCGCTGATATGCGTCTCGAGCAGTTTATTCAAGTCTTTTGCAGCTGGTACAAGTCAAACGGGCCAAGTTTGGTACACTTCTTGATTCACGCTTATCCGTTGAATTTTTGACCATGTGTTCTAAATGAAAGATATTTGCCCAAGTATGATTGACTGTTTGGAAGTGATTTTTCTGGTCAACTCGGTTGTTGAATGTGTCGGGTCAACGAGGGGTATTTTGGTCATTTTTGAAGATTTTTGAGCAAACATTGGGAGAAATTCACCAAAAATTCATGATTTCTTCAAGAGCTTTACAAGAATAAGATGACTGATTTTCCGGATCATTTCATGAGTTGACCAAGTCAAAGATTGTTGAAATTGAAGAGTTTCATGTTTTCACCCGCACTTGATTTGAAGACACGTTTGTTAAAGATAATTGCAACGAAATTGGGGGAGTAAAATTTTTTGAATTTCATTGCAAATTATTTTCTTCAAATCAAGTAAAAAACTCAAGTTAAGGAAAAGTTGATCAAGATCCACGGTTTTTCAAAGATGTGGAGGATCTTGATGAGGTAATCAGATGGAATCAGCCGTCTCAACATCCACACCACACACGAGAAAAATTGAAGATTATTTGATGATCACATTGAGTGTATTTTCTTTTATGATTACCTTGTTACTTGATGTTGATCATTGATGTTCAAAGCCGCTTAAAGTGAGGGGGAGAATTTAAATGAAAGACAACAGGTTATCGAGTAATCATGGAAGAAAACTCGATGGCATCGGTCTACGGGGAGCTTGTTGGTCTTATATTTTAGACCGACACATTGAATTAATTTGTGGGTGAAAAATATATTGTTTGGTCTCAATCAAGGGTGGATGGCTTGAAGAACAAGTCTTGCTAGACTAGTATAAATAGATGTTTTTATTCATTTGTCTAGCATTGAGTGTATTGTCTATTGATTGAGAACTAGGGTTTTATCCCTATGAGAGAGTCTCCTCCTCGGGATGAGCACTCTCCCGGTGGATGATATTTCTTGTGTATGTATGAATGTGTGTATGAGTGGTTCATCTTTATGAGATTCATTCGACTAATGATATCATACTTCCATTTCTATCTATATGTGTTTCAGTTGCAATTGTTCCTATTTTCTTTATTTTTAATCGAAACAAACTCTCCACATCCATCCATTAGATCTTTAAAGAGTGAATACATGTTCTAGATCGATCCAAGATCTGAGCTCGTTTATCATCGTTCGACACGCTTCCGCACCGTTGCTCGGGTTTTGTCATTTGTTGTCTTTGAAGAGTTGACCTTGTTGTTGGAATGGGGACACTAACAATGGAGACCCTTGGAGTATATTTACTTTTGGATTGAGGTCTTCTCACATGTCCCCTTTGTTCAAACAATATCACAATTTCAGAGTTTTTCATCATGATTAATTTTATGTAGTCTTCCCCTTCTTTAGACAAGATTCTCATCATCTCCATTGTCTCTCTATCCATTTGTTCAGTAGGGGGAGATCTTTGTCTTTGAATAGGTTCCCTTCTTGGTCCAAATTGGAAAGATAATAATCTCCTTTGTTCTTTTTCCAATTTCTCCCAATGCTCCTTTTCAGTATAGAATAGTTCTTTGAGTTGAGCTTGGCCAAGGTTATCAAAGACCTTTTCAGACATTCCTTTGCTTATCATGAGTTGTCTTAAATTTCTGATTCTATGTTTATCTTCCAACGACAATTAATTTTATCTTGTACTTGTTTCAGCCGATTACTCTTTCACTTTTGTCAATTTGGGAGGAACCTGAGTTGGTTTATATTGAGCCTTAAATTCTTTATTGTATTTTCCCAACTCAGACTCATACAAACTTTTCTTTTCAGAAGAACTTAAGGTTTTTTACTTTGTCTCCTTCTCCTCTTGCCACCATCAATCTCTCCAACATTATTTCTTTCTCATCAGCCCATTTCTTTTTCTCCTATTATGTTTGTTTAGATTCTTTTATTCTTCTTTGTTTTATTTGCTCAGCAGCAACATCTGCTTCACTTTTTATCTTTTAGTTATCTTCCTGAACAATGCGTCTACCTCCTTCTTCTGCATGATCTCAGCATGCTCATAAGTAATTCCATGATTAATTAGGAATTCAACCTTTCCTTAAAATTTCCTTAACACACTGGCTTTCCTTTTAAGTTCATCCTCAGCTCTTTTCTATTCTTCTTCTTCTTTTATTCTTTATTTTATGGAATTGTAAACAGTCAAGTTCATCATAGCTCAAATGGCTTAACTATTTTTTCTGAGAAGTTGTGGAGCCTTAGATAAGCAAGATAATTTTGAGTATTTCTATTCCCCCCCCCCGTAGTTTTATGATTTCCTCTCTCTACTTTTCATGAAGAGAATCCAACTCTTCATCACTTAAATTTTCCAATTCTTCAAATCTATGCCCTTGGCTCATCAGATTTATGATTCTTGGATCTTCCCTTTTTATTTCATCAAGCCCAGCTTGGATTTTTTCTCTGTGTGTCTCAGTTAGATCCATATGGGGAGAATCATGATCCCTTTCTTTGTTTTCATCAGTCTCATTATCTTCAGCATCAGATAAATCATTAAGGGCATCAATCTGTGGTTCATTTGTAAAATTCATCAGGTTTCACACCTTGAACATGTACAACAATAATCACACCTTTCATTCTTTTAGGTGCTGCCTCTTCAGGGATTTTGTTCACACCAAATCTCTTTCTCTTCCACACTTATTTCAACAAATAGGATGGCCAGCTCTTTTCGTCTTTGCTTATTTCATCAACCAAACTGTGATTCATCATTTCACTTGCTCTTTATATCATTTCAGCTTGAATTGTTTTTCCATCCAGATTAGTCACCAGCTGCTTATCAGAATTTTCAACTTCAGGTTTAGTAGTGGGAATTATCACATCATGTTCAGGGGATTTGGGTTGTGGTGTTGGTATCGCATCAGGCTAAGGGGTTTGGGTTGTGGTGTTTTAGGTTTTTAGAATTGATAGACGACAATAGCAAGAGCATTGTCAGCATCTTCTGCTTGCTGCAACCTCAACAACCCTTCTATTACTTCTTGTTCAGTTTCCCCTTTGTCTTCCACAAGTTTCTTCTTCAGCTCAAACTCCTCCATCCTAACCCTCTGTTCCTCCAATTCTTTATCAGTCAGATATCTGTTTATCATCTCCCTCTGCATCCATTCTCCTACAATCTTGTCATGCCTCTTAATTTCTTTTTCAGCTGATTCATCAATAAAGAGGGCCTTATTACCAGATTCAATTTTTTTATGTTTCAAGGTTGCGAGCAAGCAGACAATAATGCAAGTGTGAAAGAGGGAAAAAGGTGAAATGAAAATTTTTCTAAGCCTCCCTTTTATAGTGTATGTTGTGCACATATGAAAGTGAGTTTTAAATGAATTTTGTCATTTAGTACATGAATACTGCCAAAAACCCAATTTTAATTATTCCAGCATAAAGCTTGCTCGATAAAGTATATTATCCAAGCTTGCTCGTCCTAGAGTTTGCTCAGGTATTTAAAGTAATTAGAAATAAACTAAGTGAATAAAATGAAAGAATCTTACTCGAATATAAAAGATTGCTCGAGAAATTAATCACAAGTTAAATAATCAATTACATTTGATCAAATAGGCAATCTTACTCGAGATCAATAAAGATCCCAAAATAGTAACTTAGAGATATTTCTAAATGTCAACCTTACTCGAATACCTTATCAACGCTAACTTTACTTGAATCTACTTAGTAGAGCAAAGAGTTAACTAACTTATAGAAATAAACATCCAGTTAGATTCCAAAGCAAAGTTTACTTGACAATACCTCAAAAGTGCAAAGTGTTCTTCAGAAGACTTGAAATATATTAATTTTAGTATATAAGTGTGCTCAAAGGATACAATGTACATAGAAAGTAAATTGTGCTTGAAAACTTCTGAAATATGCAAGTATGCTTGGAGAACACTTGAACTATTATATTAATATACAAGTATGCTCTAAGCATGAAGTTTGCTCGATAAACAAAGTTTACTTGAAAACACTTGCAATTTTAGACAAAGTATTTCAGACATAAACATCATATAATTAAATGAATATTAAACAAGTATGCTTTAAAACGTAACAAGTTTGTTCGATAGAGATAAACAACAGGTATATAATCAAGAATACTTGAACAATAGTTAATTTGATCAAATTCAATCCTAAGTCATGAAGTATGTTTGACAAACTCATATTTCAATTAAAACACCCAAGTTTACTCGAAAAAAGTATTTAAAGCATAGTTAGACATTTGTATCACATATTCATCAAGTGTTCTTGAATGAGATGACCTTCTAAACAACCAAGTTTACTCGAAAGTGCATAATCATCAAGGTGTACTCGATAATACATGAATAGTCATTTTCAAGCACAAATAAGTATCAAGTATGCTCGAATGAGTTAAACGTCAAATAAAACATCTAAGTTTACTCGTAAGTTTAAAAAAATCAAAGGTTACTCGAAATAACATATGCAGACATATTCAAAGTGAAAATGCAACACTTTTTGACTTAAACTTTACATTAAACAGTTCTCTCATTAAAAGTTCAAATTTTAAGATCAAATGGTGCATAATGAGATCAAATTTTAGTTTAATTCTTTCAAATCCTTTTCTCTTTTATGAAAGGATCTCAACATGGTATCATATTGATTAAGTCACTTTTCAATACTTCATTCTCAGCATTATTATGACATAGTAGACAGGTTAGTAGCAGGTATTGATTTAGCATGAATTTCATTGCTTTGGTGATATGTTTAAAATTTAGTTAAGTGCATAATACAAAAATGGATAACACTTATTGGACTATGATGTTCCATATCTCTTCTCAAGGCTTATTTGGTTTTCTCCAGATCACCCCAATTTGACTTCAACCCCCAAATATTGTTCAAAATATTTTATGACAAAACATTTAATCTTTCTTAATGAATTTTTCTTTTCAAAACATTTCAAATATTTGAGGTTGAGCGTTGGACTTACACGCCACACAGTTCGGACTTACTAGCCTTTCACTCAAGGTGTTTAGGTCTTATCATGATGCCCCACCTATGTAGTTCTAGTTTAAACCCTCATGTTTGTTTTCTTTAAAACTTTTGAACATTTATCAACTTTTTGTTGATGTATAATCAATTTGCACAAACTTGTTCTTTGTCATATTCATAAGATGATCCATTTTGAGTGACCAAATACCAACATGCTCGTGTATGATTGGATATCACTTTTCTTCCTATCATTCGGAAAGATGTATCTTGAAACATGAAAATTTCAACAATGTATCACCACATTAAGTTTAGCATATTCATTATGTTTATATCACCTCATTTTTTACTTATTATGGAAAGCATTCATACTTATCAATGACTACACTAATAGTCCTTTGAGCCTATTAAATATATATGATTGGCATAAATAATAAATCTACGATCATTTCCAAAAAGGTTGGATCAATTTTCATCGAAAAGCCTTTTAAGCTTCTATAAAGATTTGAACTGAATAATTTTATCATTTCTCAACACCATTAAGTTGTCAGCTTGCCGAAAATGATTTTCTTTGAAAAAATTTCTTTGTAAAATATTCATTTGAGCACATCAGTTTGATTTCAAAGCACAATTTTTGATACAAGCATTCAATAAAATATTCAAGAATAATCAATAATGAATGGTATGCATTGACACAATCAGACTAACATAAGGTACAACCAAGACTAATTATGCAAAGTCTATCCTGTTTTAAGCACATCATCATTTTAGATCATTCAACAACAGCCAGATAACAGATAAGCATGTAGATTCAACATTTCAAAGCATATGTAAACACACTTATCAAGACATTATGATCAACAACTGAAAACAAACCTAAGCATCATTGTCACTCACCATCTTAGGCCTAGGGGCGTGACCCAACAGTTAAGACCACATTTGTAAATAAATCAGAGTTACGGGTTATCGGCGGAAGTATTTATGAAATATGTGGATTTAAAGTTAAAATATTTACATTACAAAAGACGAGATGAAAGTCTCGTTTAGATTTACTTGTTTATAAGTTTAACAAAATCATCATATTTTAATATTTAAACACAAATTATCCGAGCCATCGGATTCTTGAGCCCTTCATCCTTCAAGCTCTATTCTTGGTTACCTGCAAAATGTTATAAAAATACGTCAGTAATGATTGCTGGTGAATATGCTGACGCTAAAATAATTTCTTTTACTTTGTCACCCCTCGAGGGTTACGCAAGCCTCGGCCCATCTTGGCTTAGGAATAACAAAGTTAAAACAATATCATTATAAATTCGAGTCTTTATACTAGGTCACCTTAGCAAAACACCACAGCGTTTCGACGTACTTAGGTACCATAAATATACACAAGGTCTGTCTCACTCAAACGTACTTAGGTTCGGCCCATCGTGGCTGGAGGTCATGACCAGGCGTGGTGCGATGTGCCCACCGCATTTAACCACATATGTAAGGATCCAGACAAACATATACTACAACCTGAGGGCTAGGCTTATACTCTTTTTACAATGTTTTTAGAGATACTTGATCTCATGTAAAGTTTTACACATAACACATTTATTTGTTTGAAAACAAGTTTGTAAAAGTGGGGCGTATTCACTTTTTCTCTTTGGGATCGGCTTCAACACCGTCCGAGGGTTTTTGCCTTGCTATCTCGTACCTATAGTACGAGTATAACCATTCGTTAGTCGGATATACAATCCGGCTTAAGACCTTTAGTCTTATTTATCTCGATGAACCTTTAGTTCAATTCTCGTTTACTTTAAAACCTTTAGTTTAAAAGTAATGTTTATAAACCTTTAGTTTATTATAAAAACTCTAGGTTTCTTCTTCTTTAAGAAACGTATTATTTTCTTTATTATTTAAGAATACTCATTATTACTTAAATAATAATTTCATAACAAAGAATATGTATTACACACATTTATAGCATTCATATTCTATCTTTATTCTTTTCTTTGTTATGTTTTCTTTTCTTTTCTTTTATCGAGGTATCGAGTATAACTTCGACTTAAGGTTTAAGCCTTAAATATAATATTATATTATATTCACTTGACATTACGCCTAACTTTGTTGACGTTTTTGAAACCCTAAGAACTTGAGCAGCACTCCGACGCCGCTTGAATACTTCACTTCGTCACGCACAACGAGACACTCCAATATTCCTCCACGTCGGCACGCTTTACAAGGTGACTTGTTGGTACGTCACTCCACGAACATCATCATGCTTAACATCATTGGGAAGTGGCACGATTATCGAGGTATGGCACGAAAAATGAGGAATCGAGCACGGTTATCAAGGTGGATCGAGGGCACGAACTTCGAGGTGTAGAGAGTAGAACACTAAATTTTGGTGTGAAAATGTGAAAGCCCGGACCTGCTATTTATAGACATAATTTTGGATCCCATCACGATACGCGATGGGTTCCTGGGCTAGCCTATCGCGTAGCACGATATAGGCCTGATGATTCACCAACTAGACCTGCCGCGTGGTGACACGTGGCAGGCGTTGTGCCGTGTAACGACACGTGGCGGACGTGTTGCTACGTGGTAACACGTGGCGGCAGACGGTGCCACCGTGTGCCACGTGGCACACGTGTCACAACATGTCAGACCACGTCATCGCGATACGCGATGACGTAGGTACTACACTTATAGCATATCGCCATTGATTTCTTCCAGAAGCTTTGACCAATCCCTATCGCGATACGCAATGGGCTTGTCTTTTGTCCCGTCGCGTATCGCGATAGGACAAGAAATCAGAATTTCCATTTTTAACCTTGGAGTTTGGAATTTTGGCAGAATTAATCCCTAGACTTTGAAAAGTTGCCATTTTTGGCTCGAAATTTCCGTGATGTTACATCCTCCCCACCTTGAAATAAATCTCGTCCTCGTGATTTCCCATTTTACCTTCACGATTTTCAAGGTTCGTCTTTTAAGTTTCTTTAGTTTTGAATCTTCGATTTGAATTGGTTTTTCAATAAAATTTAAATTCTCGTTTATTTCCACATCTTTTAAAGGCATCGAAAGAGATTCATCGGCTAAGCATTTACGCAGATTCGAGATATGGAATACATCGTGTATCCCTTTCATTTCCCCGGGTAGTCGCAATCGGTATACAACAGTACCAATTCATTCAAGTACCTCAAAGGGTCCAACGAATCGAGAACTTAACTTTCCTTTCTTGCCGAAGCGAACCACTCCTTTCCATGGCTAGACTTTCAAAAGAACTTTGTCACTAACATTGAACTCTAACGGCTTACGACGGACATCAGCGTAACTCTTTTGGCGATCACGTGCCGTCTTAAGTCGTTCTTGGAGTTGAATAACTTTTTCGGTGATTTCTTGGACTATTTCGGGTCCAGATAATTGATTATATCCGGTTTCAGACCAGCACACGGGCGTCCTACATTTTCGACCATTTAACGCCTCGAATGGTGCGGCTTGAATGCTCGTGTGATAACTATTGTTATACGAGAATTCCATTAGGTGTAAGTGGTCATCCCAACTTCCACTTAGGTCTATCACACAAGCTCGGAGCATATCTTCCAACATTTGAATTGTCCTTTCGCTTTGCCCATCAGTTTGTGGGTGATAGGCGGTGCTAAGGTTTAACTTCGTACCAAGCGCTTGTTGTAAGCTATTCCAAAAATGAGACGTGAAACGGTTGTCTCTATCAGAAATTATGGACAGTGGTACTCCATGTAAAGCAACAATGTTGTTAACATATATACGAGCTAATTTGTCCATCGAGTACGACTCATTGATGGGTATGAAGTGTGCAAACTTTGTTAATCGATCCACAATCACCCAGATTGCATTATGTTGTCGAGTCGTTTTGGGGAGTTTAGTAATGAAATCCATAGTGATCAACTCCCACTTCCATACGGGAAGTTTGGGTTGCTGAAGCAATCCCGAAGGCTTTTGGTGTTCAGCCTTGACTTTCAAACATGTTAAACATTTTGCAACATGCGAAGCGACATCCCTTTTCATCCCATTCCACCAATAGTTTGTTTTAAGATTATGGTACATTTTGTCGCTCCCGGGTTGCATCATATACTTGGATTTGTGAGCCTCGTTCAAAATTTTCTCACGTAAACCTCCAACAATTGGTACCCAAATTCTATTACCGAGTCTAAGGATACCATCATCACCCTTGACTAGCAAGTCAATGGTGCCGTTACTTTTTTCTTCGGAGATTTGGTTTTCATTGATTGCTTGAGTTTGCGCGGATTTAATTTGTTCAAAGAGGTCGATTTGGAGTTCTAGGCGCAACGCTCGAACTCTTTTGGGCTTTTCATGTTCCTTGCGACTTAAGGCATCAACCACGACGTTGGCTTTGCCTTCATGGTAAACAATCTCACAGTCGTAGTCATTGAGTGTCTCCATCCATCGTCGTTGACCCATGTTAACTCTTTTTGATCAAAGATATGTTTAAGCTCTTATGATCGATGTACACAGTAAATCTTACTCCATAGAGATAGTGCCTCCATATCTTAAGTGTAAAGATTATGGCGCCTAACTCTAGATCATGAGTCGTATAGTTCTTATCGTGTACTTTGAGTTGACGAGAGGCGTAGGCGATTACTTTCTTGCATTGCATTAGTACACATCCCAAACCAGAATGAGACACGTCACTAAATACAACAAAATCCTCAGTACCTTATGGCAAGGCCAGGATAGGTGCTTGGGTGAGTTTTTGTTTGAGTATGTCTAACGCCTCTTGTTGCTTTGTTCCCCATTCATATTTGATGTTCTTACGAATTAAGGAAGTTAGGGGAACAACGATTTGGGAAAAGTTTTTGATGAACCTTTGATAATAGCCTGCCAATCAGAAGAAGCTTTGAATCTCGGTTGGCGACTTTGGAATCTCCCACTTAGATATAGCTTCAATCTTAGCGGGGTCTACTTGAATACCATTGACGTTAATAATATGACCAAGAAATTGCACCTCGTGCAACCAGAACTCGCATTTCGAGAACTTGGCGTACAATTTCTCGGTTCTAAGAATTTCAAGTAATGTTCGAAGATGATTTTCATGATTGTCCTTAGACTTAGAGTAAATGATTATGTCGTCTATGAAAACGAGAACAAATTTATCCAAGTAAGGCTTGCAAATATGATTCATCATGTCCATGAACGCGGCTGGCGCATTAGTAAGTCCAAATGTCATGACGGTGAACTCATAATGGCCATACCTTGTTAGAAAAGCGGTTTTCAGAATATCTTCGGATTGGACTTTGAGTTGGTGATAGCCGGAACGAAGATCGATTTTTGAAAATAATCTAGCACCTTGAAGTTGGTCGAAAAGATCATCAATTCGCGGGAGTGAATAACGATTCTTGATTGTGACCTTGTTGATAGCTCGGTAGTCGATTCACATTCGCATGGATCCATCCTTCTTTTTAACAAAGAGTGTTGGCCCTCCCCATGGTGATGAACTTGGTCGTATGAATCCTTTCTCGAGAAGCTCGTCAAGTTGTTTCTTCAGTTCTTTCATCTCGGTTGGCGCGAGGCGATACGGAGCTTTGGCAATCGGAGCAGTACCGGGAATGAGATCGATCCTAAATTCTACTTCACGATAGGGAGGGATTCCGGGAAGTGCGTCGGGAAAGACATCGGCATAGTCGGAAACAACGGGAACGTTTTTGATTTCTTTGGGTTTTGATTCTTCGGTGACACAGGCCATGAATGCTAAGCATCCTTGATTCAAACATTTGGTAGCCCTTATCATGGAGATTAGGCTAACTTGGCCAACATCTTTATCCCTTTCAATTCGAATAGTTCGTTTATCAGGGGATCGAAGTTCAACAGTCTTGCTATTGCAAAGGATATGAGCATGGTTGTCGGATAACCAATCCATACCCAATACAACATCAAAACCAGCAAGAGTCATGGGTAGCAACTGAATAGGCAAAACGTAACCAGCTAATAAGATTTTTCCGTTTTCTAGGGCTTCGGAGATTTTAACGATTTCGCCACTAGCGGGTTCAACGCTTAGAGTTTTATTAAGTTTGATTAATGGTTCGTTTAATAGACTACAAAATATATAATCTATAAAAATTAAGTTGGCTCCTGAATCAAACAAGACTCTAGCATAAGTGTTGTTAACTAGGAATATACCGGTAATAGTTTTCGGCATGTCGGCCACTTTCTTTGTATCCAGAACGGAGACTCTTGCATTACCCTTCTTGGGCTCATTCTTTTGACCGCTACCACCCGCACCACCAATCGCTGGCTTATTCTTGGAGCATTCGAAGCTAAGATGTCCCATTTCCTTGCAATTGTAGCAAGTCATCTTCTTCTTCCAACAATCGGTCGTGGCGTGGCCGGGTTTGTGACATGACTCACAAAGTCGTGGAGTTAGATGGCATCTTCCCCTATGGTATTTCTTACAAACTTTGCATTGTGGGATGCCGGGGTTGAAGCCAGACCTTCGTTTGTCAACTCCTTTACCCTTGAAACGGTTATTTCCTTCCTTCTTCGGGTCTTGTGTCGTCACGAACCTCTTGTCCTCTTCTTTATTGCGGATCATTCTGCCCATCAAGTACCCAGCCAACTCCATCGCGGAGTCAGCGGTTTGTGGCAAGTGTGACCTCACCATGTCACAAATCTCTCGTGATAGTCCCCATATATAGCGTGTAACCTTACTGGATTCCGGGGTAACCAGCTGGGGAACCAAACGACAGTATTCGTGGAATTTTGTGTTGTACTCACGAAGGTTCGTTTCAACAACCTTGTGAGACAAGAATTTGGTTTGAATTTGATCCGTTTCATGCATCGGACATAATTTTGACATCAAAAACTCTTTGAACTCGTTCCAAGTCATGTTGTACATCACCTCCTTTCCTCTACTCAAGATCAACGTGTTCCCCCACTCTAGGGCTTCGCCTTTAAACATGAGGGCAGAATATTGAATCTTTTCTTCATCAGTACATTTGCTTGTAATTACAATCGTCTCCATCTCTTCAAGCCACCTCACGGTCGTGATGGCTCCCTTATCACCATGGAATTCTTTCAGCCCATAAAAGTCTATAAAAGAGCACCCACTTATCTTAAGTTTCTTAAATTCTTGACGAACTCCACCATCAGCTTTCGACTCATGTACACTTTCATCCATACGTGATGGTCTAGAACGAGGTTTAGAAATGGATTTTCGAGAAGGATGTGCAGATTGTGAATGTTTCGTTTGTCTAGATTGGGATCTAAATTCAGTTTCGGCCCTTACGACATCTTTTACTAACTTTTGGATTTGTTTCATATATTTATCGGGAATCGGTTCCTCTTGTTAATTTTCGGGTCCTTTCCCTTTATCTTCTCGTCTTTCGGCTTCCTTTCTGGAGGCCTCTCAGTTATCACTTTGTCGAGACATTTTTATCTTTTATTCTTTTTCAATCTTTTTATCTGAAATTTTAACATGTTTCTTTTATAAAACACAAGTTTTATTTTATTAACCAAATGTATATATATATATATATATATATATATATCATAAAATGATATATATATATTATCTTACAACATTCTTTATATATCGTTCATACGATATATAAACTCCTATCCTTATTAATTGTATTTTACACATAACACACAAACTAGTTTAAACACATAAACTTCATTTCTTGAAACACGCTATAATCACCATCTTCTTAGTCATTCATGAACTTCTTTACAACCCTTGTCAACTTGTTGCACTTGCAAAGAAACGTCTCTCCTATCTTCTTCTTTTTCTTCCCATCAACAGCAATCTTCATTCTCAAATCATCGGTCTCCTGTAAAGCTCGATCCAGATGTTCCTCCTGTGACTGGGGAATGTCATTGGGATAACCATAGAGATGTGGTGGATCTCGTTACCCCATCATTACCACATCAAAATTATTCCTTGGATCCTGGTATCGAGAAGCAGTCACATCGGATTGGTAGTTGAAGAAAGTGTCAGCAGCCTCATTCTGCTCTCGGATTTCATTCGCTTGTTCTTCAACTGATGGGATCTTGCCTGTGTACGGTGGGAAGCTTGATGAGGCTATGCCCATGATCTCTCGAAGAAATTGCATGTAGGGATCAACAGAACCATAACTTGGGTGAGAGAATGGCTCTTCCACCGGTGTCATCATCTCATTCGGGTTGTTGGGATATTCGTCTTCCTCAGGATCTGTTTCCTCCTCTGGTTCCTCTTCGGTTATTGCAGGCACGTGGATCTTCTCGTATGGCATCATCACTCTCATCTTGGGATTGTGAGATGGCCCTTTGCCATTGTTGGGTTGTGAGTTGACTTCGTTGAGAGTGGAGCTTCCTGTATGCCATCGCCTTTGATCGGAGTGGCATTGCATCCAGTCGAAGGATGAGGATCTTGGTTCTTCCTTTATTGGTCGGTTTGAAAGGAAGGCATAAGATGGGTGTGGATTTGGTAAGTATCTAGTGGGAAGGTAGTGCGGTATCTACGATGGTTGGTAAGTGGGGATCTCCGATGGGTGGTACGTCGGTATTTCAGAAGGATGGTATATGGGCATTGTTGGTGGATGGTAGCTTGAGTGCCTTGGTTGTTCGTATCTTTGTTTCGGTGGACTATCGGGTAATTTAATTGGACAACGCTCAGTTCCAGGGAAGTATATTGGTTTGGGTCGTTCAATGTATTGGTCTCGTTTGAAGAAAGCCTCAAAATAATCTTCACTCATGATGTCTTTTGGGAATTTGTAGTATTTTCTTGCTCTTCTTGCTTCACGATCATAATACTCCATTAATTTCTCATAAGACATCTTTGATGGGTGGTTTAGAATGTAGAGAGGGAAAGAAAGGGTTACCAGCAAATCTTATCCCTATTCAAATAAACAAGTAAAATATTTTCCTATGCTTGGATTGAAGCTTGGGTATTGTTTTATTATACCCAATTCGCTAAGATCTATGGCTCTGATACCAACCTGTCACTCCCCCATCTTAGGCCTAGGGGCGTGACCCAACAGTTGGGACCATATTTGTAAATAAATCAGAGTTACGGGTTATCAGCGGAAGTCTTTATGAAATATGTGGATTTAAAGTTAAAATATTTACATTACAAAAGACGAGATGAAAGTCTCGTTTAGATTTACTTGTTTATAAGTTTAACAAAATCATCATATTTTAATATTTAAACATTCTTGAGCCATTCGTCCTTCAAGCTCTATTCTTGGTTACCTTCAAAATGTTATAAAAATACGCCAGCAATGATTGCTGGTGAATATGCTGACGATAAAATAATTTCTTTTACTTTGTCACCCCTCGAGGGTTACGCAAGCCTCAGCCCATCTTGGCTTAGGAATAACAAAGTTAAAAAAATATCATTATAAATTCGAGTCTCTACACTAGGTCACCTCAGCAAAACACCGCAGCGTTTCGACGTACTTAGTTACCATAAATATACACAAGGTCAGTCTCACTCGAACGTACTTAGGTTCGGCCCATCATGGCTGGAGGTCGTTACCAGGCGTGTTGCGATGTGCCCACCGTATTAACCACATATGTAAGGATCCAGACAAACGTATACTACAGCCTGAGGGCTAGGCTTATACTCTTATTTACAACATTTTTAGAGATACTTGATCTCATGTAAAGTTTTATACATAACACATTTATTTGTATGAAAACAAGTTTGTAAAAGTGGGGCGTATTCACCTTTTCGCTTTGGGATCGACTTCAACACCGTCCGAGGGTCTTTCCCTTGCTATCTCATACCTATAGTACGAGTATAGCCATTCGTTAGTCGGATATACAATGCGGCTTAAAACCTTTAGACTTATTTATCTCGATGAACTTTTAGTTCAATTCTCGTTTACTTGAAAACCTTTAGTTTAAAAGTAATGTTTATAAACCTTTAGTTTATTATAAAAAACCCTACGTTTCTTCTTCTTTAAGAAACGTATTCTTTTCTTTAATATTAAGAAATACTCATTATTACTTAAATAATAATTTCATAACAAAGAATATGTATTACACACATTTATAGCATTCATATTCTATCTTTATTCTTTTCTTTGTTATGTTTTCTTTTCTTTTCTTTTAACGAGGTATCGAGTATAACCTCGACTTAAGGTTTAAGCCTTTAATATAATATTATATTATATTCACTTGACATTACGCCTAACCTCGTTGGCGTTTTTGAAACCCTAAGAACTTGAGCAGCACTCCGACGCCGCATGAATACTTCAGTTCATCACGCACAACGAGACACTCCAATATTCCTCCACGTCGGCACACTTTACCAGGTAACTTGTCGGGAAGTCACTCCACGACGTCATCATGCTTAACATCGTCGGGAAGTGGCACGATTATCGAGGTATGTCACGAAAAACTAGGAATCGAGCACGGTTATCGAGGCGGATCGAGGGCACGAACTTCGAGGTGTAGAGAGACGTTAGAGAGAGAGAGTAGAAAACTGAATTTTGGTGTGAAAATGTGAAAGCCTGGACCTGCTATTTATAGACATAATTTTGGATCCCATCGCGATAAGCGATGGGTCCCTGGGCTAGCCTATCGCGTAGCGCGATATAGGCCCGATGATTCACCAACTAGACCTGCCACGTGGTGACACGTGGCAGGCGTTATGCCGCGTGGTGACACGTGGCGGACGTGTTGCTACGTGGTGACACATGGCGGCAGACGGTGCCACCGTGTGCCATGTGACACACGTGTCACAACATGTAAGACCACGTCATCGCGATACGCGATGACGTAGGTACTACACTTATAGCGTATCGCCATTGACTTCTTCAAGAAGCTTTGACCAAGCCCCATCGCGATACGCGATGAGCTTGACTTTTGTCCCGTCGCGTATCACGATAGGACAAGAAATCAGAATTTCCATTTTTAACCTTGGAGTTTGGAATTTTGGCAGAATTAATCCCTAGACTTTGAAAAGTTGACATTTTTGGCTCGAAATTTCCGTGATGTTACAATCATAGATACCTTAGTCAGATATATAGTCAATTAAAGGACATATCAGTTTGACCAGATTCACACAATCAAGCAAAAAACACAACTTACTCACTCAAGACCTTTTAAGAAATAGTCAGTTAGGACATGGAGCACACATCATCAATCAGACCTCATCAGAGTTGATCATGCCTAAATATTTTAATAGAAAATGAAATCTTGTTTTATCTAGTGGCTTGGTAAACAGGTCTGCCAAGTTGTCACTAGTGTCAACTCTTTTCATTTCTATATGATCTTTCTCACTACAGTCTTTGATAAAATGGTGTCTGATTTCAATATGCTTGGTCTTTAAGTGTTGGACTGGGTTTTTGACTATGAACAGAGCAGCAGTATTATCAATATAAATAGGAGTATTCAAGTAATTCAAACCATAGTCCAGCAGTGGATTCTGAATCCAAATTACTTATGCATAACAAGTGGATGCGACAATGTATCCAGCTTCAACAGTAGAGATTGACACTGTTGGTTGCTTCTTGCATTGCCATGACACTAGCCTGTCTCACAAGAATTGACATCCACCTGATGTAGACTTCCTACTCATGTTGCAACCATCATAATCACTATCAGTATATGCAAGTAGATCATAGGGATGGTTCTTAGGATACCATATCCCAAAATCAGGTTTTCCTTTCAAATATCTAAATATTCTCTTGACATCAGTCATATGAGAAACTTTTAGACATGATTGGAAACTTGCACACACACAACAAACATAATGTCAGGCCTTGAAGCAGTTAAGTACATCAAAGATCAAATCTTAGCTCTATATTCATGTTCATCAACAGGCTCCCCCTTTTCATCAGCTACCATCTTCTCATATGTGTCCATTGGAGTAGAGGCAGTCTTCAAGTCTTGACATTTGATCTTGTTCAAGATGTCTTGTACATATTTAGATTGACAAATGAATATAGCATCTTTCTTTTTTTAACTTGCAATTCTAGAAAGAAATTCATTTCTCCCATTGAGCTCATACAGTACATAGACTTCATAACTTCCTCAAACTCCAAACACATATGTTCATTTGTAGATCCAAAGATGATATCATCAACATATACTTGAACCAAAAGCAAATCTCTTCCCTTTTTCTTGTAGAAGAGTGTCTTATCAATGGCTCCTCTTTGAAATCCATTAACAAGTAGATGATTTGACAACTCATCATACCAAGCTCTTGGAGCTTGATGTAATCCAATTAGAGCTTTGTTTAGTTTATACACTCTATTTAGAAACTCAGGATCCTCAAAACCTAGAGGTTGAGTGACATACACCTCCTCTTCTATATTTCAATTTAAGAAAGCAGATTTGACATCCAATTGAAACACTATGATGTTCTTAGAAGCATCATAGGCTAAAAGTATTCTAATAGCTTCTAACGTTGCCACTGGAGCAAACACTTATTCAAAATATATTCCTTCTTCTTGTAAGCATCCTAATGCAACTAGTCTTGCTTTGTTTTTCATTACAATGCCTCTTTCATCCTTTTTATTTTTGAAAACCCATTTGGTGCCTATTGAAAACTTTCCTCTTGGCTTATCCACAAGTTCCCAAACTTGCAAAATTTTGAATTGAGCCAAATCCTTATGCATTGCTTCTACCCAACTATTGTCTTTTAATGCTTGATCAATGTTCTTGGGTTCAATTTGAGATAAGAAGTAGGAGTACAAACAGATGTTTGCAAATTCAGATGAACTTCTTGTTACCCTTTCATGAAGATCACCAATTATGTTTTCATCAGGATGATTTCTTTCAACAAAAGAAGTTTGAATAACTTGATTTGAAGAAATTGTTGAATCAAGATTTGTGTCATTGAGATCATATTTTTCAATGACCAAATCTGATGCTGTATTGTTCATATCAGCTTCTTCTTCAACATTCTGTTGTGATGTTGAAGCAAGATCACTTCCAATGTTAAATTTTGAAACAAAGTTTCAAAGGTTGACTATCAATCAGCTTGCTGGTCTTGATCATGTTGGTTATCAGCTTGCACATCATTAATGCATAATTTTCTTGATCTTGTGGCTGATCAAGATTATCATTTTGTTCATCTTCAGATTCAACAGTAGTAACATTCTTATTAAAAGAATATTCAGTGTTCTTTTCAGCAACCTTGGACCATAATATGTCCAAATCAATGTTCTTCTCTAAAGTAGCTTCAGGGTCACTTGTCCTATATAAAGTATCATCAAAGTCCTTAGGGTAAATTTTGAAGGATTTGATTAATTTCTCCAGATCAAATTGCCATGATGCTCCATCAACAGTGTTTAATTGATTTTCATTGAATATTACATCTGAAGACTCAATCACACTCAAATGATCTTTCACATAAACTCTGTAAGCTGTTGAGTGTGTAGAATATCCAGCAAACAAACACTCTAAGGATTTAGATTGAAATTTGTTTAAATAGTCTTTTGTATTCAACAATGAGCACTTGCATCCAAAAGGCTTGAGGAACTTGATGTAGGGTTTTCTCTTGAACAAAATCTCATAGGGTGTTTTGTCTTGACCTTTGTTTAGAAGGACTCTGTTCTGAACATCGCAAGCATTGTTTATAGCTTCCTACTCATAGGCAAATAAGGATCTGCTATCATGGTTCTTGCAGCTTCCATCAAATATCTGTTCCTTCTTTCTGCTACCCCATTCTGTTCAGGAGTTCTAGGGGCACTGAATTGTTGAAGGATTCCTTTAGCTTGAAAACATTCAGTCATCACCCCATTCTTGAACTCAGTCCCATTATCACTTCTCATGACCTTCACCATTATATCTAGTTGATTATCAATCCTTGTTACACAACATTTAATTAATTTAGCGTCCTCATCTTTTGAGTTAAGAAAATAGACCCAAGTATATCTTGAAAAATTATCAATGATCACTAAACAACATCTATTCTTACCAATACTTGGAACACTCACAGGACTATAGGGATCCATGTGAAGTATTTCTAGTACTTGTTCAATTGAGTTAATGATTTTTGTTTTGTGAGATGATTTGTGATGCTTTCCCTTTTGACAAGAAATACATTTGTCATCTAGCTTGAACTCCCTTATGGGTAAACCAATGACATGTTCACCTTTAACAAGTTTGTTCATACTCTTCAAGTTGACATGAAAAAGCTTTTTGTGCGACAATTTTGTTTCATTTTCAGTGGCTTTTGACACAAAAGAGGTACCACCTCTAGAAATGGCATCTTTCATCCTTAATTCTTGTAGATTTCCATTTCTAGGGGCTATCATCATTATCATGTATGGAGGAATTACAAATTTAGGTTTGAGGATGAAATAGTTAGAATCATAAAATCCAACCTTATAACCTTTATCACACATCTGGGATATGCTCAAAAGATTATATTGTAATCCTTCTACATAAAATACATTGTCAAAATGACACTTTGTCATTGTTAAGAATGCCTTTCCCCACAATCATCCCTCCATTTTCATCACTCCCAAATGCAACTAGTCCCTCAAATATTTCTTCACAGTTGACCAATGACCTCTTGTCACAAGTCATGTACCTGGAACATCCACTGTTTAAGTAACAAAAATCATTCATTGGAGTGGACTTTTCCTGCACAAATCAAAGAAAAATGAATCAGTTAAATGATGAAATACAAGCTGATTTAGCTTGCAAATCATCAGCAAAATTATCAACTGTTGCATTTGGTTTGGGGTCCTCATAAACAAGCTCACAAGAGTCATCAGATTCATAGCTAGTTTCATATGAGCTTCCAACATAGGGAACTATGTTGGTACATTCTTCAATGACAAATTCTCTTTTCATGATTTTTATTTGTGCTTTAGTCTTTGGTTTCCACAAAAAACCATGTGGTTCAAAACCATTTTTCAGCAAAAATTCCTCATCCCCATTCAGTAAATTTGATTTTTTCTTAGTGAGAACTTTCATTTTTATACTTGCTCTTCTTGTCACAAACTGTTGACTTATCAGAGTCAGAAGATTTTTCAGAAGTTGTGACTTAATAGATTGAGATCTGTTGAGTTTCTTCAATATTGGGGCCTTGTCAGTCACTTCAACTTTCTTCACAACTGCTTCTTCATTCTTGACTTTATTTTCTCCCATCTTCTCACCAATGCTCAAGTATTCATTGTATCTTATTTTATAGAATGCAAAGTCTTCTCTAATTTTTGCATGGTCAGGATCATGAAATGGTTCAGGAATGAACCTTTCCTGGCATGAATTAGTGTGATGACCATAGACATTACAAACTTTGCACCAAACTATCCTTTGAACCTTTTACCCGAGTTGACCATCTTGTATCTTTCACTAGGTCTAGGTGAATCAACACCAATAGTCTTGTTGGGATGAGAAAAGACTTAAGGAAGACTGGAATCTTCTCAACCTCTTTGGAAAACGGATAAGTATGGAAACCGAGCACCCTCAGGTCTCCCAGCAAGCTTAAACTTAGTCAAGCAAGGTATTTTGCTATTCGAGCAAAGTTAACTTCTGGAATTCTTTTTAAGTGTTAGTTCGAGCAAACTATACTGCATCAAGCAAGGTTGTTCTTCAAGTCAAGCAAGGTATGTTTCAGAGCAAACTCTTGACTAAACCAAGCTAAAACCAAGTATTTTGGTTGATCGAGCAAGGTTTATTTATAATAAACAGTGGTCCCAGCAAGCTTGAATGAAGTTGATAAAGAAATTACTTAAGGACTTTAAACAAGCAAGGTTCAACCCAAAGCAAGATACAGTGTCACCAGCACACTTGGACTTGTCCAAATAAGTTAAAGCAACAAAAGGTTAAAGGGATCTCTGAAGAACAAGTTTGCTCATAGGATATATATCGAGTAAAGTTTGGTATTATCAGGAATATTGAAGCCTGCTTGATGAATATTTTCTAAGGAAAATATTCTATGTAAAGCTTACATGGAGAACTATTCCCTAGCACACTTAATGGTTACCAAGTCTGCTCGCTAAAGACAAAAGATGCAAGGCTTGCTCGAAGACCTGTTTACACTTAGAATGTTGATAACCGTCGTTTGAGTCATGCAAAAAGCTAAATAACCTAAGTAGATAAGGTAAATAAGGTATCGTATACACCATGAGTATGTGGTCAATGTAATCGTGTAACAGATTTCTAATATTATGAAGTAGCATATTTTAGTTTTGATCACACAAGCAAATGGTTTGAATTTAGAATTAAGCAAACAAACGAGTAAACAAGTTACATTCAATTAATAAAAGCAAATCACACCTGGGACCTCAAGTAAGAAACCTACAGTAATCTCATGCAACCTAATTGATTAATCATTAACAGTTAATTACAGCCTGATCAACTAAACAAAACCTTAGACATCAACAATCGCTTTACACACGGCACTAGTTATCAAACAGTTCCTGCCAGTGTGAATCAGTTATGGGCAATCATATGTTTATCGTATTCAATCTAATCAAACAGTCCTATGGTCATTATTACAACAACTGGTAATTAATCGTTCAGATCGACGTAAACCTAAACCGGTTGATCCACAGAGAATTACCAAACATCAATAATCATAGATCAACCACAAACAATTATACATAAGTGTTCTTAGTCACATGAGAAAACTGAAAGAATTACAAACTATACATTCCTAGGTGGGATTCTAGGAGATTAGCCGAGCCGCGACATCAAGGAATCATCAATAATGATGAAATGGAACATGTATGTGATCTCGGTACAAGCTGGAATGATGGAATCGCCTCCTTGAAGCTCTGGAAATCGCCTTGGTTGATAAAAACGAAGTTATAGCCATCATATAATGAAATTGATAATAACCCTATTTCCCGTCTGCACACCCCATCGCGTATCGCGATGGGGTCTTCATTGCTTGATCGACCCCTTGTTCAAGACTTCATTAAACACCCATCGCGATACGCGATGGGGTCTTCATTGCGCGATGGACCCCTTGGTCAACACTTCATTAAACACCCATCGCGATACGCGATGGGTCTCTAAGCATGCCCATCGCGTATCGCGATGGAACATGTTACCAGCATAAATCTTTTGTCTTCTCGTTATGCGTGCTGGACATCTCGGGTCTTCAATACATGCATCAGCAGGTCCAAATTAAGTACTTTAATACCTGTGACATGAAATACAATAATACACATATGAAGTATCGAAGTTCCTACAATAAACGATTAAAACTAATAATTAAACGAACTAAAACATATACAAATTAACCAACCATCACATCTCCACACTTATCTTTTGCTTGCCATCAAGCAAACTCTAAAGCAAACATTAACCTCCATCATATGTATATAAATTATCGCCATTAATACTAGTAAGGTTTAAGGTCATACCCAGTTTCCCAAACTGACACTTTCTAGATTGACATCCCACAAATAAGCTTAAATGATATAATAAAAACAACAGAGCCGCCCAGACGAGGGTACTTTGTTTCCGGTTAAGGCACACATGCTCATACCCCTCGTAATATAATATCTCTCCTCTCAGTTTAATATCTGGACTAGCAAAAGATGAGCTAGTATCACTCTACTCTCTGTACCAAGTATCAATAACTGTCCACCTATATAACTACTTTGACACAAATGCAAATCAAGAGGACTTAAAACGGATTGTAACAGGGCTAAGTTTAAGGGTATGGAAGGGAATTTTCTTAGTAGCTCAAACGACCCGATCCGGCTTATTACAAAACAACAAAATAATAACATAATAACATAAACACTGATTTGATTTTGTTTTTACCATACAAACTTCTAATTACATAACTGAATATTAACATATATCTTTTTGGCCTTTTGCTAATTTTTTTAAGCATAATAAAGTGATTCTTAATACTAGAACAAAAACAAATACGAATACAAATACAAATACAAATAAACCAATTAAGCCGGATCGTCTCGCAATATAACATCGGGGTTAATCGAATGAAATAATAGGTCCAAAAATGTTTTCTATGGGAACCAACCACCCGCCCTCACATTACCCACGTTCATATATATAACGTATGAGGCCCAACCCCCAGTACCCACACTCTCACTCGTCCAGACGAGGCTTATCCTAATTGGCCCTATCACTTTTGCATTCATGCCAAACTAAGATCTCGAAATCCGCGCGACAACCAAGTTACTCTCGATGAAAGCACTCAAATGACATGTGTGTATACTATATATTATATGTGTATTATATATATGAGGTCTGTTGGGATGAGAAAATAGACTTAAGGAAGATTGAAATCTTCTCAACCTCCCTAAGAACGGCTAAGTATAGACATCGAGCACACTTGGACATCTGAGCAAGCTTTTACTTAAGCCTAGCAAGGTATTTTGCCTTCCGGGCGGAGTTATCTTCTCGAAGTCTTCCTAAGTGATAATCCGAGCAGGGTTCACTTTGTCTTGCAAGGTGTTCTTCAGGTCAAGCATTGTTTGCTTACTAGCAAGCTCTTGACTAAACCAAGCTAATAAAGCCCAGTATTTTGGAAGAACTAGAAAGGTTTGATTAATAAACAGTAGTCCAAGCATGCTTTTGGAAAGTTATTCAAGAAACATTCTAATGACTTTCTCTAGCTAGGTTCAACTCCGAGCAAGCTACAGTGCTACCAGCACAAGTCAAATAGTGTTACCAACACACTTTGGTTTACTTAAATAAGTTATTTATTAACAAAGATTTAAAAGGATTCATGAAGAATAGTTTGCTCGTAGGATAATAACAAGCAAAGTTTGCTATGATCAGGAAGATTTAAGTCTGCTAGGTGAGTATTTTCTAAGGAAAACACTTCAAGTAAAGTCTACCCGGAAAACTATTTCCAAGCACACTTTAAGGTTACCAGGTCTACTCGATGAAGACAAAGGCTCCAAACCCTACACGAAGACCTGTTTTGCACTTAGTATATTTTGTAATATGATTTTCTGAATATGTATTAATGATTAGGGTTTCTAGAAAGGTATGACAGCTTTCAGGTGGCAGACCTATAAATAGAATGATCTAGGGCATGCCTCAAAACACACATAAGGACGAACGCTTGGCAGACACCTGAATTGATTGAAAATGATTTGACGGATGACATATTCTTACGAATATTATGCCTAGAATCATATAATTCATTTCTTAGAACCCTAATGATTTCTATTTTGTAACTGGATTACTATTAATGAAAATATTTTGTGTGAATGTGTGTGAGTGTGTCTTTATTGTGTCCTTCAAGCAACAACTAGTGTGTCATTGATTCCGCCTTTAATACACTATTATTCTTCTCCAATCTAGCCGCGTCGTTAACCTTCTTGTCAACACTCTTGTGTGGGTTACGACATAGATGGATTGAGTGATCAATCGGGACCCACAATTGGTATCAGAGCTGAGCTCGACTACCTTGGTTAAGAATACATTGCTGATTATTGATTGAATATGTTTGATTTGAAGAAGAAGGATGACGTCAGCTGAGCACTGTTCCATTGGAGAGTGACGTCAGCAGCTCTGCTCTTCTTTGCTCAGAACTGCTTTGTTTTACGGTTTAAAATTTTCTTTTTCCTTAACTAGTTTATTTTTACTCTAATCTTGCTTTATTCAGAACGGATTCATCAGATATGAGAGTCATACCTCAGATCTGATAATTTTTAGAAAAGTTTAAATTAAGGTTTTATGTCAAAATTTCTTCTAATTCTTTGTGTTTGCTTTAAAATATTTTACAAAATGTCTGGTTACGACGAGCAGGAGGTCTCCACTAAAAAAATTCCTAGGCTCTATGGACAGGAAAACTATGTTAAGTGGAAAGCTTTATTCTAGGGTGCGGTTTGTTACAATGACGTAGACATGTGGAATTCCATCAAGAATGAACCATATGTACCTGAAACAGGAGAAAATGCAAACCAAGCCGTTGGTGGTAGAATGCGGAAAGTGGATGATCGAGCTCTTTCTATGATCAAATTGGGTCTGTCTTGGGAAATTCTGACCAAATGCACATCATACCACTTCCAAGGCCATGTATGATGCAATTCTTGAAATGTTTGAAGGAAACTCTGAGTTAAAGAAAATCAAGAAGGCGAGGCTAAAGCAACAGCTTGAAAGATTCAAATACAAAGAAGGTGAAAGGCTGAAGTGAATACTTGAAAGATATTTGGCAATTGTGAATGAACTCAGAACAACAGACTATGTGATCACTGATTCCGATTTGAACTCAAAACTGTTGTCATCATTACCAAAAGAATGGTATACATCAAGCAAGTTCATCATTCAGAAACCGAATTTTGAACAACTCAAGCTTGATGATATGATCTGTTTTCTCCAAGCTGCTGAAATAGAAATGATAGAGAATGAGATGATAAAGGAAGAAAGACCATGTTTTCAAGTGACAAATACAAATGCACTCATTGCTCCTATGGGAAACTTAACCACCAAAAACCAACAACAAATACCTATTATTGAAGAACCTACCGAACATGGTGGTGATGCACCAAAAGCATTTATTGGTGTAGTTCAAGTAACCAAGGAAACCAATCAAGGTTCAATGTCCAAGTCATAGATGATAAAGATTCAGACTCCATGGCTAGTGGACATTTGCCTTATGTAGGTGGAAATGGTGGTCAAGGAAGTGAAACTCAAGCATTATTTTCTATGTTCACAGACTCCGACAATGATTTTGTAGCAAAGAATATAGTTCACACTAGAATTGTTCAAGATGACATAGAACAGACTGAAGCAGATGATCTTGAAGATATGGACTTAAAATGGCAAGCTGCAATGCTGGCTCTTAGAAGCAAAAGGCTATATAATAAGACTGGTAGATATCTTCTATCAGGGCCTAATGAAAATTTTGGGTTTGACATGTCAAAGGCCATTTGTTATAATTGCCAACAACCTGGACACTTTGCTAGAAAGTGTAATCTGCCAAGAAACTTTCTAGGGAATCATTATCAGAATCAACCACTAAGAAATCAAAACCAGTACCAACAAAACCAGCAACCAAGAAACACCTGCTACAACAACTTCAACAACAACTCCAACTTTAACAACAACTACCAGCAACCTCAAATGAACAATCAGCATGTTGTACCTCAGAATCAAAACTACCAGAGAAACACTATTTAATTCCCTCCAAATGATCCAAACAACAACAACAGAAACAACCAAAACCAGCCTAGAAACCAAGGGAATGTAGCACTTGCTGCTCAACAAGAAGGTGGTTGTGATTGGATTGATCATGCGGAAGACATAACCAAGGCCAATGTTGCATTCATGGCAAAAGTTGAAAATGAAGCTGGATCTTCTTCTTCTTCTTAGGTACATCCAAAATCCACACTTGAATTACTTGAAACAATTGATGCACTAAATGTGAAAGTAGGCAAGTTGGAGAGTGAATGCTTTAGAAAACAGAGCATGATAAATATGTATCAAGCTAGTGATGTGACTTATGAAGAAAAGATCAAAAGTCTTGAAAAAGATTGCATGAACAGTTACACGACTCAGTCAAGGTATGTGACTGAGATTGAAGGACTGAAGAAAATGGTAGTTGAAGAAAATGTGAGAAATACCACACTACAAGTTGAAGTTGAGTTTATGAAGAATCTTGTATCCACTGGAAACATATGTGGTATTTTGAACAAGGTTAAAGAATGTGAGTTCCGAGCCCCGGTACGGAAGCGTGAATAATAGTCAATACTAATCAACAGTGTGGAGCTCGGATCTAGGGTTAGGATCGAATCTAACTCGTATTCACTCTTGAATGATGTCAGTTGGACGGATGAGGTGTATTGGGAGAGAGCCTAATTTGATTAACAATCAACAATAAAGTAGGATGAACAATTGTAATCAAAACACAAACAAGATAAAAACAGTAGTATGAAATATTAGCCGAATGATTCTCATTAAGATGAAACACTCATACATACATTCATACATACAATCAATTAAGAAATATCTCAGCCGCCACCAGGAGAGCTCATCCTGGAGGCAGAGACTCTCTCAAAGGGATAAAACCCTAAATCTCACACATACACAATACAGTCACTCATACTAGACAAATGAATAAAAACATCTATTTATACTAGCCTAGCATGACTTGGTCTTCAAGCCATCCACCTTTGGTTGAGACCGAATAATATATTTTTCACCCAAAGATTAATTCGATGCGTCAGTCTAAAATATAAGTCCCAACAAAGAATAAGATAAATATAAGTTGTTCCTCCACCTTTTAACAGTAGTTATTCTCTCAAAGTTGATAAGGAGAAAAGGGAGGTTTATCTCAACCAATTCAGAGATGTGTTCAAAGATAAGGAAGACTTCATTGAATATTATGAAAAGGTGATTGTTGATGAACAGGGAGAATTTTTTTTGAAAGAAGATGAGAAATATGAAAAGTCAATTGATGTGCAAGTTTCTGAAGATGACTTTAATGAAGATGATTTTTACAAGGATGATTTAAGTGACTCTAGTGATCAAGTTTCAAATGAAGAAATCCAAGCTGCTGAAAGAAACAGAAGGATGAAGAAACCTGACTCAATTGATCAACTTCCATTATTGCCTCCTACTACACCAAAAATGAAAAGACTAAATGAGAAGATGATAAGAGAACATGTGTCATTTGACATATGTGAACGATCAAAGATGTCAAAGGTGGCTTACAATGCTGTAAAGCCACCAAGCATAGAAGTATTGAGAAAAAAATCAAGAATAACAACAAGAAGAAGCCTAAAGAAACACTTGAAAATGATCAGTTTATTCCAGTATACCTTGTCTTCTCAAGTCAAGAATTATTTGACATTGGTGAGGTTGAGACTATGGAAGAATATGAGAGAAGACTGTCAAGACATAAGGGAAACTTGGATGAAGAGCCTATGAATTTAAGGAAAATAACCTTTGTGAAAAGCACAATTGAAAGAAAGGACATCAAAATTGAAGAGTTTTGCCTTTCTCAATTGATTTGATGGTCTCAAGACAAAGAAAACACTTGGAATTGAACCACCTAGACCAAGTGAGAGATTCAAAAAGGGAAACGCTCATGAAAGTTTCAAAGGAAAGGTGTGGTGTAAAAATTGTGATGAATAAGGTCACCACACTGATTCTTATCATGAGAGGTTCACTTTCAAACCATTCCATGTTCTAGATGAAACAAAATTTGGTCAAGATTTTGTATTCTACAAATAGAAGTATGATGAATATTTAGGAAAATGAAAGGTGTGTGAACAGGAGACAATGAACAAGGTTGAGCAAAAGGTGGTTAAAAGTGTAAAGAAAGATAGGAAGAATTATGTGAAATCAAAGAAGAATGTGACTGATCAATTCAAAATAAACAATATTTCCATCAAACCTGAATCTGCTGTGAAAAGAAACATAAAACCATTGAGAATTGTTCCCAATCAAAACTCAAGATCAGTTAAATATGATGATTTTCAAAAATCACCAAACAATGTGAAGAAAGAGAAAAAGGCTGCTTTCTCAAGAAAAAAACCAAAAGAATTGAATGGTGATGAGATGTTCCTAATGAAAAATGGGTTTGAGCCTCATGGATTTCTGTGGAAACCAAGAGGTGAAGTTCAAGAAAAAAACATATTTGATGTGAGAGATTTTACTAGTGAAAAGGATTATGTGGTGCAAGAATGCAAAAGCATAATTCCTTATGTGAAGACTCCAAGCCCAACTGATAGTGGATATGAAACTGATGAATCTGATGCTTGTGAAACTGTTTATGAAGATCCCAAGCCTATTTCTTTCACATCCAATACAGCTATTGTTATTGAAACTGATGATTTGCACCTCACCACCCAACTAATCATTCTCTTTGATTTGTGCAGGAATAGTCCACTCCATTGAATGAAGTTTGGTACATGGATATTGGGTGTTCCAGGCACATGACTTGTGGCAAAAGGTCACTTGTTAATTATGAAGAGAAATTTGAGGGTCCAATAACTTTTGGTAGTGATGAGAATGGTGGTAAAATTGTTGGAAAAGGGATTCTAACTAATGGCAAGGTGTCATTTGACAATGTTTTCTATGTAGAATGATTACAATATAACCTCTTAAGCATATCTCAAATGTGTGATAAGGGTTATAAGGTGGGATTTTATGATTCACACTGTTTCATCCTAAAACCTGAATTTGTAATTCCACCTGACATGATTATGATGATGGCTCCAAGGAATGGCAATCTATATGAATTGAACATGAAAGAAGCTGTTTCCAGAGGAGGTACATGTTTTGTTTCTAAAGCCACTGAAAATGAATCAAAATTGTGGCATAGAAAACTGTGTCATGTCAACCTTAAGAACATGAACAAACTTGTGAAGGGTGAGCATGTAATTGGCCTACCTACAAGAGAGTTCAAATTGGATGATAATTGCATCTCATGTCTGAAGGGCAAGCAACACAAGTCTTCACACAAGACAAAACTGATTAAAACAAATGATCAAGTGCTTGAGATGCTTCACATGGATCTTTTTGGTCCTGTGAGTGTTCCAAGTATTGGCAAGAAGAGATATTGTCTTGTGGTTATTAATGATTTCTCAAGATACACTTGGTTCTACTTCCTAAGTACAAAAGATGAGACTACTGAGTTGATTAAGAGTTTTGTGACTAGGATTGAGAATCAGTTGGATGCAAGGGTTAAGATCATGAGAAGTGACAATGGAACTGAGTTAAAAAAATGGAGTAATGGAAGAGTTTTTCATTGCTAAAGGAATTTTACAACAATTCTCTGCTCCAAGAACTCCTGAACAAAATGGTGTTGCAGAAAGAAGGAACAGAACACTCATAGAAGCTGTAAGAACCATGCTAGCAGATGCTTTCCTACCTGTTACTTTTTGGGCAGAAGCAATCAATATTGTCTGCTATGTTCAGAACAGGGTACTTCTCAACAAAAGTAAAAACAAGACTCCGTATGAGATTTTGTTTAAACTAAAGCCCTACATCAAGTTTCTCAAGCCATTTGGATGCAAATGTTCACTCTTGAACACCAAGGATTATCTCAATAAGTTTCAAGCAAAATTCTTGGATTGCTTCTTTGTTGGATACTCAACAAACTCAAAAGCATACCGATTATATGTAAAAGATCATTTTATTGTGATTGAATCATCTGATATATTCTTCAATGAAAACCAGTTTAATACTGTAGATGGTGCTGCATGGTTGTTTGATATTGAAAAGTTAATCAAGTCTTTCAAGATTTATCCTGAGGACTTTGATGAAACTTTGTATAAAACTAGTGTTGTAGAGGAAACATCAAAGACAATTGATTTGGACAATTTATGGTCAAAGGTTGCTGGAAAAAGGCCTCAATACAACTTCATAAAGCATCCTTCAACTACTGAAAATGAACAAGCTCCAGTTTAAGTTCAAGAACAAGATCAAGATCAAGCAAATCAAGACAATCAAGAAAATCAAGGTGATCATGTTTTATGATGTAGATCCTAACAACCAAGGTGATACTGAAGAAGTGTAACACCCCGTAGCCGCAGCGAAAACGTAAACGGGATGCAACAGACACATCTGATATCAACAGCATTGCTTATAAAGAAAACACCACTACATTAATTTACATCATATTACATTGTTCCGAGTTTAGTTCCCGTCTAGGCGATAGCACATAAGTTTTACCAACATTACATTATCATATTTAATACAAAACGATCACTAAACTTCCACAAATAGCACGCATCAGCAAGCATGTAGCACTTACTCCAGTTTGGGAGTACCTAGAAAGCATGTAAAGAAAACAGGTTAACTACGAATAGTTGGTGAGTTTCACTAATTTAAATAAACAGTGATAAATCATTATGATAATCATATATTAGAGACATCTGGGGACACTGTTAACCCAGTACTGTAACCATTCCGGGGGCAATGTTAACCCAGAAACACTTCTAGAGGCATCTGGGGACACTGTTAACCCAGTACTGTACCCATTCCGGGGGCAATGTTAACCCAGAAACACTTCCAGGGACATCTGGGGACAATGTTAACCCAGTACTGTACCCATTCCGGGGGCAATGTTAACCCAGAAACACTTCCAGGGACATCTGGGGACACTGTTAACCCAGTAATGTACCCATTCTATACGATTCCCGTAGAATCAAATATTTGTAAATACACGCAAATCCATGCTTTTAGTATGTACTTAAACATTTTATTAGCAACATGCTTCCGCCCCGGGAAAATATTTGAAAACAATTCAGAAAAAGGGGCTCGTGAAACTCACCTTATCGTAGGCAAATTAGTAATACAACACTCCAGCTACTAGTCCAAATCTGTAATACGATCTCTAAGTTCGTTACCATATAATCACTATTAACATAACTTTAACCGTGTTAACCGGTACATCTGGGGACACAGTTAACCCAGTACTGTACCCGTTCTGGGGGCAATGTTAACCCAGAAACACTTCACCGGACTCAGATTGTGATATCGTTTAGAGTTCACTAGTCAGATTTACTATTAGTCATTTTCCCGTTTTGCGTGCCTAGCACGGTTATCCATTTTTATGTTTCAAAAATGAGTTTGGTCACACACGACCCGAAAATATTTGTTAATTGATAATTTAACTAAGTTGTGAAATTAGGACTCGGTTTTGATGTCCCGATTGGCCGCGGGACCCGTTTCCGTCATTATCGTACCGGAAACTGTTAAATAGGTTAAAAACACTCAAATCATCCGAATTATTTTCGGATGATTCATTTTTACTTTTTTAACTCAATTATATGAAAATAGTTCATTTTTTTTAGGGTTTTTATACACCAGTCAGCTCGCTTATGCGAACTTTACCGGTTTACGCGTTTTATGCTTTAAAAGTTTGTTTTAGCACAAATAATTACCCGTTTAGTCTCGGATCTTGAAATTTTGCACAAATCACTTTTTGACAGTGGGAAATTTTATAAAAATATTTCCAGAATTAATTTTTATATTTAACATTTATTTATCTATTTTTAAACACCATTTAAACACTAAATATGTCGTAAATAGCAAACGATTTTAGAAAAATCCCAAATTTTTCCTGGATGACCCCTGCTATCTCCATAGTCCCCTGTAATTTTTCCAGAACCAAAATCCCTTTTTAAATGCCGTTTTCACTAAAACCGAGCTAGAAAACCCTAGAACTCGTTTAACCGAAAAGCCTACTTAGACTTCTCCAAATGACCTAAAATTTTGTGTGTGACTTATACATGTTATTAAAAGCTTATCTGCAATTTTCCAGAATTTTTCATGATATTTAACTATTTTTCACCATTTTTGGCCAAAACCGAGCATTAAATTCACCAAATATTCATCCTTTGTCCAAAAATTACCAAAAATTCACAGAACTCATATTTTCATGTGTAGATTATCCCTGTATAATTTCATGACCTAACTCTACACGAAACACAATCTGTCCAAATATACAAACATCACACAAAACCGAACTACCTTGAGTTTCTAGCTTCAAACCGCAAGAATCTCGCTTTCTAGCCCTTGCTAGCCACTAGATACAACACCTACAAGCACAATAACACCACATCAAGCAAGTTACACCCACAATCAAGCCATTTCTTTCATGGTTTCGGTTATGATATAAAAACAACGATTTAACCGTAAAAATTCGTTTTTGGTTCGTTTAACTCCTTTCTTTGACCAAGATCCCTTGTATAACCCGTATACATCACTTGATCGTGCAAGAATCGGTTCCATCTCGGGTTTTCACCTTTTTTCACTTGGAAACCTCATTTCCTTGCAAGAAAACTCAAGAAACGAACAAAAACACGTACATAACACGATCTTTACCTTGGTTTTTTTTGCTAGGGTCTCGGGTTTTGGTTCAAGAACTTGAGAGAATTGGTGGTTTGTTGGATTATGTTTGTAAAAAAAGAAAATGAAATGAAGTGTGGGGAGAGTGGTCCGATCGGACCTTTGGAGGGTGGGGTGGGGACCCACATCTTCATTTGTGGCCACATATTCGGATACTCGTAATCCGGAAATGTTTTGGATAATCTGGTTCAGTTCGTTTTTCGGTTAAACGTTTAATTCGGCTTAAAACAAGGCTAAAACGGTCGCTTTTCGGCTTAAAAATAAAATTTATATAAAACCGATTTAAAAACTTAAACCATGACATTTATTAACTTAAAACATCATAGTATTAATAATTGTGCATCTTTTTCGGCTTGATCGATCGTCTCTTGCTTGGTTTGGTATTAAAGGTTTCGTTTAACGTACCGACGTATCATTAAATCGAAATCCTTTTTCTGTGCTTTAATTCACTTATCCCGAAGCTTTAATACTTCGTAAACATCACTAAATATTATATATTTCGTCTATAATACAATCCCCGATCGTTCGGGCTTCAATAACCGTTAATCGGTTAATCGTATTTCCAATACGATTTACTGTATAATCGAGTATAATTCGTACTTTGAATCATACATACTCGTATAAACGCATCATAATTCACATATTCATTATTAAATAACACATAAATAGTATATACCGGTTAGGGTATACCTGATTTTGCCGGAATTGTTACATTCTCCCCCCGTAAAAGAAATTTCGTACTCGAAATTTTTACGCGACGACTACTTCTTTTTGGGGAAATAGATGGGGGTATTTCTTCCGGAATTCGTCCTTTCGCTCCCTGGTATATTCTGGGCCTCGTTGCGAATTCCATCTAACTTTGACCAACGAAATCTTGTTGTGTCTAAGTTGCTTGATTTTTCCGTCTAGTATTTCTACGGGTTCCTCTACGAAATTGAGTTTATCATTTAATTGGACACCCTCTAAAGGTAACACCGATGTCTCATCCGCCAGACATCTTTCAAGTTCGATACGTGAAACACGTTGTGAACTGCACTCAATTCATCGGGTAGTTCTAATCGGTACGCTACGGGACCGATTTTTGCAGTAATATTGAAGGGTCCAATATATCTCGGGGCTAACTTCCCCGCCTTTCCAAATCTGACTACACCCTTCCAAGGTGATACTTTCACATACACTTTATCGCCTTTCTCGAATGACAACGGTTTTCTACGGGTATCGGCATAACTCTTCTGCCGATCCCGCGCGGCCTTCAGATTGTTCCTAATTTCAAGGATTTTGCTGGTCGTTTCCTGGACCAGGTCTGATCTAATAACCTGAGTGTCGCCCACTTCAGTCCAACAGAGTGGTGATCGGCACTTCCGACCATACAATGCTTCGTAAGGCGCTGCCTTTATACTACTATGGTAACTGTTATTATAGGAAAATTCAACGAGTGGGAGATGTTGATCCCAATTTCCCTTAAAATCCAGCACGCATGCACGAAGCAAATCCTCCAGGGTTTGGATGGTCCTCTCAGACTGACCATCGGTCTGAGGGTGGTAAGCTGTGCTTAGATCAATACGCGTTCCCAGCGCTTCTTGCACAGCTTGCCAAAGCTTGGAGGTGAAATGGCTATCCCGATCGGAGATGATTGAGATGGGTATCCCATGACAAGACACAATTTAATTTATATAAATCTGCGCAAGTCTCTCTGTGTTTTAATTATTTCTGATCGGGATAAAATGTGCTGATTTGGTTAATCGATCCACGATTACCCAAATTGCATCATGTCCTCGGGACGTTTTAGGAAGATGAGTCACAAAATCCATCGTGATTTGCTCCCACTTTCATTCGGGAATTTCCGGTTGTTGTAACATCCCCGAGGGTTTCTGGTGCTCTACCTTAACTCTCGCACAAGTCGTACATTTACCGACCTACGTTGCGATATCCTTTTTCATACCCGGCCACCAGTAGAACTCCTTCACATCCTTGTACATCTTATCCGATCCCGGATGTATGGAATATTTTGATCTATGTGCTTCGTCCATGATTAATTCACGAAGATCATGGAGGGTCGGGATCCAAATCCGACTTTTGAAATAGAGAATTTCGTCCACGCGCTGTTCGAAATTCTTCTCATTGTCGTAAAGTCCCTCCTTTTCCAATTGTTCCTCTTTCAACGCCTCACGTTGAGCGACTCGAACCAGGTCCGAAAGGTTCGACTGGACTATCATCCCCAACGCTCGCACTCGCAATGGCTTAACCCGATCTTTCCTACTCAAGGCATCGGCTACAACGTTAGCCTTGCCGGGGTGATAACGGATGTCACAGTCATAATCGCTCAACAACTCGACCCATCTTCGTTGCCTCATATTTAGTTCTTTCTGATCAAATATGTGTTGCAAACTTTTATGATCGGTGAAGATGGTGCACTTTGTACCGTAGAGATAATGTCTCCAGATTTTAAGTGCGAAGATAACCGCTCCCAGTTCTAAGTCATGAGTAGTGTAATTTTTCTCGTGTACTTTTAACTGTCGGGAAGCATAGGCTATAACCTTATTATTCTGCATCAACACGCATCCTAACCCCCTACGAGATGCGTCACAATACGCGACAAAACCATCGTCTCCATCGGGGAGACTTAAAATCGGCGCTTGGCACAATTTTTGCTTTAACGTTTGAAACGCCGTTTCCTGCTCCTCTCCCCATTCATACTTTCGATCCTTTTGAGTCAGGAGAGTTAAAGGTCGGGCTATGCTGGAAAAGTTCTCTATAAATCGACGATAATATCCAGCTAAGCCTAAGAACTGGCGGATTTCCATTGGCGTTTTAGGCGCTTGCCAATTCTTAATTGCTTCAATTTTACTCGGATCAACGTGTATTCCTTGATAGTTTACAACGCGACCGAGGAACTGCACTTCCTGTAACCAGAAGTTACACTTGGAGAATTTTGCATACAACTTCTCCTGATTCAGAAGCTCTAAAATTAATCTTAGGTGTTGCTCGTGCTCCTCTTTACTTCTCGAGTAAATCAAAATATCGTCAATAAACACGATGACGAATTTGTCGAGGTAGGGTTTACAGACTCGATTCATGAGGTCCATGAACACTGCCAGCGCATTTGTTAGCCCGAAAGGCATAACCAAGAACTCGTAATGGCCGTAGCGAGTCCGGAATGCGGTTTTTGGGATATCTTCTTCCTGAATTCTAACCTGGTGGTATCCCGATCTAAGATCGATTTTTGAGAAATAGCTCGCACCTTGCAGCTGGTCAAACAGGTCATCAATTCGAGGAAGAGGGTACCTATTTTTGATTGTTAACTTGTTCAACTCCCTGTAATCAATGCACATTCTAAGGCTTCCGTCCTTCTTTTTCACGAATAATACAGGTGCACCCCACGGGGAATAACTAGGACGTATAAATCCTTTATCCAATAATTCCTGCAACTGATTGGATAATTCTTGCATCTCGGACGGTGCAAGTCGGTAGGGTGCTTTAGCAACAGGGCCAGCTTAAGGTAATAGATCGATTCTGAATTCGACCTGTCGGGTTGGCGGTAATCCAGGAAGTTCTTCTGGGGAAACTTGTGGAAATTCGCGTACCACCGGGATATCATCCACCCGTTTCTCATCAGAATCTGTGGCCGTCAAGCTTGCTAGATACGCCACGCATCCCTGGCGTATATATTTTAACACCTTGAGGTGGGATATAAATGGTATCATTGTGCCTGACTTCTCTCCTTGCACTAACAACTCTTCGTCATCCGACACCTGGATCTTGACGATTTTCTTTTCGCAGTTTATTTCCACTTTGTTACGTGCTAACCAATCCATTCCCACTATCACGTCAAAACTACCTAATTCTACCGGTAATAAGTCAATCAGGAAGGATTGATCGTTCAGAATAAAAGGGCAATTCCGAACTATCTGATTAACTATCATGGTTTTACCGTTAGCGACTTCTACGGTATAGGGTTCTATCACTAATCGGAAGGTTTGCTATCGATAGGAATGTAACAGAAACAAAACTTTTATCGGCGCCTGTATCAAATAATACAGAAGCGTAATGATAAGAGACGAGGAATGTACCTGTCACTACGCTGGGGTCCTGGCGTGCTTCGTTCGCCCTCATCACGAATGCTCGGCCTCGCGCCGGATTGGACGACGATGCCTGACCCACAGTTTGCCTCCCATTTCCTCCCTGGTTCAGCTTCGGACAGTTTCTCTTGAAGTGATCTGTGCTGCCGCATTCAAAGCAAGCACGGCTAGTGGTCATCATTTGGTTTCCTTGTGGGTTTTGTTGTCGGGCTGGTTGGGTCCTAAATGGCTGCGCACGGATAGGTTGCGATTGTCGGTTCAGATTGTTCAGGTTTGTCCTACAACTCGGTGCGTAGTGCCCAATCCTGCCACACCGGTGGCACACCTCCTCTTTGCACACGCCACCATGGTGTTAACCGCATTTACCACACTTAGGAAACGTTCCCTTCCGCGGTTCTTGCCTTCCGCCTGAACTAGTCATGGCGTAGTTCTGGGCAGCGGGCCTAGCACGTTTGTCTTGCTGCTTCCCCGGGGTCCTATTATCATACGTACCTCGCTTTCCTCCGGCAGACTCTCCTGCCACCTTCAGTGACCCACTCCTCACGAAATCGTATGTGACAATACCAGCTTGCGTCACCGCACCCTCAAACGTCTGGTGTCCCCCAGCGTTGACTATACTCCTTACTACTGGAGTTAGTCCCCATATATAACGCTCCACCCTCTTTGACTCAGGGGTGACCAACCACGGCACCAATCGCGACAATTCATTAAATCGGTTCGTATAACCCAAGTGGTCTGCCCCCTGCATCTCCAAGTTCCACAACTCGTTTTCTAACTTCTGCAGTTCGTTTTTCGGGCAGAAATGTTCCAGTACAAGGGCTTTGAGTTCTGCCCAAGTCATGCGGTTTGTCGCTGCCTGACCGCGTGTTTGCACTATTGTGTTCCACCATGTCAAGGCATGGTCCGTGAACATGCAGGTAGCATACTTAACAATGTACTCCTCAGGGCAGTTACTGATGTTCACAACCGACTCTATTTTCTCAATCCACTTAACCAACCCATTGGGTCCCTCAGACCCGCTAAATTCTAGGGGCTTGCACAACATAAAATCTTTAATTGAACATCCCCTTGTTGCAGGAGTCGGTTCAGTGCGGTTCGTTTCTAGACTGGGTATAGGGCCATTACTGTCTGTAACGACCACCCTAGGCGGCGCGTCATTACCCGGAATCGGGTTACCGCTCGGTGGAGGATTAACATTCCGTTCCCCAGCGTTATTGGTGGTCGTTTGATTGCTCGCAGGGTCTGGGTTGGTCGTATTGTTAATACTGGCGGCGATGCGCGATACTATATCCGGTATCGCCGCCTCTAACTGTCGAGCAATCAGACGACTCACATCCACTTCTGACATTTGAGCTGACCGTTTAGGTGCCATTCTACACAACATTAAGAAAAATATATATAATTAATACAAATTCCAATCTCGATACACAACACATATTCCATTCATTACTAAACATTAGTACATTTTACATAATCATCAGTACACATTACATTAACGTCAGCCAATAGATTAAGTTTTCATACATCAGTTCTACAACGGCATCATTTCGACATAACCCGCTATGGGTCAGTGCTTGAATGATACATCAAAATATCTACAATGGTATTCCCAAAAAAAAGACCCCCTATGGGCTAGTGACTGTACTATAACTACCCAAGATTCACTCTATGTTAGCATCGTCACTAACTGCTAACACAGAGTATCAAAAAGCGGACCCTGTCTACTACCACCCTACATGATCTAAACACGGTGGTATACCAACCACACCAACACTGCCACCATCCCCACTAACACTGCCATCAAACCCCGGATCCGTGTTTCCATCCGGTCAATCATCCACTGGGAGTAGGCGTCCTCCCTCCTCAGCTGCGCGATCGCATGCTGGCTGTCCAGTATGCAATCCGCCAAGTGATTCCTCCTCTGAATACCCACTGTCAAGGCGGTGGTGTGCTCATTCAACTGCTCGGTGAGCACCCGGAGCCATGCAGCCTCAGCGGAGGGACGCTCATCCCTCACCGGCCCGGGGGTACCCCACACGGGTGGAGGCACAGGCCCGGTCTGGGGGCGGGAGGACTCGCCCCTGTGGTAAGTGGATCTGGGTGGGGTAAAGGTAGGTGGGACATAAGGGACGCTGATCCGCGCCGTGAGGCGGGGACCGGGTCTGGGAGGGGTAAGGGCGACCTGTGGTGCGGGTGGGGTGGGAGATCTGGTAACCCTAGCAGGGGAGGACAAGCTAGCACTCCTGTGGCTAGTCTCAGTAGGCTCGGTGCTGGAAGCTAAACGTACACTCCTAGAGTCCCCGGAACTGGCCTCCTCCGGGTCCTCCTCTACTGATAAACTTCGAGATCTTGACATGCTTACCTGTACACAAGTTAGCAAACATATAGTCCATTTCATAATGTAAATCATAATTAAATTAATATACACACATTTATACAACCTTGTCACATAAAATTATTATCATATACTTACACATATGTTGCCGATTATACCTATTAATGTTCCCCGTGACTTCCCCTGAATTCCCTCGTGCGGACAAGTCTGTTATTATGTTCCGGACCATAATAACTCACTTGTCCATCCGAGTTCATCCAGATCTCGTCACTATATATTATTAGTTGATATTCAGATCCTATAATACTTGAGTTACCGGTTATATTTTAGGTATCTTTTAAAGACATCCTAAATCTTTTATAACCAATGGCTCTGATACCAAGTTCTGTAACACCCCGTAGCCGCAGCGGAAACGTAAACGGGATGCAACAGACACATCTGATATCAACAGCATTGCTTATAAAGAAAACACCACTACATTAATTTACATCATATTACATTGTTCCGAGTTTAGTTCCCGTCTAGCCGATAGCACATAAATTTTACCAACATTACATTATCATATTTAATACAAAACGATCACTAAACTTCCACAAATATCACGCATCAGCAAGCATGTAGCACTTACTCCAGTTTGGGAGTACCTAGAAAGCATGTAAAGAAAACAGGTCAACTACGAATAGTTGGTGAGTTTCACTAATTTAAATAAACAGTGATAAATCATTATGATAATCATATATTAGAGACATCTGGGGACACTGTTAACCCAGTACTGTACCCATTCCGGGGGCAATGTTAACCCAGAAACACTTCTAGAGGCATCTGGGGACACTGTTAACCCAGTACTGTACCCATTCCGGGAGCAATGTTAACCCAGAAACACTTCCAGGGACATCTGGGGACACTGTTAACCCAGTACTGTACCCATTCCGGGGGCAATGTTAACCCAGAAACACTTCCAGGGACATCTGGGGACACTGTTAACCCAGTACTGTACCCATTCCGGGGGCAATGTTAACCTAAAAACACTTCCAGGGACATCTGGGGACACTGTTAACCCAGTAATGTACCCATTCCATACGATTCCCGTACAATCAAATATTTGTAAGTACACGCAAATCCATGCGTTCAGTATGTACTTAAACATTTTATTAGCAACATGCTTCCGCCCCGAGAAAATATTTGAAAACAATTCAGAAAAAAGGGGCTCGTGAAACTCATCTTATCGTAGGCAAATTAGTAATACAACACTCCATCTACTAGTCCAAATCTGTAATACGATCTCTAAGTTCATTACTATACAATCACTATTAACATAACTTTAACCGTGTTAACCGGTACATCTGGGGACACAGTTAACCCAGTACTGTACCCGTTCTGGGGGCAATGTTAACCCAGAAACACTTCACCGGACTCAGATTGTGATATCGTTTAGAGTTCACTAGTCAGATTTACTATTAGTCATTTTTCCCGTTTTGCGTGCCTAGCACGGTTATCCATTTTTATGTTTAAAAAATGAGTTTGGTCACACACGACCCGAAAATAGTTGTTAATTGATAATTTAACTAAGTTGTGAAATTAGGACTCGGTTTTGATGTCCCGATTGGCCGCGGGACCCGTTTCCGTCATTATCGTACCGGAAACTGTTAAATAGGTTAAAAACACTCAAATCATCCGAATTATTTTCGGATGATTCATTTTTACTTGTTTAACACAATTATATGAAAATAGTTCATTTTTTTAGGGTTTTTATACACCAGTCAGCTCGCTTATGCGAACTTTACCGGTTTACGCGTTTTATGCTTTAAAAGTTTGTTTTAGCACAAATAATTACCCGTTTAGTCTCGGATCTTGAAATTTTGCACAAATCACTTTTTCACAGTGGGGAATTTAAAAAAATATTTCCAGAATTAATTTTTATATTTAACATTTATTTATCTATTTTTAAACACCATTTAAACACTAAATATGTCGTAAATACCAAACGATTTTAGAAAAATCCCAAATTTTTCCTGGATAACCCCTTCCATCTCCATAGTCCCCTGTAATTTTTCCAGAACCAAAATCCCTTTTTAAATGCCGATTTCACTAAAACCGAGCTAGAAAACCCTAGAACTCGTTTTACCGAAAAGCCTACTTAGACTTCTCCAAATGACTTCAAATTTTGTGTGTGACTTATACATGTTATAAAAAGCTTATCTGCAATTTTCCAGAATTTTTCATGATATTTAACTATTTGTCACCATTTTTGGCCAAAACCGAGCATTAAATTCACCAAATATTCATCCTTTGTCCAAAAATTACCAACAATTCACAGAACTCATATTTTCATGTGTAGATCATCCCTGTAAAATTTCATGACCTAACTCTACACGAAACACAATCTGTCCAAATATACAAACATCACACAAAACCGAACTACCTTGAGTTTCTAGCTTCAAACCGCAAGAATCTCGCTTTCTAGCCCTTGCTAGCCACTAGATACAACACCTACAAGCACAATAACACCATACCAAGCAAGTTACACCCACAATCAAGCCATTTCTTTCATGGTTTCGGTTATGATATAAAAACAACGATTTAACCGTAAAAATTCGTTTTTGGTTCGTTTAACTCCTTTCTTGGACCAAGATCCCTTGTATAACCCGTATACATCACTTGATCGTGCAAGAATCGGTTCCATCTCGGGTTTTCACCCTTTTTCACTTGGAAACCTCATTTCCTTGCAAGAAAACTCAAGAAACGAACATAAACACGTACATAACACGATCTTTACCTTGGTTTTTCTTGCTAGGGTCTCGGGTTTTGGTTCAAGAACTTGAGAGAATTGGTGGTTTGTTGGATTATGTTTGTAAAAAAAGAAAATAAAATGAAGTGTGGGGAGAGTGGTCTGATCGGACCTTTGGAGGGTGGGGTGGGGACCCACATCTTCATTTGTGGCCACATATTCGGATACTCGTAATCCGGATAATGTTTTGGATAATCTGGTTCAGTTCGTTTTTCTGTTAAACGTTTAATTCGGCTTAAAACGAGGCTAAAACGGTCGTTTTTCGGCTTAAAAATAAAATTTATATAAAACCGATTTAAAAACTTAAACCATGACATTTATTAACTTAAAACATCATAGTATTAATAATTGTGCATCTTTTTCGGCTTGATCGATCGTCTCTTGCTCGGTCTGGTATTAAAGGTTTCGTTTAACGTACCGACGTATCATTAAATCGAAATCCTTTTTCTGTGCTTTAATTCACTTATCCCGAAGCTTTAATACTTCGTAAACATCACTAAATATTATATATTTCGTCTATAATGCAATCCCCGATCGTTCGGGCTTCAATAACCGTTAATCGGTTAATCGTTTTTCCAATACGATTTACTGTATAATCGAGTATAATTCGTACTTTGAATCATACATACTCGTATAAATGCATCATAATTCACATATTCATTATTAAATAACACATAAATAGTATATACCGGTTAGGGTATACCTGATTTTGCCGGAATTGTTACAAGAAGCAAGAAGAAATGACAGATTTGAAGACTTGTTTCAAAGTTTGAATTTTGGAAACAACGGTGTATCTACCTCACAACAGAACAATGAAGAAGTACCAGAGTTTCATGATGCAACAACTGATTTGATCATTGATGAGCCTGATCTCAGTGACACAAATCTTTATTCTAATGTATCTACTGATGTTATTGTTCAATCCTCTTATGTTGAAAAGAATCATCCTCCTGAAAATATTATTGGAAACATCAATGAAAGAGTAACAAGAAGTGCATCTGAATCTGCAAACATTTTTTTGTACTCCTGCTTTCTATCCCAAATTGAACCTTAGAATATTGTTCATGCTTTGAAATACAACAGCTGGGTAGAAGCTATGCAAGAGGAGTTGGCTAAATTCAGAGATCTGCAAGTGTGGGAACTTGTAGACAAGCCAAGAAACATATATGCCATTGGAACCAAATGGGTTTTCAGTAACAAAAGATATGAGAGAGGGATTGTAATTAAGAACAAAGGAAGACTTGTTGCTTTCGGATGCCTACAAGAAGAAGGGATTGACTCTGAGGAAGTCTTTGCACCAGTTGCAAGACTTGAAGCAATAAGAATTTTCTTGGATTATGCTGCCTCAAAGAATATAAGGGTATTCCAACTTGATGTCAAATCTGCATTCCTGAATGGAAAAATAGAAGAGGAGGTGTATGTAACTCAACCACCAGGATTTGAGGACCCTAATTATCCTAAAAAAGTGTATAAGCTAAACAAAGCTTTGTATGGACTTCATCAAGCTCCAGGAGCTTGCTATGATGAGTTATCTAATCATGTTCTTGAAAATGGTTTCCAAAGGGTAGCTATTGACAAGACCCTCTTTTACAAGAAGAAAGGAAGAGATTTTCTTTTGCTGCAAGTCTATGTTGATGATATTATTTTTGGGTCAACCAATGAAATGATGTGTATGGAGTTTGAAGAGGTGATGAAATCCAAGTATAGTATGAGCTCTATGGAGAAATGAACTTCTTTCTTGGATTGCAAGTTCAACAGAAAACTGATGGGATTTTCATCTACTAGTCTAAGTATGTGCAGGACATCTTAGACAAATTCAAGTGCAATGATCTTAAGACAGCTTCAACTCCAATGGACACAAAGAGAAAATGATAGCAGATGAAAAGGGGGAGCCAGTAGATGAACAAGAGTACATAGAAAAAATTGGATCTCCGATGTACCTGACTGCTTCAAGGCCAGAAATCATGTTTGCTGTGTGTGTTTGTGCTAGATTTCAATCAAGTCTTAAGGTTTCTCTATGAATGCTATAAAGAGGATCTTTAGATACTTAAAGGGAAGACCTGATTTGGGAATTTGGTATCCAATGAACCAGTCATTTGATCTTGTTGCCTATACAAATAGTGACTATGATGGGTGCAATATGAGCAGAAAGTCTACCTCTGGAAGTTGTCAATTTTTGGGTGTCAGTTTGGTGTCCTGGCAGTACAAGAATCAAACCACAGTGTCAATCTCAACTGCAGAAGCTGAGTCCTCTGGATTCAAAATCAGATGCTGGATTATGGTATGAATTTCTTATACATCCCTATTTCAATTGATAACACTGCTTCATCATTTATTTTTAAGAATCCTGTACAACATTCTAAGACTAAGCACATTGAAATCAGACATCATTTTATTAGGGATTGGAGTGAAAAAGTTCTAATTGAAGTAAAAAGAGTTGACACAAGTGATAATTTGGCTGATCTATTCACAAAATCACTTAATAGAACCAGGTTCAACTTTCTTCTGAAAGCCTTGGGAATGATCAACTCTAATGAAGTCTGATTAATAATGTGTGCTTGTTGTGAAAACTGAATATCTTTTCAAAAGTCTTGTTGAATGTTTGTTTGATATGTGTTCTCTATGCTAATTGACTATCTTGCTAAACGGTCTCAGAGAATGCTTGTGTTTGAATATGTTACTATTTGTAGATCACTGATGTGTGCTTAATTGATTATTTGAATGACTTAGGTATATTTGATGCTTAGGTTAATAATCAGTGATTATGTTGTTGTGTTTTTACAATTAAACCCTTTTTTATGTAAAACGCAGTGGAAATTAGTTTTAAATTTTGTTTACCGAATACACATAAAACCCGATTTATGTTAAACCCAATCCAGGATCCAAATACGATTTGCATGCTATCAAAACAACCATAGGATGTTAGATTACATACCTTCAAATTTCCAGGAATTAGAAGGGGATGAATGAGTGAATGACGAATCTTCAAATGAGAAGACCTCAAGCTTGTATACCCGTTAAAGCAAATCAACAAACACCCAGTTGCTAGGAGTTAACACTTGCTTGATCTCTCTTGTGTTCATCTTCTTGTTCGGCCGAAAGAGAGAGGGAGAGGGAGAGGGAGAGAGAGAGAGAGAGAGAGAGAGCAGAGTTTTTTTGTGTGAGAGAGAAACTAGTTGGTGAAAAGTGATCCACCACTCACAAGCTTCACATGGTCTTGAAAGAAACAAAGAGGAAAGAGAGTAGAGAGAGGGCCGGCCCCTTTGGGGCTTCCCCCCCCCCCCCCCCCCCCCAAACCAAAACCCAAAATTGTTTATTTCATTATATCCATCCTATTTTTCCAAATAAATAATATCTCTCAAAATATAAATTATCCGCATGATTTATTATATCACACAAGCACAAAATATTTAGAAAACCATTTTCCAAATATCATAAGTGTTGATATTTATTAACTAGAGCATATCTAATAACAAATATCTTGATGTTTGTTTAGCTTGTTACTGGGTATGACCCGACTTGGATCATAACGTACTAGCCACATCAACTCAAATATGTGTCATGGGCAGATCGATTCAAACAATCTCCCACTTGCACAAGATACATAGAACATTGATGCAAATAGCAAATACCGTCTAACAACGGTTTACTACCCCTAATTCGCATGATGAAGTGTCATTCAATAACATCATCCCCTTCAAGTCCGTTACTTGAAATGATTTAGGTGAACCTATCATTTATCCTTTTGCCACAAATGTCATGTTAAATCCAGAGACACAAAGTGATCATTCTCTGTTGATTTAACTCATCAGGCCTTAGACATTTAACTCTCAACGAATAAGAGGGAAAAATCCCCTATTGACTACATACGTCTCTCACTATCACCTCGTATTATACTTGAGCTTAGCCTTATGTATTGACATATTTCAGAGCAGCCAAGAACTAATCAAAGTATAATAGTCGGTGAATATCCAGACCCAATATGTATCTCAGGTTGGAGGATACTATGATGTTCGCCTTTACTCAAATTTACTATGACCACAAATCACAAGGAATCCATGCAGCAAAATTTGTGGGCGGGTTAGTCCAATATTTATCCCATAAATATCTATGAACCTTGGCAGCAAACCCTTGATAAATTCATACCTTATGAATATCTACCAATCCAAGTTCATAATAGTCTTACCTTCACATTTGTTCTCACAAATGTGATCGACTACGGTCATTTATAATAATTAACTTATTCATGGATTTAAACATGCTAAAATGGAACATAACTCAAAAGCATAATTATAAACCATAATCATATGATTGAGTTAAAATAATAATTGTTCCGATATCCAAATACAAAATTTGATCAAATCCAATCACTAGAATATCGAAGCCCTAAGGCACAAGTATGACCTTCATGCTTTGGCCTTTCTAAGAGCTTCGTGAGTGGATCCGTAATGTTTTGATCAGTGTGAACTTTGAGAATACATATATTTCCTTTTTCAACTTCATCCCTTATGTAGTTGAATCTCCACTCAATGTGCCTTATCTTTTGATGTGCACGGGGTTCCTTGATTTGAGCAATCACATCCTCGTTGTCACAAAAGATCTCTAGAGGGTCCTGAATGGTCGTGACTACCCCTAGATCGGCCACGAACTTTCTAATCCATGCAGCTTCTTGAGCAGCCAATGAGGCGGCGATGTAATCAGATTCAGTGGTGGACAACACTACCACATCTTGCTTTGCGCTCATCCAAGAGACAGCCCCACCATTTAGAACAGAATCATATCCCGATTGTGATCGAGAATCATCTCGATCTGTTTGGAAACTCGCATCAGTGTAACCCTTTACAACGAATTCCTCCTCACCAGAGCCTTATATTAGAAACATATCCTTAGTCATCCTAAGGTATTTCAATATGCTCTTAACCGCCATCCAATGGCTAGTTCCCAGATTTTGTTGGCATCTATTTGTCATGCTCAAAATGCATGACACATCCGGTCTAGTGCATATCATGGCATACATGATGGAACCTATAGCAAATGCATATGCGATTCCATTCATTTTTTCTTGCTCATCCTTTGAGCTTGGATATTGAGATGCACTCAATATTGTTCCTCTTTGAATAGGTACCAAACCTTTCTTAGAGTTGTCCATCTTGAAACTTTTCAAGATTTTATCAATGTACGCACTTTGATTTAAACCTATCAACTAGTAGGAATGTCATTTTCAAATAGTAGTATGTCATCGACATATAATACCAGAAAGGTAATGATGCTCCCACTAGCTTTCTTATACACACAAGCTTCATCAGCGTTTTTGATGAACCCAAATTTCTTAACTTCATCATCAAAATGATGATTCCAACTACTAGATGCTTGTTTCAATCCATAGATTGACTTCTTTAACTTTCATACTTTATTAGAATGTTGTGGATCGACAAAACCTTCAGGCTGAACCATATAGAGATCTTCCTCAAGATGCCCATTTAGAAAAGCGGTTTTGACATCCATTTGTCATATCTCATAGTCACAATATGCAGCTATGGCAAACAATATCCTAATAGAATTTAGTATCGCAACAGGCGAAAAAGTTTCATTATAATCAACCCCTTGAGTTCGAGTAAAACCTTTTGCTACAAGTCAAGCTTTATAAGTAACCAAGTTTCCATGAATATAAGTTTTCTTCTTGAAAATCCACTTACTTCCAACCAGTTTGGAATTAAGAGGTGGTGCAACCAAGTCCCATACTTAGTTGTCATGCATGGATTGCATCTCAACGTTCATGGCTTCATGCCATTTATCACAATCAGATTGTGACATTGCATCATGGTATGTGGTTGGTTCATCCGGATCTACCACATAGCATCCATCCACGAAAAATCCATATCTTTCGGGTGGGGTGCTAATTCTACCAGATATTTGAACGTTTCGTGTGTTTTGATCAACCATTTGATCATTCTCAACAACCTATTGTTGATTGCTAGTGAAAACCAGACGTGTATCGGCTTGTGGTTCTCGACCCTCCTCGAGTTCCACAGTTCTATTAGTTCCTTCCATAAGGAACTTTCTTTCCAAGAACTCAGCCATTCGAGCAACAAACACCTTTTGCTCGTTTAGATTGTATCCCATACAATCTGTGGGATATCTTACAAAGATACACTTAGTGGATCGGATTTCAAGTTTGTTTTGGGTGTTGTTCTTAACATAAGCCCCCATACCTTTAAATATGATAATGATGGAACCCTTCCATGCCATATTTCAAAAGGTGTCCTATCCATTTTCTTGGTTGGTACATTATTTAGAATACGGGCTGCGAAGATCAATGCGAAACCCCAAAATGATAGAGGTAATGTGCTTCTAGCCATCATAGATCGAACCATATCCAATAATGTTCGATTCATCCTTTCGGACACACCATTATGTTGCGGTGTTCCGGGTAGAGTAAGTTGTGAGACAATCCCACAACTTCTAAGGTGATCTAGAAACACATCATTGAGGTATTCACCTCCTCTATCGGAATGAAGTACTTTGATTGTTTTATTGAGTTGTATTTGTACTTCAGTTTGGAAGAATTTGAACATTTCAAAGGCTTCCTCTTTGTGTCTTAACAAGAACACATACCCATAACGACTATAATCGTCGGTAAAGGTAACGAAGTATCTTTCACCATTCCTAGTCATTGTCTTAAAAGGACCACGTACATCCGAATGTACGATACCTAATAAATCTTTCGCCCTTTCATTAGTGCCACTAAAGGGCTCCTTGGTCATCTTTCCCAATAAACAGGATTTACACTTATCAAATGAATCATCATTTGATTCCAAAAGACCATTCTTTTGAAGTGTATGAATGCGAGCCTTGCTTATGTGACCAAGGCAACAAGGCCAAAGAAAAGTTTTTCTCGAATCCAATTTGAATCTTTTGGTGTTAGATTGGTACAACGAGTTATCAATGGATGTATTATCATGAACTAATTCATACATGCCATTATATGGCATTGCTTTAAAATAAATGACATCATTCATGAAAGCATAAATACCATCATTTACAAACTTTAAATAATAACCAAATTGTCTTAACAAAGAAACATAGATAATATTCCTAGTCAAACTAGGATAATACAAAATGTTTTTCAAAATAACTTCCAAACCATTTGGAAGATTAAAAACATAATCTCCTTGAGCTTGGACGTCAACCTTTGCTCCATTGCCCATGAAGAGACTTATATCTCCTTTCTTGTAATCACTTCTTCTTTTGAACTCCTGCAATGAATTGCAGATATGAGTTTCACATCCGGTATCCAATACCCATGTGTTAGAAAAAATTATATTAAGATCAATATGGATCATGAAAATTGTACCTGAGGTTTTTGCCGCATCCGTCTTAGCTTTCAACTCCTTGAGATAGGTTGGACAATTTCTCATCCAATGGCCTATCTCTCCACAACCAAAGCACGGATCCTCGGAGCTAACCTTTAGCTTCTTTGGTTTGGGTTCCGCCTTTGCCTTTCCCTTGAACCTCCATTTGACTTGCCCCTTACCAATAGCAACCTTTGCTTTTGGTTCCGGGTGATGCCTCTTCTTCAAGCCACCCTCATTGATCGTAAGAACAGGTAAAACCTTTTTACCCATTCTGGCTTCGGCTGTTTTGAGCATTGCGTGAAGCTCACCAATACTGTTTTCCCATCCGTTCATGTTATAATTCATAACGAATGTCTTAAACCTATTAGTTAAGCCATTAAGGATCATATCCGTGGCCAACTCTTTTGAGACGGGACAGTTAAGCCGTTCAAGCCGATCAATGTGGCTTTTCATCTTAACCACATAAGATGAGACAGATTGTGTTTCTTCCATACGACATGTATGAAAGGCTCGAACCGTTTCGAAGCGTTCCACCCTAGCTTGAGTAAGGAACATTTCCTTAAGCTGGGTGATCATGTCATATGCCCCATGATTCTCGAAATCCTATTGGATATCGGGAATCATTGTTCCCAACATGAGGGAAGAAACTTGCACCGAATCCTCTGTGTATTTTAACCAATCAGTGTAGGCATCCAAGTCGTTAACATCAGGTTCATCAGGAATAGGATCGTCCAAAATATAGGATTTCTTTTATTTCTTGAGAACAATTCTCAAGTTTCGATACCAATCCATAAAATTGTTTTAATTCAGATAATCCTTATCCAGAATGGATCTCAGTGATAGATTATGCACAGGTGGGATAATTCCGCTAGGTGGGTTGTTTGCGGCCATCTATAAATTAAACAAAGCTCAATTTTAGTATTTTCGATATTATTAATAAATTTTAATCGTTAATACCCTTTAATGTCTCAAAGACAATTAATGATTAAAATCTAGAACCCAATGTTACATCTAAATAGTAGTTAGGTGACCTTTATCCTACTATTCAAATTAACAAGGTAGTCAACTTTTGACGATTGCAACCCTTTGTAACTTCTAGTTTTATGGGATCGGTTAAACATCATATGTTTAGTTGGCATGTTTAATCCCATCAACACTTTTGTACGCCATACTTCGGTGACCCTATTGACATGGTTTCCAAATCAAGTCGTCCTACTTACACACACATGTGAGTGTATATACAAGTGGTTAGGTGGCCTTTATCCCACAAGTATTGTAAATGCATCTCAAACTCAAAAGTTTCCTTGAATGCGGTTAGGTGACCTTTATCCCACATCAAGTTCCCAAGTGATTCGAGTGTTGTATAAAATGATGGTGTTTAACTTGTTTTAAAAGGGATTTAAGTTTTCAAAATTCTAGATTGGAAAACTATTTATAGTTACCTTCCATTTGCATGCATTCAAATGTATGGTACCTTTTGAAAACCAATTTTTCAAAATTCTTTTTTAATAAAACCAATTTTATTATGAAATCATTAATCGTTAATAAAACCAATTTTATTACTTAATAATTTCTAAAGGAAACAATTTTATACAAGTTGTTGATTTTAATTGTTAACATCCATATCCAAATATGATAAAACAAAACATAGTCAACCACATAAGCATAAATAATAATCACAAGTCCATAACCATAGCCACCTTAATTGACAACACTTGTTGACTGAAACAAGTGTGTCATAAGGTCTCTCCCAAGGGACGAGCATGACACAAGGTATGTGATGGTGAGCTCCCACTTGACTCCGCATCCATATGCTACAAGTGTCCATCTCATTGTTGTGATCCATTCTTTATTTGGGCTTCCATTTGGGCTCCAACTTTAGCTTCTTGCTTCCTTGGGCCTATTTTGGGCTTGGGCCATTGGGCTAAAATCCCATAGTGGAATATTAGGTCCATTAAGGCCCCAAACCAAAATGGTATTGTAGTTGCATCTTCTTTTACAAAATATATCATAATATATTTTTCTAGTAAATGGAAACACAACTATTCTACTTATTATTACATACCAGTTTGAAATAAATAAACAGATTAAAACCCAAATAAAAGAATATTACAACCAAATTGAATAAATCACAACACATCTCATAATTTACACAAGATCATGGCTAGGTTAGGCTAGGTTATGAACATCCAAACAATCAGGTCAACCCTTGACCAGAATGGTTCCCCTTTTGACCCATTAGTTCTCGGCTAGAAACAGAGAACATAGAGTTCTCGGCCAAGAGACCAAAGCTTTAGAGTTTTCGGCCTGAAGATTTTGGTCAGCCGAGAACCTGAAGTTCTCGGCCAAGACTGAGAACCATGTTTTCGGTCGACAACCATGAGTTCTCGGTCCAACCGAGAACGTGTTTTCGGCCAACCGAGAACAAGGATCTGTGGTGTTTCGGCCAGACCGAGAACCATGGTTTCCCACTAAGAGTTCTCGGCCAGAGCTGAAAAAATCAGATTCTGTCCACACAAAATTTTTCATCCAAATGAATTAATTTTTCCAGATTTCCACATGCATGTGTGGTAAAATCTTGAAAAACCAAGGGGCAACCTATATGCCTAAGTTTTCGGCCAATATGGTAAAGAATACCATAAAACCTGAATACTTTAGATCCCATTTATGAAGCATGTAATCGTATAAGCAGCTCTTGATGCCATTTATGTTTTTACAAGATTAACAAAGTCCATATAAACCCTTTTAAATGTAGAACGCAGCGGAAATTAGTTTTAAATCTTGTTTACCAAATACACATAAAACCCGATTTATGTTAAACCCAATCCAGGATCCAAGTACGATTTGCATGCTATCAAAACAACCATAGGATGTTTGATTACATACCTTCAAATTTCCAAAAATTAGAAGGGGATGAATGAGTGAATGACGAATCTTCAAACGAGAAGACCTCAAGCTTGTATACCCGTTCAAGCTAATCAACAAACACCAAGTTGCTAGGAATTAAACTTGCTTGATCTCTCTTGTGTTCTTCTTCTTGTTCGGACCGAAAGAGAGAGAGAGAGAGAGAGAGAGAGAGAGAAGAGAGAGAGTTTTTTTGTGTGAGAGAGAAAGTAGTTGGTGAAAAGTGATCCACCACTCACAAGATTTGCATGGTCTTGAAAGAAACAAAGAAGAGAGAGAGTAAAGAGAGGGCCGGCCCCTTTGGGGCTTTTCCCTCAAAACCAAAACCCAAAATTGTTTATTTCATTATATCCATATTTTTCCAAATAAATAATATCTCTCAAAATATAAATTATCCACATGATTTATTTATATCACACAAGCGCAAAATATTTAGAAAACCATTTTCCAAATATCATAAGTGTTGATATTTATTAACTAGATCATATATAATAATAAATATCGTGGTGTTTGTCTAGCTTGGTATTGGGTATGACCCGACTTGGATCATAACGTACTAGCCACATCACCTCAAATATGTGTCTTGGGCAGATCGATTCCAACATATGTGTGATGTCAGGATAGATGTTCTAAGTGATTATTCTACATGTATGCCTATCTAATATCTTGATTATGTTATTGAATATGGTTAATCTAATCTGATGACGTGATTAGTATATGCTAGACTTTATATCTTGTTATGTCTGCTTATCTTTAATGATGTCGTTTAAGATTATGATTTGAATATGTTACCTTCTGTTAGTGTCAAAATATGTTTTTGTGTCAAAATTGCAAACTCAGATGAAATTTTCAAATGAATTTTGCTAATAACATTTTTGACAAATCAGAGCAAGTTGATTAATAGTACAGAGATATGATAAGATTATTCAGTTCAAAGATTTATACAAGCTTAAAAGGGTTTTAAAATGAAGAGATCTCACAAGGTGTTTATCTTATGAAAGTATTCATTTTTGCTTAAACTTATGTAATTTGCTCAAGTTGATAGGACATATACTTGTATATGTTTAGTCCTGTCATCTATTTATAGATTCACAGGATAACCATTCACCTAAATACTGAAAGCATTTGGGGCAATTATGATGTGATTTTTCTTATTCTTTCACTTAAAATTACGTCAATTACTCTAGTTAAAAGGACATATCTTTTCATATGTGTTTGGTCCTATTAACCACTTGTGAACATACAGGAAAGCCATTTATCTGAAAACTAAGAGTGATTGGGTGAATGAGTTTAAAATGTGTTTTCTGTAACATGGGAAATGATAGTACATTTACTATTTGGCCAATCATATGGATTTAATAGGCTAAAATGACACTTAGTGAAGTCATTGACATGTATGGTTGCTTTCCATGATGTGTAAAATCTAAGGTGATATAAACATAAAGAATCTGCTAAGCTTAATGTGGAGCTACATTGTTGTCTCTACATGTTCCAAGATACATCGTTTCGAATGATAGGCATAAAAGTGAATATCCAGTCATACACGAGCCCGTTGGTATTTGGTCACCAAAAATTAAATATCTTATTAAAGAATGACAAAGAACAAATGTGAACTACACTATTTCAAATATTTACTGAACCAAAAGTTGATAAGTGTTCACAAATTTTTATAAAGAAAATGCAAACATGAGGGTTAATTTTAGAACTACAGGGGTGGAGACAATCATATAAGTCCTTTAAACATTCCGAATGAAACGCCTGTAAGTCCAACTTGTGTTGCCTGTAAGTCCTACGTTCAGCCTCACATATGTTTGTGAAACTTGAAAAGAAAAAACTAAATCTTTAAACTGTTTTGTCATTAAATATTTTGACCATATATTAGGGGGTCAGATTCAATTCAGGGTGATCTGGAGAAAGCCAAATAAGCCTTGAGAATATATATGGAGCATCAAAAAGCAATATGTGTTATCCATTTAGTATTATGCATATTAAATGAACCTTAATCATATCATCAAAGAAATGAAATTCATGTTTAGTCTAGACCTACTGTTAACCTGTCTAAACTGTCATAATGATGCTGAGAATGAAGTATTGAGAAGCAACTTAGTCAATATGATCCCATGATTAAGATCTTTTCTAAAAAGGAAACAAAATGATTTGAAAGGAAAGATAACTGAAATTTGATCTCTAAATGCACCATTTGCTCTTAAACAATGATTTTTGATGATAAATATGTTTGACATTTGGTTTAAGTCAAAAAGAGTTGCATTTTACCTTCAAAAGGTTTGAATATGTATTTTCGAGTAAGGTATGATGATTTCAACCTTATCGGGCAAACTTTGATGTTTTTGTATAAGGTCATCTATTTCGAGCATGCTTTGATGTTTTACATAATTTTGGGTAGACTTGATTGTTTTAGTTGAAGTTTACCCCTTTCGGGCAAGCTTGAAATTTAAATATGCTACTTCTAGCAAGCTTTAACAAGTTCAAGCTATTCTAGCACACTTAACTGTTTTGTAGGATATTTGAATTGTTTCTAGCAAGCTTTGCATTTTTAGATGCTGAATATGAAATTTCAGCAAGCTTTTATATAGTTGGTATTGTCTAGCATACTTTATTGTTTAGTTTAAGGGTACAACTGTTTCTAGCAAGCTATTTGATATGTTTGATTACACTGTTTACTAACAAGCTTTATTGATTTCTAAACTTTCTAGCAAACTTAACTGTTTTATAGATTGTTTAGATAATCTAGCAAAACTTCTAGAAAACTTTGTGATTGTTGTTTGCATATGCTGAGAATACTTGTTTCAAGTAAACTTAAATATTTTTGTCTAGCATAGTTCATGATTGTAAATATGTTTCTTTGAAATTACAAGTGTTTTCGGGCAAACTTTGTTTTCCGGGCATACTTTATGTTTCGAGCACACTTTGAGTTCTTGAAGTGTTTTCTTAATATACTTGGTAAGTTCAAAACTATACTTTCCGAAGTACACTTTATGATCAGAGCTCTTCTCTAGCACACTTTGTATTTTTAAATTATATCAAGCATACTTTGCTTCAAAGTATACTTGATTGATTATTTGCTTACTTTTTATGAAATTTCGTGTAAGGTTTGGGTTAATCAGTGAAACGAGCAAGGTTGTTAAAACATTTTAACCTAGCAAACTTAAGTGAATAAACTTTCCGGGTAAGGTTTACAACAATATGCTTTTACGAGCAAGGTTTAAAAAAGGATAACTTTATCGGGCAACATTTAAATTGAAAAGATATTTATATGGATAATGTTACTGTTTGACAGCTTTTAACTCACTAAAAGACAAAAAACATTTAAAACTCACTTTCAAAAATGTATAAAAGAGGGAGTTAGAGAAATTTTTAACATTTACATCTCTCTCTCCTTCCACTTTCGCTCTAGTTTCAGAAACCCAACCGACTTAATTCAATCATCTATAATTCCTAACCCTAATTAGTCAGCCCACACAATCCGACTCGGTAAGAATCAATTAAGTGTCTTCCGACAAGATAATGTGAATATGGGCATTTAATCTTCATCTTTCCTAACTCTCTGTTTGTTCTGTAGGTTATTAATTTGTCGAAGCACAGGTTCTTAATGCCATTTCTTCTCTACTTCATCAAATTATAACCTTAAACTATTCAAATATATGAACTTTATGACTAATCCTTTCTTTGAATGTGTTTTCTTTTGTTTGGACATATATGGCGGATGATGAACCGACATATCCTCTTGATCACAAGCATAACATGTGTGCTTTGTTTCAAGTTACTCCGGATAATGAGGAGGTGGCGTACATGATCAGGTGGCTACAAAGATCAAATATTCGATTCACCTTGACAGAGTGCCCAATACTTTATAGAAATCATCTTTTGGATTTCTGGCACTCTGCTGAACTTATGGATGATCAAGATGGTAGGCGTTTCGAGGCTATCGTGGCATCTCATGAAATCAGGATTACAGAAAGACTTATCAGTACATGCCTACAATTGCATGATGATGACCACAATCAAATAAACTTTACCACCGATCATCTTCTAAATATTTTTACACAAACGATGGGTTATCAAGGGAATGTAAAGGAAGGACAACACACACACACAACTTCGAGGCTATGCCTCAACATTCAAAGAAAATTTTTCGAAATTAGATTGCCTTTTTATTTTTGGGAAATTCCTTAAAATTCCCCACTTTTGTATTTACTCCTTCATCTTAAGGCTACGTAGCATGGCAAGTTCGTCTCGGCCAAAGAGGAACACAAATGTCATACGACCGACACCTTAGGTTGATTTTTTTAAACCGAATTCATGGTGGTTCGTGGCTAAACTCGGTTTTCCCAATTATTGTGTTTTGGATTTAAATGGTTAGTTGAGTGAAAAATCCATGGAACCCATGGGCACTCCTACTATCCATTTCTCAGTTTGGTTTATGTTTTTTTTGGAGTCATCATACGTGGTTGTGCACGGAATGCTCCAAATACTCATATTTCTCTCATTTGTTCATTATTTAGTTTGGTCTGTTAAAACGCCATGTAACGCTCATTGGGCCGACAAACTATATCGTATTGTTAATTCGTTAATTATTTGGGACAATCCAAATGCCATGTAACGCTCATGGGCTGTCCAACTCAGTTTTTTTTATTCGTTAGTTTCGTTGGGCCATTCAAATTGCCATGGAAAGCTCATAGGAGGTCAACATCCACATTTTATATTTCGTTAGTTTATTGTAAACTTAATAAAAATCTAAATTTTAAACTGACTTAACTCCTCGTGTAGTCATCACACATTAATCATATTGACTACATCATTTAACAACTACCTACGCTATGTACTCCCCCCCCCCCCCACACACACACATCTTATAAACTTTTACTTTTAATCCTCATGACGCAATTCCTCTTACGAGAAACGTTATTATAAGTTATCTACATACTTAAACATTTTATTATTCTAATGATATCCTCAACGTATCCTTCATATTATAAATCTTTATTTTTGGTCCTCGTTGAATGTCTCATCTAAGAAACCATCGTCATCCTCGACATCAATCGTTTGATTCTAACGAACACCGCATAGCTGCTTGTATAGCTAAAGAGTTAACTGTTGCTATCCCTAGGATTGTAACCCAAATTCGGAACCTTAATGCAACCGATTCAACTTTTCCCACTAACCACTGTCCTGGTAACGACAAATCATCTACCACCTCTCTTCCTCACAACAAGAAACATAAGAACCTTGCTGCAACAAATCCTAACCACCCGCAAGTCTCTTCAAACAAGAAACCTTACCTCAGTCGTTTTCCTTCATGCTCCGTTTGTAATCACCATCACTCGGTTAAATCCTTATGCCGTCGTTGCACCCAATGTAACCGTTATGGCCAACTTGATAACACATGTTCTGTCCCGCCTACTACACAAGCTGTTCCGCAACAACCTACCCCTCTTGCTCAACCTGATGTTCCTAATACCCGTGCTAGCTACCATTGTAAGGACCCAAATCACCTTCGTAATGTGTGCCTTCAACTAACCCAAGCTCATCAAGCCTAATCTGCGACTACACCATACTACTCAACCCATGCTTACTAGGCTCAAACCCATCAACCTCATGTTCCTCAAGCTCCTCCCATCAATCAAGGTCAACCTTACTTAACCCAACATTACCAAACCTCGCAACCACAAGCTCTAGTTTACCAGACATATTTCCACCGAACAACTCTCTTGCAAACTGTCCAAGCTCCAGTTTTCCAAGCAATGCTGAATAAATCTACCTTAATTGCTACTACTCCTGCAACTTCTCATGGTGCCTCAAGTCACGCCAATTAAGCTACTCAACGATCATGAAGACCTTTCTCGTTCCCTTTACCTATCTCATATTATTTTGTCTTCTTGTTAATTACGTATTGTGACGCCTCTTTATGGCCTTGAATTATTTCCGTATTTTGATTATTTATCTTTTATCTAATAAATAAAGTTTCATTTGATTAAATAGATTTTTTATTGAAGCCTACTTATGTCTTATCTCTTTACCTTTATTAACCTTAACTATTTATAAGCTACCCCTTTTTAAACTTTAAATACTTTTATCGTTACGTTTAAAAGTCGTCTTAAAATTTCTTTGCTTTATCAAAATCTACTGCAACTTTGAAATTATTTTATACCTTGGTGACTTGCTAGTGTTCTAAATTAAAACTTCTTAAAACTTTTGTTTCCTCAAAGTCATGTTTTTAATCAAACAATTTGTAAATCCACATGATGGGACGAATCATGTGGACCATCCGACGATGAAAATAATTATGGTCCAGAACATAATTATCGAAGTCCTCGCATGGAAAGCATGATGCGTAAGATTGTGTGTCATAATAGAGAATTGAAAGTTGTTGGGATAACGGTACAAATGTATAAATGACAAGGACATGGTGGATACACGGCTGGTACATCCTATATAAAAGTGCCCTTATTGGATTTGCATTTGGAGCGTTATTTTAACTATTCAAAGTTCTCTACTATGATAAATTTTTAAATTTTATTTTAAAATTTTCATTTCCTCAAAATATAATGATTTTTTATAATATCCTTTAATTTCGGGACGAAATTCTCTAAAGTAGGGGAGACTGTAACAACTTTGGTTTTCGAACTTATACTTTTACCCGACTCGGTTCAATGTTCGGGTTATTCGTTTATCGAGTTTGAATTTTTTTAATTATTATATTTATTTAACTATTTATAATTATATCTTTCTCAATTTGGCATATTTAACCCAAAATTTAAACTTTTACCTCCTTGTGTACCCATCTTCAATCACTAGGGGCTTAAGTGCAATTTACTTCATAACTCACAAAAATTTGGTATACCCAGACCCGTAGACCAAAATCCATACCCGTTCAGTGAAACAGTTTATAATTATTGTTACTTGCACCTCAATTCCCGTAATTGATATGGAAATTGGATCAATATCGTATTATACATTCCATTTATTGTTAAACCGACACCGTAATTATGGTTAATCAGTCAATAATGATTCGTTTTACCATTTTAACTATGCCGACCCTCACTCGAATTAGATACATATAAACGATTACAATAACGCAATTAAACTTCCAGTTATCATATCCTAACCCTAGCCGTCCTTAACCCTCTGCTTAACTGGATTTTAATAGCTGTTCATGTGTTCGTTCGTCATCACCATTGCCGGCTCTGTTTCTATCTTGTTCTCCCTCTTTTGTTCTTTGTACGAGGTAATTAAACTCATGGTTTGAATCACGATATCATAATCATCATTATCCCCATGGTTGATTTGATCAAACATAACTAATTTGATCAAATCAATTGTTAGGGTTTGTGCTTGAAACTGAGTTGAACAGTAGGTGTTTATAATTAAACGAACTGGGGTCTTATCTGCACATCACTTATGGTATGCTGGGTAAAACACAAGTGTTTCGGAGCGGAGGTCGCGGGTTCGACCCTTTCCGCACCCGTTTTCTTTTTAAAGATTTTCATTAAATTGATATTTTTCAAGTAATTAACAAGTTAATAATAATAATAATTAAACAAGATAGTTTTACTAAAAACCTACCTTTTAATACTCATTAATTCATGTTTTCGTTCATATATATATATTTTTCTAAGACACGTTTTCATTCACATATATATATATATATACAAAACAAGCAATTTTATTTATAAAACTAAAAAATAATATTTTATGTTTTCTTAAATCAAAATGATAGTTTAATAATAAATCCTTATAAATATAATATTAATATAATATCTCTTTGTTATTAATTATCTAGTTAAATCATGCACTTAGAGAGTTCGTTACTCTCGTTTTCTCATAGGCTTTAATGTTCGCGTGTAATTCCTTCTCCCATTCTCACTACCTTAATCATCCTCGTTTATCCTTGAGGTGAGTACCACATTCCCCTATTTTACTCATTTTCTCATGTTTTGGGGGTAATGCGTAAATTATATTTCTCATATATACTTATACTCAAAACTGCAACTATTGTCTTATGTGTTAACAACTTATACCTTACTTGTTTATGTGCTTATTTTCCTTATATGCTTCCGCATTTAGAGAGGTCCTACATAATCTCAGTCTAGTATGATCATATGCCAGTCGTTAGCCTTTGTGCTTCTCGACATCTCAGTTATACTTGCTCATTTGGTTAAATTTTATTCTCATATGACTTGTTGCAGCTACGTATTTTGTTATATATACTATATGTACAACTAAACTGGTGTGTTGCTCACTCAACATGTGTTGTTGACTAAATTATATTTTATACGCATATACAGGTTATCATAGGAATTTAATGCAGGTTGGTGAAGACTTAGTGAAGAATTTAAGTTAGAAATAATTAATCAAGATCAGTTGTATAATTATGGATTATGTTTTCGTTTGTATTTGATTTATTTGAAATTTAATTTAATTAAAAGATATTGTCATTTAAATAATGTTGCGTGATAGTAACCTTGAAAGCTGTGACATCAGTTCACGCCTCGGCATTTCCGCTGTAGGTTGGGGTGTAACATGTGCACTACTTGATGTGCCAACACTAGATTGGGCTCACAAGTAGTGCTTGTAGTTGATTAGGATGTTATGTAACTAACTATGAACTTGTTGTGTTTGGGGTACTTGTAGCTATTGTGGGTGATGACAATAAGGTGTAGTATGTATTACTCCTAATTTAGTATGATCATGTTTTGGTAACAACAGAAACCCCCCCTCCCCTTGTATGGTTCTATTGTTACCAATTTTGTATGATCATGTATTACACCTAATTTTGTATGATCATGTTTTAGAAAAAGAAATTTTTTCCAAAACTAAGAAATTATATTCTTTTTCTAAAAGAAATCATGGCACCTAAAATAAGACGAACTACTACCAACCAAGCATCCGGATTACCATCTTTACAAGAAGAACTAGCTCAATTAATCGCTCAAAATGTAAACACGACACTCGACCAACGTGAGGCTAACCATAATTCAAGCCAAAACACCCGAAACACAACTAATAACGGAACCAGAGAAACTCTTAGGACCGAAACTCTAAATGAAAATCCCTCAGGTAGCATGGTACACGGGTTCTCATACAAAACTTTTCAAGGTTGTGGAATGAAAGAATTTACCGGTGCCAAAGGACCTTTGGAAATTATCCGATGGATCAAGAAAATGGAATCTGTCATGAAAATCAATGATTGCACCCCTCTCGAAAGGATAAAATATGGGGTATGTTCATTCCGTGATGAAGCACTCGAGTGGTGGAACTCCATAATTCAAGATTTAGGAGAAGATGCCGCTTACCGTCTAACCTGGGAAGAATTAAAAGAGACGTTGCTAAAAGAATATTGTGCTCAAAACGAACTCCAGAAGATCGAATATGAATTCTGGCAGTTAAAGATGGGGGGAGCCAACATTGAAGGTTATACCTCACGATTCAATGCATTAGCACAACTGGTATGTAAGGCTCCATTAACGGTGCCCTACATTGGGCGTTGGATTTACTCATAAACACAGTTCTAAATATCATAGTTAAATATAATTTTCGCCGAATATAAAAACTTCAAAGAACATTTCAAGTCATTACAAAAACTCATTTCAATTAACATCTTTTGTCTTTCAAACATAAACATCATTTAAATAAAACGTCATAGGTCTTCGAATACCAGCTTCTTATTCTTCCACCATGTGTCCTCAAGCTAGCTGTCTCATCCTACTCACCTGCGTGCATACTAAAAGTCAGCTACGCTGAGTTAGTTTTAGTTAATCAAATAACATACAATACATAGCATCCATCTACCTTCTCCTTCCTTCCAATCTTTCTTTAGATACTTTACATCTATTCATACTTTACATACTTATATGTTTTAAAGAGCATTACGCCATACTGCCTCAAGTATTATTAGGGCTCGGTCCCTTTTCTGCCTCGAATATTATTAGGGTCCGATCCCTTTCTACCTCGAGTATTATTAGGGCTCGGTCCTTTTTCTGCCTCTAATATTATTAGGGTCCGGTCCCTTTTCTGCCTCGAGTATTATCAGGGCTCAGTCCCTTTCTTCTGTACCTTGCCATACCTTTGTATTTGTTAATATCATCCATACATTGCATATAACATTCGTATTTTAAATATAACCTTGACAATGCATGCAATATCCGAAGATCGTTCATGTACCGACAAGCAATCATTCATATCTTTCACATACACATATATGGCTTACACTTATCACATAAGATAAATGTATTAACTAATCATATCGAGTATGCAAATAGCCCCGAAAACATAACAAGGAATGGGGCTAGAAACTCACATGAACTCGGTTACTTTCACCGTTAACAGTTATCCCTTTCTTTAGCTGTGCGCGACTACCTGTATAACAATTACACGTATTATTTAACTATCACTACCCATATTGTATTTCTAGTTTACTAGAACCCTTGACGAACAAGGGTCTAGGGGTAGCGGGTTTCTAGGGGCGGCAGCCCCTAGCAGGGTGCAAGGGGCAGAGCCCGTGGCTGGGGTTGAAAAATTTTATTTCCATTGATTGTCTTAAAATATTTTACATTAGAATTCTAATTTATTATTTTATTTGCTAAGCCATAAAGTTCGAGGGCTTCTTTGTAATTAATACATTTTAATCTAAGTCCAGAGACCTTTTTATCATTCTTTCAAACTTTAGTTCGTTACCCATTTGTTAACGAATGGGGTCCTTAACGAATGAACTCATTTGTTACTTCATAGCAAACTGATTAACGAATCTGCCTTCATGAAGAATTGGACCTTATAACGAACTGATCTTCATAACGAATTTGGACTTATTCTTTTGGTCTGGTTAACGAATGAACCTTATAATGAATGGGGTTCATTTCTCACTTAACGAATGGCCGTAACGAATTAAAGCTTATTCGTTACTTTTTCCTTTGCGAATTGACATAACGAATTGGGATTAATTCATCATTTCCCCGCTAATGAACTAAGGCCCATTCGTTAGTCCCCCACTAACGAATTAGGGTTAGGTCAGAGAATGTCAGAAACATTCAATGACATGACATCCTCGTACCCACCACCTTTCCAGGGCCGCCTTTCCGGCGCCGTCATCGCCAGAAAACCGAACAGTAGCCGGAAAAGCATATTTTTTCACCGTTTTCACCGTTTATCGTCCGTTCGATCCAGATTTGAGCAAGGGTGACCCCTAAGCTCGTCTTTTGATCGGTTTACACCCGATTCCACCCGGATCTTGTGACCTTAACGGTTTTAGGGTGTCGGCTCGTCGTTTTGCGACTAAATCTAGCGGGTTTGGGTTCATACTATAGCATACTATCATTACCTCGGATCGATACTCGGTTTTCCTCATGGGTTCGGCTTAGAGGAAGACAGTTCCTAGAGAGAGAGCTTAACTGTGTGTTTTGGGTGGTGTATGGAATATGTGAAATGTATGAATTAATGGGAAATTATATATTATGGATCATGGTCTCAAGCCCATGGTCTTTTCTTCTTTCCTTTTTAACCCAAGTCCATAACTCATACCTATTTAACCCAACTCAAGCCCGACTCACAATAACTCATATTTTATTTATTAACCTAAACGAGAAAACGGGATGTTACAAGTCTTTCCTCCTTAAAGAGGTTTCGTCCCCGAAACCTAACTATTACTTAAACAACTTAGGGTAAAACTTGCGCATCTCTTCTTCAGCTTCCCAAGTGGCATCCGATCCTTTGCGATGCTTCAATATCACCTTCACTAAGGGTATAACCTTTTGACGAAGTTGCTTCTCCTTGCGGTCGACAATCTCTATCGGTTGCTCAATGTAGTTTAATCGTTCATTAACCTCAATATCTATTAATGGCACGTGAGACGTGTCATCAGCTAGACATTTTCTCAGATGAGAAACATGGAAGGTTGAATGAATTCCTTCTAACTCTTCAGGTATAAATAGCTTGTAAGCCACTTCCCCCACATGATCCATAATCATAAACGGTCCAGTGTATCTCGGACTCAACTTTCCCCATTTCCTAAAACGGATAATTCCTTTCCAAGGAGAGACCTTCAGCATCACATTGTCACCATGATGTGCTAAAAATAGTCAATTAAATATTAACTAAATTAAACAAGTAATAAAAACTAGACTTAAGACTCAACTACACAAAACATTGACAAGTGAACCGATCAATTGTACTAAAGCTAAGTAAGTCCGGAATATCGAAACCACAGGACTCTATAAATAACGTTAATTAGCTAATTAGAATTGACTTACGACACGACTATTTATTATAAATGTTTTGAGGGGGTTTATTAAACTAAGAAAAATAAATGAACAAGTAAACAAGAAACAAGCAATCGAACACAAGATCGAAACCAGTAAGAGAAGGAATGTACCTAGGTAAGAATCCCATGCATCCATAATCATCAAGAAATGGACAACTAATATGATATGGAAACTGATTTCTGAACGAATTCATCTAACAAACTCTAAAGGACCCTCAATCGCATTATGTAAAATCCTAAAGAATGAATTTTAGATTATTAAGCAATCAGTTGGATTGATTTCTTCACAGTCATCAATTAGGGTTAATTAATAGTATCTAAAGCAAGCAATCTCACGAAAAACTAAACGCTATATAACTTGATAAGCTAAACATAACATCATGAACAAGGATCAACACAATAAGCAAGAATAATTTCACTAATCTATCATAACATGCGATTGACCAAGATACATGAACAACTCCTCACCTTACAGCTATTGGAATTTAGCAGAACATTCAAAACCCTAACCAACTATCATCTAGCTTCTATAATCTAATAGGCTTATTCAACCATAATAATCAAAAGACCAAGTAATGATTAAACATAAACCCTAAATCTAAAGAACAAAATCAAGAGATAAAAGATTTATGTGAAGCTATAATTAACAATCAATCAAGATAATAAACATTCATATGCATCATGAAAGCAAAATCAAGTCTTTTACTATTAAAATAACGAAACCATAATCAAATCAATTGTCCAAAGCAAGAATCATGCATTAAACATGTTCATCAAACCTAGGTAGACATGAAGTCTAGCCTAGAATCATTATCGAAAACAATCCTAAACAAGTCTTAAAAACAAAGAGAAAAGACATGAAAAATAATGAACAAGGAATGAACATTAGAGCGATAAAACCCTTAGCAATTGATCCTTGAACACCCGTATGAAAGAACTCTCAATCCTCCTTGGTTCCTAGCTTCAAAATACCTTCAAAACCTTTGTTCTATCTTCAAAATCGGCTGCTAAAAGTGCTTCCTCCGTTTAGGTGTATAATAATAATATATATTCGACGAGTTGGGCCTTAAAACTTGCAAAAACGAGTGAACAGTGAGCCCTAGGCGCCGAGCGACTAGGCCTGGCCACCACCGTCGCGCGGCGCGGCATGCCCTAGGGGGAGGTTCTGGATTTTCTTGTTATTTGTTGCTTGTTTTGGTTGGATCTCTTCCTAGAATCTCAAGCAATGATAAGTAACTTCTAGAACTTCTTTTCTTGGCTTACAAATCATCATATACATGAAAACAAATCCATACACTAAGTGGAGGAATCATGTAATCAATAACGAGTAAAACGAGCTTAAACTTTGCATGAAAAGATAGAAAGAATTAAGTTTAACATGCAAGACACCAAAAGATATAAAACACGTAAACATATAATAAACTTGACTCAAAACCTAAATTAATAAAAGATGAACTAAACACGAACTAAACCGAACTTGAAACAATAAAGAAACACAACTTTACAAGGGATTCGAGATGTATAAATAGATGTATATAAAATATCCCCACACTTACTCTTTTATCGTCCCTGAAAAAGTCGTATGCAGTTGGATCAGAATCGGAAAAGTAAAGTCTTAAAAACATATAGGTTAATTTTTAAAGATTAGAAAAGCGCAAAAATCGCGATCACCGATATTGTTGTTCACTTAAACCCATGCCTTAATCTTTACCAGGACAAATAATATTCGATAATTAGTACTCAGTGGTTTACACAATTAAGACTCGCTTATTTTCAGCTTTTACCGGACCAGAACACCCCAACTTGACTTAAACCTCAAAATTAGCAGAATTAAAACTTTTGTTGGTCTATTTTTTTCATGAATAGTTAAGACGATTAAGGGTATTGTTTATCCACCTATGCTTAAGCATCAAAGTCTACCAAGCAGCCATTAGATACGATTAAGGTTCAATTATTTAATAGCTAGTGTTCCCCACAACATGACATACCCCCGTTATCAAGCAATACCCCGAACCCATCACCATAGGTGAGCATGCAAAATTTCATCTGTAGGGATTACATGTAGTGTGTCCCTTGTGGTCCGTTTCTTAATGGTAATGAGAAGCGGGCAAGGGGACCCCACATGGCTAACAACGTGGATTATCAAGTCTATAGTGTATTTGTACTTTTGTATTTTTGTGATCATGTTTAAAGACTTATAAGGGTTTGCTCATTTTGGCTTTATTTTAAATATCCACAACCCCACTTAGGAATTGTGAATACCCAGATGAATAGATTGCATACAGACTCATGGTCTTCGGACCCGAAGCATCTCATCAATACAAGATTTAAGGTTATAAAACCATACGCCAATGAGGTGTAAAACACTAAACTAACAGTTTAAGATTTATATCACATGCTACATGGTATACTCTAACGTTAAACCTATCCAAGCATCATTTGATAACGTATTCAAATTTTTTTAAAACTTATAATATTTCCACTTTTCGTACCAAAAATTGAGGCTTGAGTATGGCCCGACCTTTCATTACTTATCATCCACGGACAAAACGATTTATCCACAAAAGATTTCCGTTTTAACCATTTTATCAAATTGCCCTTTCATTTTCAAGGCTGAGCCTACCGACACATCCCAAGTTAAGTGCGTTTTCTTTTATTTATCTCATATTATTAGTAGTTTGAAAAACCTATTTCCCGATAAAAATCATCATCTCCAACTTTAACGCAAAAAACTAAATTCAAGGGACATTTATAAAACATTTTTCATTTTTATTTATTTTTTTTATTATTTTTTAAATATAAACTCGATTTAAACAATGACTCAAATATCCTATCCCCACACTTAAATTTTGCATTGTCCTCAATGCAAGGATAAGGACAACTTAAATAAAAATAAAAATAAAGACGGGCTACAAAAGACTTAGCTGGTAATATGCGAATGAAACATGATGCTAGAGTCTTCTTCTATGAATGTCCTCCAACTACGAACGTGCTCCGCATATGGTAACTCCTTTTCTCATCCACGAACGTAAGCGGCCTAACAAAATAAACATATCTAAAAACGTATCTTATCAAACTGATAGATATTATGCAATTAAAGTGCTTCACCAACCCACAAATATAGAAAACATGAATAATGAACAGCAAATAATAATAAAACATAAAGTATACAGTTCGGCTACTCCATCCCCACACTTGTTTTTTTCATTAAATTCTTTCTTGGGGATCGCATCTCTAGCTCATACAATCTTCAAACTCGCAAAACCCAAAAACATAAAACAAATTCGAACTACAAAAAACTACGTTAGCGACTCAAAAAAAAAATAAAAATAAAATGAAAGAAAATTTACAAACTCTACACTTGAGTCTTCACTCAAGAACCCATGCTATGCGAATCACGTGGCAGACCGAGTGGAGATTCCTACATCTCAGTAGAACTCCAATGCCCTCGAAGATATCGAATCACGATCTGACCATTCGTCAATCTTTGTCTTCTTCTTTTTAACACCACGAACCTTCTCAAACTTTCGCTTACCACTACCCGTTTCTCCAACACACTTCACCATTTCCTGAGAACTAAAAACCTATGGTTTCTTTCCCACACTTAAACTCACCGAACGGGAACAATCAAGACTAGGATCCATGCCCGAGATAAATGATTCTACTGAGTAAACTAGGTGACATGGATCAATGAGACCATCTTGACCACTCGGATGTCTCATGGACTTAGCCAAATAGGTGGTGTTGGTGCATAATGTCAGTAGTTCAGTATCTCGTGTTTTGTATGTGTCTGTAATCGTGTTAAATTGTTTGTTTTGGTTTTCAATATTGTGTCACACAAGTTCGCCTGGGATGTAGGCGAACTTGTAGACAAGCGAAGTTGTCGAGGTTATATAAACCTCAACTTCGGCTTGTTTTGTAAAAGTTTTTCCAGAACGTGTAAGTGATAATTGAGATCACGTGTTGAAGGGTTGCAATACAATCGTGTTTATTAGTATTGTAACGTGTGTTTGCTTATCGGTTCAACGTATCATATATCTTACGCTCGTATCGTATTACGTGGGGATTCCGCACCCTCGTGTTACGAGATACTCCTGTGTAAATCCGGCTGGGAACCTACAATTGGTATCAGAGCATTTGCTCGTGATTGTGTGGTTCGGGAATATCACATGGGTGTTAAGATCGTTCTGTTCGACTATTCGCGGAACGAGTTTACGTTGAAATACCTAGTTTTTGTGTCTTACCCATCTCCCACCATCAAATATAACCCATTACACCTTCGCATACCTCGCAATACGTCCAATTAAAACCTACAAAAACCTTGTGTTCATCAGGCGAAGTTGCCGTCATCGTTTGTAGGGTTTAAGCGAAGTTATAGTGCAAGCGAAGTTGAGAATAAGCGAAGTTGAGTAAAAGCGAAGTTGAGAACAAGCGAATTTGAGCAGCGAAGTTAGGAAGCACAAGCGAAGTTATCAATAGGCGAAGTTATAATAACTTCGCCATCTGTTCACTGGTTAAAAAAAAAAAAAAAAAACTTTATTTGTATTTCGAGTTGTGTTCCTTTCAACTATGACTTCCATAAACATTACAGAACTGGTAAAAATGGAGGTTGAAGCCGGTTCAGCAACTAAAGCTCCAAAAATGCTTAAGGGTACCGATTTCGTTGCATGGAAAGATCGGTTTAAACAGTATGTGAAATATCAAGATGCTAAGATGTGGGTTTGCATTCAAGACGGATACATTCCACCAACATCCTTGTTTGAAGGTCGTGACCAAATTAAGAAGTATAGTAAGATGGAAAAGGAGGAAAAGAAAATGTATGAGGCAGAAAGTAAAGCTCATGCAGCAATAACAATGGCTCTTCCACAAGAGATTCTTCATACCTTCAAGAAGTACAAAACTGCTAGAGAGCTATGGGAAGCACTAGAAAATAGATATGAAGGTAATGTGGGGATACGTGCTTCCAAGACAAAGCTGCTAAAAACTCAATTCTCTGTATTCAAGTATTTGAAAAATGAATCACTTGATGATATCATCACAAGATATTATCACTTGATGACCGAACTTAGTAATTACTCCATTGAATATAAAGAAGATGAGATAGTAGAGAAACTGCTTGATGCTCTTCCACCGAAATGGGAAATGTACACGGTTTTGATGAGAGAAGATAAAGACTTTGCCAATATTGATTTGGAAACAGCAGTCAATAAGTTACGAAATTTTGAACTTAACATGGTTCGGAAAGAGACACCAACTGATCAGGTTCAGGATCCGGGAATGTATGGTGCGAAAGTCACTCCAAGTTCAAATTCAAAATCAGAATCCTCTGCCTACTACTCAAAGGGAGAATCAAACTCAACTCGTGATGGCATGTGATTCTCAATATGGATGGCGACGTATGTTTCGTAGCTGGAGGCAGTAATTCTTCAAAACCTCAAGCCACAACTGGAAATTTCTCGTAAAATGTTCCAAGCTTTAACTATTCACAGATGCCCATGAGTGTTAAATCAGCCGAACAGCAGTTTGCTCTCTATGCGTCCTTCATTGCATCTTATGAGAACTACATCAAAGGTAAAATAGTCAACCCTGCAACGTTGGATGAAGACTATGATCAGATCGATGCTGATGATTTGGAAGAGATGGACCAGCAGTGGCAGATAGCTATGATAGTAAGAAGGGTAAAGAGATTCATGAAGAAAACGGGTAGAAAGTTCGTTGGAGAAAGACCAGGGTTTGATAAGTCAAAGGTTCGATGTTACAACTGTCAACAAAATGGTCACTTTGCTAAGGAATGTACAAATGAGATAGTCGAACGAAGTCAGAACAGGCCTGCACAACAGAATGGGGGTAGTAGTGAAAATAGGGCTATGGTATCTAGACAGAATGGTGGATACAACTGGAATATACACGTTGAAGAAGTGTTCGAACAGGCAAATTTGGTAAACATCGAAACTGGAGGAAGTGAGAGGGAGACGGGAGAAAATCAAGCATATATGGCAGAAGTGAACGATCAGCTCTCTGAGGTAAGTTCTGAACTTCATTGTATACAATGTGAAAATCTGTCTGAACAATTGAAAACAGTAACTGATCAGTTTGTTAGTTTGGACGCACAATTTAAAACGTTAAAAGAAGATCATCACTATACTAAAACTAGAGAAAACAGCTACTCGGTAAAAATAAAAGCTAGTGAAAAGGATATCAGAAGTCTTAAAGCCAGTCTAGATGATAAAATACAAGTAATTGATCTTAGTTATGAAGTTCTAGAAGAAAAAACCAAACTAATTGCTGAAAGAGATAAACAGATAGCTGATACCAAGTAAAAGTGGTGGAACTAAACAGAAAAATTGAACAATTTAGAAATTCTTCAGCAATGCTTGATCACATCATAAGTGTTCAACGTTCCCCAGTTAACAAAGGGGGAATTGGATTTTCTGAAGTTCCACCACCGTATAACAATAACTATACTTATAATCCTAGTAATCAACAACCTGCGAATGTTGAGATTAGTCAGACAGTTCCAGTCAAAATTTCGACCAAAGAACCTGAAGTTGATAAGAGCGAAACGAGTAAACCAATTTCTAATGTTGAAATTTCTGTTCCTAGCTCTGTCTCATCAAATTCGGACAAGTCATCCGAATCGGGTGACATAGAAGAAGAGGTAGTGTTACTAAAACGTGGGGAGGAATATAAGCCAAATGAAAAGAATTCTTCCCTAAACCCGTTCGTCCCACCATATGTTAGACAAACGGGTAGTAATGCATCCTCAACATCTGCAACAACTGTTGAGACGAAAATTGAACACAGAAGTTGTTTCAGATGCAATCAAGTAGGACACCTTATTGCTGATTGTCCTCTGAACCAAAGAAAATTTAGAGGTATGAGGCCTCCGAAAACTCAGAATAAAAGGAATATTAATTATGATACTAGTAAGAATGCGAACTCACCAAATTTCAGACATTGGACTAATCCAAGATTTCGAAGAAATCGGTCTCATTTTTCCCCAGTTAACTACCAAACCAACAATTATAATTCAGTAAATTCACTAAGGCTCGGATGGCTTCATAGTCAATCCTCGAGAAGGTTTCCTTTCAGAAATTACAGAAACCATCCTCAAACTGACTTTAGGCAACCAAACTACTAGATGCCGGTCAACAGATTTAATCGACCCAAGACCAGCAGGTCTTGGGTCCCCAGATTTTAATCTAGTTCTTTAATTGTGCAGGAACAGTCAAACAGAGCTGTAAAAAATCTGTGGGTTGTTGACAGTGGCTGTTCCCTGCACATGACTGGTAACAAGAAATTGTTACGTGACTGGAAATCTCTTCAAGGAGGAAGGGTTAGTTTCGCTGGAGAGAGTGGAGGTAGAATCAGTGGTATTGGAACTGTGACTAATGGAAGAATGAAGTTAGAGAAGGTGAATTTTGTGAAAGAGTTGAAGCATAACTTGCTAAGTGTGTCTCAGATTTGTGATAAAGAATACACGGTGCATTTCACTAAGAACGAGGCAATCGTTCTTTATCCTGGTTTCAAGATACCAGAGGCCTGGGTGGTGATGAAAGCTACAAGAGAAAAAGAACACGTATGTAATGGATATGAGGTCAACTGAGATGACAACAGAAGAGTCATGTCTTCTGTCAAAGGCAACTGAGTCGGAGTCAGAGTTATGGCATCGAAAAATGGGACATATACATCTTCACAAAATGAATTACATTGTCAAGAATGGGCTGGTGCTTGGAGTTCCCTTGAAGAATTTTAACTTTGAAGATCAATGCTTGTCGTGCAAGAAAGGAAAGCAACACAAAAAACCTCATCACTCAAAGAAGGTTAACTCAATTTTCAGTACCCTAGACCTACTTAACATGGATCTCTTTGGTCCCGTGAATGTAAAGAGTCTAGGTGGAACGTCATACTGCTTGGTTGTAACCGATGAGTACTCACAATACTCTTGGGTATACTTTCTGAAGGAAAAAGATGAGACAGTTCATTTGGTAATTAACTTGATTACCAAGGTTGAAAATATTGTTGGAGGGAAAGTTAAGTACATCAGGAGTGATAATGGTACAGAGTTCAAGAACTATCAGATAGAGATGTTCTGCTTACAGAAAGGGATAGAACATCAGTACAGCGCCCCGTATACTCCGCAACAAAATGGGGTAGCTGAGAGGAAGAATAGAATGCTAATCGAAGGAGCCAGAACCATGCTGGCAGATGCTAAACTTCCCGTGGTGTTCTGGGCTGAAGCTGTTGCCACAGCCTGTTATATCCTTAATCGTGTTTTAACTGTTAAAAGATTAAATAAAACCTGTTATGAACTTATGCATGGTAGAAAGCCAAACTTGAATGGTCTCGAACCTTTCGGGTCCCCATGTTCGATACTAAAGACAAACTCAAAATTTGGTGAGAAAGCCGACGAAGGTATCTTAGTCGGATATGTTGTTGGGACACCCAACAGAAGAGTCTTTAATTTATCGAACAGCAAGGTTGAGGTGGTATGTAACACTGACATTACGAGTTACAAATCACCAAAGCCTAGCATAGGACCCGCTGAAGCTTTCGACTATGATAAACTGTTCAAATCTTTTAAAATGCCTTACTTGGATTTTGCAGAAGTTGATGAGAAAATTGCTTCACAGATTCTGTATGACGAGGAGGAAAATATTGTGCAACGTCCGCGATATGATGAAAGTCAACCTTCCTCGTCAAGTGCAGTTGATACTCCTGTTGCCTCTACTTAGAAGAATTCTACAATCCATTTCACTCTCAACATCAATCACCCATTGATGAACTCTCTTCGAATTTAGAAAACAATCTGGAAGTCGGTCCGGTTCAGACTACTGGAATTCACAAAAATCACTCTTTGGAGAACGTGATAGGTAATCTGTATGACGGTGTTCAAACAAGAAGAAGTTTGGATGAACACACATGTGTTTACGCAAGCATTAATGACACGGGTATCATAAATGAATGCTTGTACACCTGCTTCATCAGCCAGATTGAACCGAAGAATTATCAAATGGCTCTAAAGGATAGCTCGTGGGTCGAAGCCATGCAAGAAGAGTTAGCACAGTTCGAGAAGATGGAAGTATGGAAATTAGTTGAAAAACCAAAGAATGTAAATGTTATTGGTACAACTTGGGTTTTAAATGTAAGAGAGATGAGAAGGGGATAATCATACGGAACAAGGCAAGGCTGGTAGTAAAAGGGTTTAATCAGCAAGAAGGAATCGACTACAACAAAGTGTTTGCTCCTGTGGCAAGATTGGAGGCAATTCGACTATTTTTGGCATTTGCTGCACATAAAGAGATGAAAGTGTTCCAGTTAGATGTGAAAAGTGTCTTTCTTAATGGTAAAGTCGATGAGGTGGTGTATGTTGAACAACCTCCGGGATTCCCTGACCCAGATTTTCCTGATCATGTGTACAAACTGAGTAAAGCTTTATATGGGCTACATCAGGCCCCTCGTGCCTGGAACTCAACTTTGTCCGATTACTTGCTTGAGAATGGGTTCTAAAGAGGAAAGATCGATAGCACGCTGTTTGTCAAGAGAAAAGGGGGAGATTTTCTACTCGTTCAAGTCTATGTGGATGACATCATCTTTGCTGCATCAAAAGTCACCATGTGTCAGGAATTTGAAGCAGTCATGAAAAAGAGGTTTGAAATGAGCGCCATGGGAGAACTAACTTTCTTTTTGGGATTGCAGGTAGATCAGAAGAAATATGATGTTTATTCATCAAACGAAATACGTCCATGATGTGCTCAAACGCTTCAAGATGGACGATAGCACCCCATTTGATACTCCAGTTTGCGTCAACCACAAACTGGGTGCTGATTCTGACAGTGATGAAGACGTGGATCCCACCCAATATCGAGCAATCATAGGTTCTTTAATGTATTTAACTGCATCTAGACCTGATATTATGTTTGCAGTTTGTCTTTGTGCTCATTTTCAGGCAAGCCCGAAAGAATCTCACATGAAGGGAGTGAAGAGGATATTACGGTATCTCAAAGGCAAGCCTAAGTTGGGATTGTGGTACACGAAAGGGGGAGAACTGGATTTGGTAGCTTACACAGATTCTGACTATGGAGGTTGCAATCAGAACAGGAAGTCAACAACCGGTGGATGTCAGTTTCTGGGAGGAAGATTGGTGTCGTGGCAGTGCAAGAAACAGACCTATGTAGCAATTTCCACCTGCGAAGCAGAGTACATGGCAGCATCAAACTGCTGCTCCCAGGTTCTATGGATACAACAGCAATTGCGCGATTACGGTCTGAATTTCACTCAAACTCCTATTTGCATTGATAACACCGCTGCAATCTCAGTAATTAACAATCCCGTCAAACAAAGCAAAACTAAACATATTGACATTCGTCATCATTTTATACGGGATTGTGCTGAGAAGAAATTAATTATACTTGAAAAGGTTGATTCTTTGATAATTTCGCCGATCTTTTTACTAAAGCGTTTGACCGATCCCGTTTTCAAAATCTTATTGAGCTGAACGGGATGATCAATCCCAAGTAACCTTGTTTTCCGTTCTATTTAAAAAAAACATCACTATCACTTAGAATTATGTCGGTTGCTTCAGTTTGAAGGACACATCTTCGGATATGTTTGGTCCTTACTTCTACTAGTAGATTATGAGGATAGCCATTAACCAGATGACTGAAAGTGACCGGGGCGGTTTATGATGGGTTTTTATTCTTCCGCAGAAAAACAGTCGTTCATACTTAGTTAGAAGGACACATACTCGTATGTGGTCGGTCCAGCTAATCCATTGGATCTTCAGGATAGCCGTTTACCTGAAGACTTTGCCTTGATCGGGGCGATAGAATTTAAAAATTTTTTTAGGGAGATGATATAATTTTTCAAGTCTATAACTTCGTAAGAAGTTTCAATACAATGTTTAAAAGAAAATTGATCCAACCTTGGAAAGTGATAGAAAAAGTAATTCTGTGTGCTTAACTAGTGAAGTTATTAAGCCTAAAAGACTCTAGAACAGCCATTGTAAGTTATGGTAGCTTTGTATGGTGCGTAAAAGTAGAAGTGATACAAACTAAATCTCCTCGATTTAATGTGGAGAATCATTCTGAGTTGTGCATGTCTCCATATACATCTTTTTGAATGATAGGCAGAAAAGTGATTACCCAGTCATACACGAGCCCGTGAGTGTTCTGATTCTCGAGAAGATGGTGTGTCAAGTACCTGCAATGATCCAGATTCGGGACTTGCAGTTTTCTATTATTTGAAGCTGTATTAATATCTTTAGTATTAAAAAAAAATGTTTTTAAGCCTTCTGAAGCTTATGTTGTTACAATTATCAATCAAGAGGCAAGAAGGAGATCGGGAAGAAGACTCTAAAGATCGATATATACTTACTGTTTAATTAGACACTACGGGTCGAGATCAACTCGGGGTGACTTGGGGAAAGCCAAATACGCTTTGAGAATAGATAGGAGGCATCACAATCTCTCATGTGATGTCCATCTAAATTTTGAGCTCAATTGAACCTAATCCATATCACAGAAGCGATGAAAACCATACTAAGTTTTATACCTGCTTACAACCTGTTTCTTTATGTCATAATACCGCTGAACATGGATCTATGTGACAGCCACTTAATTAGTATGATTCCTGTTCGGATCTTTTCTAAAACATGCAAGTTCTCATCAAGACTGAAATTTGATCCCGTTTATTTAATTACTAAAATTTTCATTGCATATCTGGTTTTGTGGTTTAAAACTTGGTTACTTGGTTCTTAAAAGACAGTTGCATTTTGATCAAATTTATAAGGTCCTGTTTTGTAAATTAAGTTAGGCGAACTTACTGGAAAGGTTTAGGAGCAAAGTTGTTCAGGGGAGAAGTTAAGGGTAAGCGAAGTTAACCTTAACTTCGCCTGAGTACTCTCAAACCTATATAAGGGGTCAACTGGTCAAACTCTAAACAAACTTTCAAACCCTAGCGAACTTATAACCAAACAACCAACCTCGGCCAACTTAATCCTTGAATCGAACTCTTTTTTATCTATTTCTTGTCCGTTGTTAAAGGTGTGTAGAATCGGTTTAACCTGTAATTCATATTAATGGTGTTAATCAGTAGCCTCTTTGGTCCGATTCGTAACTTAGTTCATGCAACCCTTTTAACACCCGATAAACTTCATGTTTCTAAGGTGTTTGTAACCCATTTGTTCCTCTAAGATCTCGATTGGACTATCCCTTCATGTTTTGATTCTCAAATTCTTCAAACTAATCCTTGATCAGATAAAAATTATACGCCGTTTCAGATACAGGCGAAGTTAGGTTTAGGCGAAGTTGTTCTCAACTTCGCCCTAGGCATAACTTCGCCTGCTCATTTTTAAATTAATTATTTAGTCTGGTTGTTCTCAGGCGAAGTTAGGGTTAGGCGAAGTTATACTCAACTTGGCCTACGGTTTAACTTCGCCTGCTGCTTAATATTATTTAACAGTTCTAATTTGTTATCAGGCGAAGTTAGGGTTAAGGCGAAGTTGTACTCAACTTCGCCATATGGATAACTTCGCCTGCACATAAGATGTTATCATAACTTCGCTCATGGTAACAGGCGAAGTTATGATCTGCTTTGTCGATGTTCTAACTTAGACCGTTTGTTGTGCAGATATGGCTGATGTAGCAGGAGCTAGTGGTGCTGGTGGTGACGAAGGTGGTGACAACAACCGACAGCTCTTTCCGGGTCAAAACATGTATATCACTTTGGATCCGGATGCCAGTGGTATCGATGACTATCGTGAGATCATTCCTTCCTCGTACGCTCACGGATTTTCCACGCCATCACTACTACTCTTCCCATTTCTCTACCAAATATTGAAGACTTTTGGCGAACGGTAGAATATGACTGTAGATTTGATCCTCCGGTTATGCGCACTACAGTAAACAATCAAGTCGTACAATTCTTGGCAAATCAAATAAGGGCAGCTTTGCAGTTCGGGGCTGAAACTACAGATGATCCAACAGATTTTCCAGCTCCATTCAGAGATGGTGCATTTCTACGTATGGGCTATTCGGGTCCTTTGGGTGACATTCAAAGGCGAAAGGGATTTTTATTGGATTAGTGGCGTTTTCTGATGCACGTGATGATTGTGTGCATGTCGGGTCGTAAAGCTGGTACTGAAGGTATGGGGGCAACAATGCAATCTGCTATGACAGCCCTGACTTACAACAAGCCCTACAGCTTCAGTCAGATGGTGTTTTATGAAATCGATCGTCAGAGACGCGCGGTCGCTCGTGAAAGATTTTTAATGTACCCGAGATTTTTACAGATGATTTTGAATCATGTAGCCCCTACGCTACCTCAACGACGTCCCATCCGTTATGTTAAGAGTTTAAGTAAGAGAATCTTTACGCAATGAAGGTCGTCAAGTGCTCGCAGCAAACCAGAGCTTCGTCCGCGGCACACTGCATTGTTTGTTATTTGGTGAACCCTGATTATATTGCTCCTCAAGGAGATGAATTTCGAGACCCGGCACCGCATCAGGCAAATGTTCCTCAACCACCTCCACCTGTGGTACAGCAAGCACTGCATGCTGATCCTGTTGTAGCTCCGGAGGAACAGGTCGATCTTGAAACTGCCTTTGGTGGCCAAGGGTTCTTTGATATGGAACAAATTGATCCAGCTGCTGAGGTTCAAGCCCCAGTAGCTGAGGCTTCTGGTGTAAATGTTTCGATGGTAGCTACGTCTGTAGCAGATTCTGAGAGAACCGACTCTGACTCCTCCGCTGATGATATTGCTGAAGCACAACAGATTCTGGTCAGACAAGAAAGAATACATGGAAAGAGAAAGAAAGACTCGGATGACAGTGAATTTGACTTCGAGGAGGAATTAGACCAGTTGATACGACGATCCAAGAGGGTCAGAACTGGTGAGGGTTCGGGAGCTGGTGAAAGCTCACGGGTGGTTCGTTTCTCTCCACCCTCGTTATCTGGTATGACTATGGTTCCTGCTTCTGTGTCTGTGACAGTACCGATAACCTACAGTGTTCCCGTGGTGACAACATCATCATCATTTGGTATTCCACCAACCACGTTTCAGTTTTCGACTCCGGAGATTGTTTCCTTGCCACCTCCTACTGTTACTCCATCGGAGGTTGTTGCAAGATTTGTTGAGTCAACGCTGGTTGCTACTGCGGGGTTATCTGTCACAATACCACCCGTGGTTACTGTTCAGCCTGCTTCTGATACTCCAGCCAGTTTGGGAATACCTCCACCTTATGCTCAAGACGTTTCTCATATGCGTTTTGATTTTGATGCTACCTTGTCTGATTCTGAAAGGATATCGGCTCTTGAAAGGGTGGTTGCTGAACAGTCAAGAATCAATCTAATTCAGACTCAAGCTATCCAGCGCCTTGTTGCAGAAAATCTAATCCAATCGTCCCTCCTTGTTGAGCACGGTAAACTTTTTGATAATCTAAAACAGTTCTTAGCATCTCAGGGGGAGACGAGCTGCAAGGGCGACGAGTTGAGAACAAAGAAGAGTCATGATAGAGACGATGATCCCAATGCATCAAAAGGTGCAGGTGGTGAGTTGCCAAGAACTGAACAAACTCTTGGGACGTCCACATCTCAGGGGGAGTCAACTGGTACGGCAGGTGGTGAAGATGTTGTGGTTGTGGATGATGAGGAAATGTTGGGTGATGATGATGTGTTAACTACTGAGGAGATTGAAAAGATAGGAGAACAGATTGTGATTGATAGTGAGATTGAAGAGGGAGAGATTGTGGATGACAGTGTAGAACATGATATTCCAGACGTTGATAAGGTGAATGTGAGTCAAGATATGGATGTGTCAGATGAGTCTGAGTGGGAAGAGCAGCCGAGATGGAAAAAAGGCTACGCTCAGTGGTTTGTAAAGACAAAGAAGCCAGCGGTTCCAACCATGTTCTAAAAGAGTTACAATATCAAAGGGTATGCTGAGTCGAAGAAGGGTATTATTTGCTGGCTGTATGATGAGCAGTTGAAGTTATTTGTGATTAAACGCTTTGATGGGATTCAGTACTTTAAGAGGATGTTGAGATCTCTCAATACTTTGCCTGAGTGTGAGGTGAAGGATTTGGCTAAACTGGGATTGATTAATAGGAGTGATGACAATATGGCCAGAATAATTGGGAAGATTGTGTGGAAAGAAAGTGTGAAAGAGAAGAAGTTTGAATTGTTAAAGCCGCAGAAAGGGAAGTTAGTTGAAGATAAGGAAAGGGGAATGCGAGCTGATGGCAAACCTTGGATGGTGATGAAATATAAGCCGGTTCGGTGTTAGAAAGATGTGCCGATGAAGTTAATGCCCAAGGATGTCTTAAAGAATCTCAAGTGGTGGTACGTTGATAGCCAAACAGCTGAAGCGGTTATGGAAGATGAAGATGAACAAGAAATTCTGAGAGTGTATGATCCCATGCACTTGGTAAATTTGTCTCAAGTTGACTTGCAGGTGCTAAACGATAAGAAGATATTCTATATTCCTGCATGGAAAGATGAAGCCAAGAAGTACCAGAGGGTGGTCTCTGTCTGTGTAAGAGAGGGCGTTCATGCTTGAAGAAGGGTGACACGAGATTTTTGGGATTACGACATGAGAATGAAGATAGAGATATGAAGCTAATGCCAAGGGGGAGTCTGTTGGTGCAGAATGTCAGTAGTTCAGTATCTCGTGTTTTGTATGTGTCTGTAATCGTCTTAGATTGTTTGTTTTGGTTTTCAATATTGTGTCACACAAGTTCGCCTGGGATGGAAGACGTCGGGTGATTGGTAGATTTGTGGAGCTACAAGACAGTTTTAGACACGGCTGGTTGAAGACAGGATGGATGTTGCATGTGTATGTGAAGTTCAAGTCTGAAGATCACAGTGCAATCGAGTCCTACAAGAAGGAGCAAACAGAAGATCATCAGTTAAGAGGGAGTCTGTTGGTGCATGCTTTGTAACAGATGATCTTTTGTGTTTGTTATAATTGAGAGCAACGGTCAAAGGGGAGTCTGTTGGTGCATTTTGTGACCGTCGCTATGTAATTCTGACCAGCGGAGACGCCATAGGCGAAGTGAACAACTTCGCCTACTGGCCCAAGCCCAAGCCCGCGAAGTTGGTTTATCTATATATATGTGTGTCTTGTTTAGGGTTTAGTATCCAGAAAGTTAGAATTTTGGGTGATCAGTTCAATTGTCTAGAGAGAAACAGAGAAGGAGAGTCGTGTGGGACGGCCCGAGGTAGAGCTCACCTCGGGTCGGCCGCGTCTTTGTTTTTGTTCGGTTTGTAACGTGGTTTGGTTATTATATAAAGTATCTGCAGATTCGTTTATTCCATTCGTGTGTTTGTTCGTGTGTTTGTTTATGTGTAATCGTGTTCTTCGTCTTCTACACCATTAAACGAGTCTAGGAGGATTCCGCACTCCTAGACCTCGTGCGGATCTCGTATCGATCAGCAACGCCCCAGAGGGGACTTACAGGTGGCACTATCATCACCGGCTCTAAGAGTGATCTTACCTTCAAACACGTCAATGACCGCCCTAGCAGTACATAAGAATGGACGACCTAAAATAATAGGAACTCTCTCGTCGGCCTCCATATCTAAAACAACATAATCATCAGGGAAAACAAAATTATCTACCTTAACGAGCAAATTCTCTACGACACCCCTCGGATACTTAATGGAACGATCGGCTAAAGACAACGTCATACGAGTGGGGGTGAGCTCTCCTAGGTCTAGTTTTTCATATAAAGAATATGGCATGAGGTTTATACTAGCTCCTAGATCGGCCAATGCTTGACACGTTGTGTCACTTCCGAAAAGACATGGAACGGTAAAAACACCGGGGTCGGGTAATTTCTCCGGTACATTATTAATAAATACTACGGAACACTCTCCATTGAGTGGTACAGTCGAAAGCTCCTCCAACTTAACCTTTCTTTTAAGAAGGTCTTTCAAAAATTTGGCATATTTAGGCATATGCTGGAGGACTTCAACGAACGGAAGGTTGACATTCAATTGGCTAAATATATTAAGAAAATGCCCGTAATCTTTTGTATACTTTTGATTCTTTAGACGAGCGGGATACGGGACATAGGCTAGGTCAATGGTGTGTGGTGGTGGCCGGACTCCAACCGGCTTCTTATTGGTGTTTTTCTTAACTTACAGCTCTATGATTGGTGTTGTACTTTGTGACTTACCTAGAGCCTCTACCTCTATCTCCTCATCTATCAACTCATCATCCCCATCTTCCCTAATTTCTCTACTAACTACCTCCGGACCAAAAACCCTACCACTACGAGTGGAGATGGCTTTCAATTGAGCAGCTGGATTAATTTGAGGGATACCCGAAAACTGACCTGCGGGCCTTTCTTCAAAACGACGAGCAATGTCACCAACATTCCTTTGAATATAGAGAATAGAAGATTGCTGATTCTTGAAGAGCAAATGGTGTTCAGCAAAATTTTTCTGTGTAACTTGATCCCTCTCCAAGATTTGCTTCAGCATCTCTTCCAAACGCCCAATTCCACCATTCGAATCCTGCACATTATTTTGAACATTAGTACCATCGGTATTATTATTATTATTGAAATACTGACCTTGTCTTTGATTATAAGAATTTTGAAATCCGAGTGGTGCACCCGACGAACGCCAGTTAGAATTATTCTGATTCGGGTTCTTGTAAGTGTTCCAACTCTGATTGTTGTTATTATAGGTATTGGGAATCCTGTTCTGACCACCAAAAAAATTGACCTGTTAATTCATCACCGGGCACTCCAACGTACCATGTCCACCCCTACAAAACTTACACCTGTTCCCCTTGGCCTTCAGCTCCTTAACCTCTCTAGTTAGTGATTCCAAAGCAGCAGCCACACTAGTATCCAGATTAACCTGGTGTACACCTAGAGCGGACGATGATTTACTAGTGACGGGAGTGGAATTCCCGCGATGTGGCTCTTTGACATAATAATATTTAGCAAAGCTCTCAAACATCTCATTACACTCGGCGACATTCTTCTTCACCTAGTAAACTTCCTCCCGCGGCCGTGTCGAACAGAACTTGGGTTTCGTAGTTCAACCCATTGTAAAATTTTTCCACAAGAGCCCATGATGTGAGACCATTCTGGGAGCAACGGGCTAGCATGTTCTGAAAACGCTCCCAAGCATGAAAATATTTCTCCCTCGGTTCCATGTGAAAAGAATGGATTTGATCGCGAGAAACAGCCGCTTTAGCAGGTGAGAAGTACTTCTTGATAAATGCTGAACGTAACGCCTCCCAAGTAGTAAACATGCCAGGTGGTTGAGTGTCAAGCGAAATAGCAGCTTTACCCGCAAGTGAAAACGGAAATAGATGTAAGAATAGAGCATCTTAAGTAGCACCTTGTAAATTGAAAGTTTTCGAAACGAGGTAAAGTCGGTTAATATGAGCTGGTGCATCCTCGTCATCACTCCCATGAAACTGATTGGTTTGAACGATGTTGTTCATGACGTACGACGGAATTTGCCACGAGTTGGGGTTATCGATCTGGGGAACAACAATGCATGACTGGTTTCCAGTTAAGCCATCGAAGGCTTGAGCAACGATTGTTCTATTGTCGGCCATCTGAACGTCTGGTTGACTTCTCGGACTTTCCGGTGGCGAACTGGATGGTGATGATTTCGGTGTAGAGATAGCTTCCGATGGTGGTTTCTCTGCTGACGAGCTTGTCTCGGTCTTGAACGGAGAAAAATCCAGATTATCTAACGGTGGTCCTTGCGAATGAAGATGTGGCATAAACCTTAAGGACGCAACGGACTAAGTGAGTAGACTAAAAATAAAAACTAAGACTAAATTAAACTAAAATTTAATTAGACTCCTATGACTCAAACGAAAATAAAACAAATAGCACGTATATATCAAATAAATCCAATTAAAACTAAATAACGCAATTGCCAAGAGTCCCCGGCAACGGCGCCAAAAACTTGGTGTGCTAAAAACAGTCAATTAAATATTAACTAAATTAAACAAGTAATAAAAACTAGACTTCAGACTCAACTATACAAAACACTGGCAATTGAACCGATCAATTGTACTAAAGCTAAGTAAGTCCGGAATATCGAACCCACAGGACTCTATAAATAACATTAGTTAGCTAATTAGACTCGACATACGACACAACTATTTATTATAAATGTTTTGAGGGGGGTTTTTTAAACTAATATTAAACTAAGAAAAATAAACGAATAAGTAAACTAGAAACAAGCAATCGAACACAAGATCGAAACCAATAAGAGAAGGAATGTACCTAGGTAAGAATCCCATGCATCCACAATCATCAAGCAATGGATAACTAATATGATATGGAAACTAATTTCTAAACATATTCATCTAACAAACTCTAAAGGACCCTCAATCGCATCAAGTATAATCCAAAAGAATGAATATTAGATTATTAAGCAATCAGTTGGATTGATTTCTTCACAGTCATCAATTAGGGTTAATTAATAGTATCTAAAGCAAGAAATCTCACGAAACACTAAACCCTAGATAACTTGATAAGTTAAACACGACATCATGAACAAGGATCAACACAATAAGCAAGAATATTGTCACTAATCAAACCTAGGTAGACATGAAGTCTATCCTAGAATCATTGTTGAAAACAATCCTAAACAAGTCTTAAAAACAAAGAGGAAAGACAAGACAAATAATAAACAAGGAATGAAAGTTATAGCGGTAAAAACCCTTATCAATTGAACCTTGAACACCCGTATGAAAGCACTCTCGATCCTCCTTGGTTCATACTTCAAAATACCTTCAAAACCTTTGTTCTATCTTCAAAATCGGCTGCCAAAAGTGCTTCCTCCATTTAGGTTTATAATATATATATATATATATATATATATATATATATATATATATATATATATACGACGAGCTGGGCCTTAAAACTTGCAAAAACGAGTGAACAGTGATCCCTAGGCGCCGCGCGACCGGGCCTGGCCACCCTCGTCAGGCGGCACGGCGTGCCTTAGGGGGAGGTTCCGGATTTTCTTGTTATTTGTTGCTTGTTTATGTTGGATCTCTTCCTTGACTCTCAAGCAACCATAAGTAACTTCTAGAACTTCTTTTCTTGGCTTACAAATCATCATCTACATGAAAACAAATCCAAACACTAAGTGGAGCAATCATGTAATCAATAACGAGCAAAACGAACTTAAACATCGCATGAAAAGATAGAAAGAATTAAGTTTAACATGCAAGACACCAAAAGATATAAAACACGTAAACATATAATAAACTTGACTCAAAACCTAAATTAATAAAAGATGAACTAAACACGAACTAAACCGAACATGAAACATTAAAGAAACACAACTTTACATGGGATTCGAGATGTATAAATAGATGTATATCACACCAACGTTAAACTCAATCGGTCGTTGCCGCTTATCAGCATACGACTTCTGGTGGTCTTTGGCAGCTTTCATTCTTGCCTTAATCTGATCAAACTTTGTAGACAGGTCTTGAACAACCTCTAGGCTTCCCATTTCTTTCTGACCAATCTCTCCCCAACATACCGGGGTTCTGCATCGTCTACCATAAATCATCTCAAATTGTGGCATACCAATACTTGAATGGTAGCTATTGTTATAGGAGAACTCTGCCAAGTGCAAATGATCATCCCAACTCCCTCCAAAGTCTAAAACACATGCACATAGCATATCCTCAAGGGTTTGGATCGTCCTTTCAGACTGTCCATCTGTTTAAGGATGATACGCCATACTGATGTTCAATCTCGTTCCCATAGCTTCATGGAACTTTTTTCCAAAACTTCGAAGTAAACCGAGTATCTCTATCAGACACAATCGATAACGGTACTCCATGCTTAGACACAACCTCTTTGATGAACAAAATTGCTAATGTTTCTGACGAGATAGCCTCTCGTATAGGCAGAAAGTGAGCACTTTTGGTCAAACGGTCCACAATCACCCAGATAGTATCATGATGCTTAACTGTACGAGGTAGCTTAGTTATGAAATCCATGGTGATGTGTTCCTATTTCCATTCAGTTATCTCCAAAGGTTTCATCTTTCCATAAAGCTTCTGGTGCTCAGCTTTGACATGTAAACAAGTTAAGCACTTACTAACATAATCTACCATATCATTCTTCATTCCTGGCCACCAATAGTCTCTTTTCAAATCTTGGTACATATTCGTGGTTCTTGGATGAATTGAATATCTTGACTTATAAGCTTCATCTAAGATTTGATCTCTAATATCTCCATGGCGTGGAATCCACATACGCTCAAACCTAGTCTTAACACCATGAGTGTTTTCCATTAATTCGTCTTGCTAACCGAAAATCCTTTCTTTCTTTACTAGCCCTTCATTTACCATTACTTCTGACTGCACTTTGATGATTTCTTCAAAAAAACTTGAATTCATAATCAGCTGATACAACTTCACTGTTGCAATGGCTTCCTCATTCTTACGACTTAGCATGTCGGCGACCACATTAGGTTTACCAGGATAATACTTAATGTCGCAGTCATAATCCTTTATCTATTCTAACCACCTTCTCTGCCTCATGTTCAGTTCCTTCTGCACGAAGAAGTACTTTAAACTTTTATGATCCGTAGAAATGGTACACATAGTACCATACATGTAATGTCTCCATATCTTAAGGGCGTGCACTACTGCTGCTAGCTCTAAATCATGTGTCAGATAAGTACTCACATGGACTTTCAACTGTCTAGACGCGTAAGCTATCACTTTTCCTCGTTGCATCAATACACAGCCTAACCCACGATGTGAAGCATCAGTACAAACTGTAGGACTCGGTCTCCCAAAGACAGATATAGTATTGATATGGCTAGTGCGTTATGATCCAAGTCGGGTCATACCCAATAACAAGCTAGACGAACACCATAGATATTTGTTTAAATGATGTGATCATAGTAAATAAATATCAACACTTGATTTTGGGAATTGGTTTCCTAAGCAATTACACTTGAAAGGATAATAAATTATATGGATAATTTATTTTAGAGAGATTAATTTTAATGTTATTTATTTGGTTAAGTAACATTTAAAAGAGTTATACATGTACATGTTGCATCAACATTATAACATGTATATTATGTTGCATGTAACCAGTACAAGATGCATGTGATATTTTAACAAAATTTGAAATTCAAAACCTATGGTGGGACCCACATGAGGCCGGCCACTTTAGGCCTCACCCAACCAAAACACATGAAATTTTGTTTTGTTATTACATCCATCCAAGCACACAACTGTCTTTTCTCACTTAACTCTCTCTAAGCTTTCATCTTTGCAAGAACTCCTTCTTCCTCTTTCTCTTAATTTCGGCCAAAAGAGGACCAAGAAAGGAGGTCAAAATAAAGTCAAAATCCTAGCTACAAGGTGTTGGTTAGTGGCTTGAAGGGTAGACAAGCTTGAGGCATTCGATTTTGAAGGCTTCCATTCAAAGGGCATCATCTACCTTTATCTTACTTACTTTTAAAATGTAGTAATAATAATAAGCATTCTATGGTAGAAATGCTAATTTTCATGTTCTTGTTTTTGAGTTTTGATAGCATGCATGTCCAATTTTAGATCCGGGTTTGGGTTTTATCTTAAAATCGGACTTAACATGAATAAACTAACAAGATTTAAAACTTTAATCCGCTGCGTTTTTACATATAATGGGTTATATGGACTTTGATAATCTTGTTAAAACCCAACAATGGCATCAAGAGCCTCTTAAATGGGTGCATGCTTCATTGGATATAAAATTTTCGGTTTTCTTGGTGTATTTAACCTTTTGGCCAAAAATTTTAGGAAGAAGGTTACCCCTTTGTTTTTCAAGATCATACTATACATGCGTGTGGATATCTTGAAAAACTAATGTCATTTGGATGATTGGGATTTTTGTTTGGACAAAACCTGGCATTTTCAGCTTTAATTAACCTTGATTGAAAATCCTAGTTAAAAGGGAACCTTTTGTCTTTTAAGTTTGTTGCATGTATATTTTGGATACATGCATGTTCATAACCGAGCCTTGGCCCTTGTGATTTTTGGTTGTATGGTTGTGTTGTATTTTTCAATATTCGATATGGTTGTAATATTTTTATTTGGGTTTGTAATTTATTTAATTTGGTTTGTAATAAATAAATTAGGATAGATGTATTTCTTTTACTAGAAAATTGCATTAGGGGAAATTTTGTAAAAGAAGATACATAAAAGTTTGAGTTTTGGTTTTGGGCCTTAAAGGGCCCAAATGGGTTTCATAGCCCAAGATGGGATTTAAGCCCAATGACCAAAGCCCAAATTTGGAGGCCCAAAGGAGCTAGGAGCTAAGGTTGGAGCCCAAGCAACCCCAAGTAAAAGAAGAAAAGACAACACAAAAGGAAAGGGACTTGAAGCATAAGTATGCGGGATCAAGTGGGAGTTCATAGCCTCTTTCTCATGTGTGTTGCATACCCCTCACCCTTGACCATTTTGGCACACTTGTTTCGATCAACAAGTGTTGCCAAAGAAACGGCTTTGGTTACGAACATATTTGTGTGGTTGTTTATTTTATGCTTGTTTGGTTGATTTAATATTGTTATATCTAATATTAGGACATAGATGGTTAACAAATCAAAACCGACAAACTTGCATAAAATTGATTCCTTAGAAGTCATTGTAATAAAATTGATTTTATTAAAAGGGTTAATGATTTCATAATAAAATGGGTTTTATTAAAAGGAATTTTGAAAAATGGGTTTTCAAACTAATGCACCATACATTTGAATGCGTGCAAATGCAAGGTACATAAATGTTTTCCAAAACTAGAATTTAGAAAACATAAAATCCCTTTAAAATTTTAAACAAGTTAAACACCATCTTTTTATACGACACTCGAATCACTTGGGAACTTGATGTGGGATAAAGGTCACCAAACCGCATTTAAGGAAACTTGTGATTTTGAGGTGGATTTAGAATACTTGTGGGATAAAGGTCACCTAACCACTTGTATGTGTAAACTCACACGTGTGTGTAAGTAGGATGACTTGATTTGGAAACCATGTAAATAGGGTCACCGAAGAATGGCGTACAAAGGTGTTATTGGGATTAAACATGCTGTAACACCCCGCAACCGCAGCGGAAACGTAAACGGGATGCAACAGACACCTCTGATATCAACCACATTGTTTATAAAGAAAACTGAATACATTAATATACTTCAAATTACATTATCTTGTATTTCATTACCGTCTAGGTGATACACACATCATACAATACGATACACAATTCTATTTGTTATAATGTATCCTAACATCCTGCATGCAAATCTTACACACATCAAGCACTTAGCACGAAAGCAATCACTTCATCTTAATTGTACCTGAAAAGCATGTGAGAAAACGGGTCAACTACGAATAGTTGGTGAGTTTCACAATTTGAGTAAACCATGATAAATCATTATCAAAATATAGTATTATCGATGTAATTATGCTGAGCCCTCAAGTGAAACCTCTGACTATCACACACAACCCCGTGGCATACTCCGCCCACGAACCTGCCCCAAACCGCTATGCCTAACATTACATAGCAAAATAAATATAACACCCAATATAGACATGTGCAACTGGCTTGGAAACATCAGCAAATCCATGCCGGACCAGTTGGGTTTGTCGGACCAATAGTACTATCCACACTCTACCGGCTTTCAGTTAATCACTCGTGTTCCGGGGCCTTAGAATGTTAGCAACTCAGACAATTACCATCTTAGTACATTTCCGTACGATTCCCGTACAATAAAATATATATAAATCCACGCAAATCCATGCGTTCAGTATGTACTTAAACATTTCAGTAAAAACATGCTTCCGCCCCGAGAAAATATTCGAAAACAGTTCAGAAAAAAGGGGCTCGTGAAACTCACCTTAGCACATGCAAGCAGGTAACAACAATCATTATCAATTAACACGTCCAATCTGTAATATGATCCCTACGATCGTTATTATACAAATATTATTTATATAATCTTTAACCGTAACAACCGGTACATCTGGGGACACTGTCCACCCTGTACTGTACCCATTCCGGGGGCAATGTTAACCCAGAAACACTTCTACAGACTCAGATTGTGATATGGTTTAGAGTTCTATGGTCACAATTACTATTAGTTTGTTTTTCACGTTTCAAAAATGAGTTTGGTCGCACACGACCCGAAAATAGTCGTTGACTGATGGTTTAAGTAAAGTTGTGAAATTTGAGCTCGGTTTAGACGCCCCTATTGGCCGCGGGACCCGTTTCCGTCTTTAGCGCACCGGAAACTGTTAAATCGGACAAAAATTACTCAAATCATCCGAATTATTTTCGGATGATTCATTTTTACTTGTTTAACTCTATTATATGAAAATAGTTCATTTTTAGGGTTTTTATACACCAGTCAGCTCGTTTAGACGAACTTTACCGGTTTACGCGTTTTAACTTTATAAGTTTGATACTTAGCACAAATAATTATCCGTTTAGTCTCGGATCTTGAAATTTTGCACAAATCACTTTTTGACAGTGGGAAATTTTATAAAAATATTTCCAGAAATAAATTTTATATTTAAAATTTATTTATCTATTTTTAAACACCATTTAAACACTAAATATGTCGTAAATACCAAACGACCTTAGAAAAATCCCAAATTTTTCCTGGATGTCCCCTGCCATCCACATAGTCCCCTGTAATTTTTCCAAAACCAAAATCTTCTTTTACATGCCATTTTCACTAAAACCGAGCTAGAAAACCCTAGAACTCGTTTAACCGAAAAGCATACTTAGACTTCTTCAACTGACCTCAAATTTTGTGTGTGACTTATAAATGATATAAAAAGCTTATCTGCAATTTTCCAGAAGTTTTCATGATATTTAACTATTTTTCACCATTTTTGGCCAAAACCGAGCATTAAATTCACCAAATATTCATCCTTTGTCCAAAAATTACCAAAAATTCACAGAACTCTTATTTTCATGTGTAGAATATCCCTGTAAAATTTCATGACCCAACTCTAAACCATCAACAATCTGTCCCAAAACACATACACCGAACATAACCGAATATACCTTTCGTTTTCCGCCACTACAAGCTACAAACTCGTCTTTCCGCCTTATCTACCACTACATACAGAGCCTACAATCAACATACCACAATACCAAGCAAGTTACACTCACGATCAAGCCTCTTACACTATAGTTTCGGTTATTGCTATAAAAACAAAGATTTAACCGTAAAAATCCGTTTTTGGTCCGTTTAACTCCTTTCTTGGACCAAGATCCCTTGTATAACCCGTATACATCACTTGATCATGCAAGAATCGGTTTTCATCTTTGAAACCTCATTTTCTTACAAACAAACTCAAGAAACGAAGATGAACACGTGAATAACTCGATCATTACCTTGTTTCTCTTGCTAGAACTCTCGGTTTTGGATCATGATCTTGAGAGAGTTGAAGATTGTTGGAGTGTTTGATGAGAAACAAAAGAAAATGAAGTGGGTTTGTGGAGGTGGTGTCCGATCGGCCTCTTGGAGGGGTGGGGTGGGACCCACCTCTTCATTTCTAGCCACAAGTTTGGATTCTCGAAATCCAGATAATGTTTTGGATAATCTGGTTCAGTTCGTTTTTCGGTTAAATGTCTAATTCGGCTTAAAACGAGGCTAAAACGGTCGTTTTTCGGCTTAAAAATGAAATTTATATAAACCGATTTAGGAACTTTAAAAACTTAAACCCTGACATTTATTAACTTAAAACATCATATTATTAATTATTGCGCATCTTTTTCGGCTTGATCGATCGTCTCTTGCTCGGTTTGGTATTAAAGGTTTCGTTTAACGTACCGACGTACATTAAATCGAAATTCTTTTTCTGTGCCGTACTTTACTTATCCCGAAGCATTAATGCTTCGTAAAATCACTACATATCATATATCTCGTCTATAATTGAACCCTAGATTCGTTCGGGTTTCAATAACTTACGTACAATCCATACAGTGAACCCTGTATTCTCGTATAATTACTATGGTAATTCATGTATCCGACATTAAATATGACGTAACTATTATCTACCGGTTAGGGTATACCGGGTTTCGTCGGAATCGTTACACATGCCAACTAAACATATGATGTTTAACCGATCCCATAAAGCTAGAAGTTGCAAAGGGTTGCAATCGTCAAACGTTGACTACCTTGTGAATTTGAATAGTAGGATAAAGGTCACCTAACTACTATTTGAATAAAACGTTGGGTTCTAGATTTTAATCATTAATTGTCTTGGAAACATTAAAGGGTATTAATGATTAAAATTTATTAATGATATCAAAAATACTAAAATTGAGCTTTGTTAAAATTCATAGATGGCCGAAAACAACAACCCACTGAACGCAATTATACCACCCGTCCAGAACCTATCACTAAGAACTATACTTGAAAAGGATCGTCTCAACTACAACAACTTCATGGATTGGTTTCGAAATTTGAGAATTGTTCTCAAGCAAGAAAAGAAATCCTATGTGTTGGACGACCTTATTCCGGATGAACCTAACGTTGACGATTTTGATGACTATAATGAATGGCTTAAGTACCAAGAGGACTCGGTGCAAGTTTCTTGCCACATGTTGGGAACTATGATTCCTGACCTTCAAAAAGATTTTGAGAATCATGGGGATACGACATGATCACCCAACTTAAGAAAATGTTCCTTACACAAGCTAGGGTGGAACGCTTTGAAACGGTTCGAGCACTTCATGCATTCCGTATGGAAGAAACCCAATCCGTCTCCTCCTATGTACTTAAAATGAAAAACCACATTGATCGTCTCGAACGGCTTAATTTTCCCGTCACAAAACAGTTGGCCACAGATTTGATCCTCAATGGCCTAACTAAAAGATTTGAGTCTTTTGTCATGAACTATAACATGAATGGATGGGACAAGAGAATTGGTGAACATCATGGAATGCTCAAACGGCTGAGACGGGAATGGGAAAGAAGGTGTCACCGGTTCTCATGATCAATGAAGGTGGCAATAAGAAAAGGCATCACCCGGAACCTAAAGCAAAAGTTGCCAAATGGAAGGGACCCGTCAATGTGAGGGGAAAGGGAAAGGGAAAAACTAAAGTGGACCCATCCAAACCGAAGGAGAAGAAGCTAAAGGTTAGCTCCGAGGACCCTTGTTTTGGTTGTGGTGAGATAGGACATTGGAAGAGGAACTGTCCAAACTATCTCAAAGAGTTGAAAGCAATGAGGAATGTGGGGCAAACCTCAGGTATAACTTTCATGATCCATATTTATCTTAATATTATTTCTAATAACACATGGGTATTGGATAACTGATGCGGAACTCATATTTGCAATTTGTTGCAGGGGTTCAAAAGAAATAAGGTTTTGAAGAAAGGAGATACAAATATCTACATGGGCAATGGATCACAAGTCGAAGTTGAAGCTCATAGAGATTTTGTTTTAAAACATCCAAATGGTTTGGAAGTTATTTTGAATAATGTTTTGTATGCTCCTAGTTTGACTAGGAACATTATATCCGTTTCATGTTTAAAACAATATGGTTATGATTTTAAATTTGTGGACAATGCTATTAATGTTTTTATGAATGATATATTTACTTTAATGCTTTACCTTATAATGGCGTTTATGAATTGGTTCATGATATCACATCTTTTAATAACTCGTTGTACCAATCGAACACCAAGAAACTCAAAATGGATGTTGATGCCTATAACGAATGGCTTAAGTACCAAGAGGACTCGGTGCAAGTTTCTTGCCTCATGTTGGGAACTATGATTCCTGAGCTTCAAAAAGATTTTGAGAATCATGGGGATACGACATGATCACCCAACTTAAGGAAATGTTCCTTACACAAGCTAGGGTGGAACGCTTTGAAACGGTTCGAGCACTTCATGCATTCCGTATGGAATAAACCCAGTCTGTCTCCTCCTATGTACTTAAAATGAAAAACCACATTGATCGTCTCAAACGGATTAATTTTCCCGTCTCAAAAGAGTTGGCCACATATTTGATCCTCAATGGCCTAACTAAAAGATTTGAGTCTTTTGTTATGAACTATAACATGAATGGATGGGACAAGAGCATTGGTGAACATCACAGAATGCTCAAACAGCTGAGACGGGAATGGGAAAGAAGGTTTCACCGGTTCTCATGATCAATGAAGGTGGCAATAAGAAAAGGAATCACCAGGAACCTAAAGCAAAAGTTGCCAAATAGAAGGGACCCGTCAATGTGAGGGGAAAGGGAAAGGGAAAAACTAAAGTGGACCCATCCAAACCGAAGGAGAAGAAGCTAAATGTTAGCTCCGAGGACCCTTGTTTTGGTTGTGGTGAGATAGGACATTGGAAGAGGAATTGTCCAAACTATCTCAAGGAGTTGAAAGCAATGAGGAATGCGGGGCAAACCTCAGGTACAACTTTCATGATCCATATTTATCTTAATATTATTTCTAATAACACATGGGTATTGGATAACTGATGTGGAACTCATATTTGCAATTTGTTGCAGGGGTTCAAAAGAAATAAGGTTTTGAAGAAAGGAGATACAAATATCTACATGGGAAATGGAGCACAAGTCGAAGTTGAAGCCCATGGAGATTTTGTTCTAAAACTTCCAAATGGTTTGGAAGTTATTTTGAATAATGTTTTGTACGCTCCTAGTTTGACTAGGAACATTATCTCCGTTTCATGTTTAAGACAATATGGTTATGATTTTAAATTTGTGGACAATGTTATTAATGTTTTTATGAATGATATCTTTTATTTTAATGCTTTAACTTATAATGGCATTTATGAATTGGTTCATGATATCACATATTTTAATAACTCGTTGTACCAATCAAACACCAAGAAACTCAAAATGGATTTGAGTAAAACATATCTTTGGCATTGTCGACTTGGTCACAAAAACAAGGGAAGCATACATACACTTCAAAATAATGGTCTTTTGGAATCAAATGAAGATGATTCTTTTGATAAATGGGAATCTTTCTTACAAGGTAAAATGACCAAGAAACCCTTTAGTGGAACTAACGAAAAGGAAAAAGACCTATTAGGTATCATACATTTTGATGTATGTGGTCCTTTTAGAACAATGACAAGAAATGGTGAAAGATACTTCATCACCTTCATCGACGATTATAGTCGCTATGGGTATGTTTACTTGCTAAGATTCAAAGATGAAGTCTTTGAAATGTTAAATGTCTTCCAAAATTAAGTACAAAATCAACTCAATAAAACCATTAAGGTATTTCGTTCGGATAGAGGAGGAGAATACCTCAATGATGTGTTTCAAGAACATCTTAGGAGTTGTGGGATCATCTCACAACTCACTCCACCCGGAACACCGCAACATAATGGTGTGTCCGAAAGGAAAAATCGAACTCTATTGGTATGGTTCGATCTATGATGGCTAGAAGCACATTGCCTCTATCATTTTGGGGTTTTTCTATGATCTCGGCCGCCCGTATTCTAAATATGGCCCCAACCAAGAAAGTGGATAAGACACCTTTTGAAATATGGCATGGAAGGGTTCCATCATTATCATATTTAAAGGTATGTGGTTGTGAGGCTTATGTTTAGCACAACACTCAAAACAAATTAGAGAGTCGGTCCCCTAAGTGTATCTTTGTAGGATATCCCAACGACTCTATGGGATATTATTTCTACAATCCAACCGAGAAAAAGGTATTTATTGCTCGAAAGGCCGAGTTCTTGGAAACTAAGTTCCTTATGGAAGGAACTAGTAGAACGCTGGAACTCGAGGAGGATCGAGAACCACAAGACGATACATGTTTGGTTGACACTAGCAATCAACAAGAGGTTGTTGAGAATGATCAAATGGTTGATCAAGACACACAAAACGGTCTCAAATCCAGTAGAACTAGTCATCCACCCAAAAGATATGGATTTTTCATGGATGGATGCTATGTGGTAGATTCGGATGAACCCACCACATACCGTGATGCAATATCACAATCCGATTGTGATAAATGGCCTGAAGCCATGAACGCTGAAATGCAATCCATGCATGACAATCAAGTATGGGATTTGGTTGTACCACCACCTAACTCCAAACCGGTTGGAACTAAGTGGGTTTTAAAGAAGAAAACCGATATGCATGGAAACTTGGATACTTATAAAGCAAAACTTGTAGCAAAAGGTTTCACTCAAACTCAAGGGGTTGATTATGATGAGACCTTCTCGCCTGTGGCAATGCTAAAGTCAACTAGGATATTGTTTGCCATAGACGCATACTATGACTATAAGATTTGGCAAATGGATGTCAAAACCTCTTTCCTAAATGGACATCTTGAAGAAGATGTCTATATGGTTCAGCCCGAAGGTTTTGTTGATCCACAACATCCTAACAACCATATGAAAGTTAAAGAAATCAATCTATGGATTGATGCAAGCATCTAGAAGCTGGAATCACCGTTCTAATGAAGAGATCAAGAAATTTGGATTCATCAAAAACGCTGATGAGGCTTGTGTGTATAAGAATGCTAGTGGGAGCATCATTACCTTTCTCGTATTGTATGTTGATGACATACTACTATTTGGAAATGACATTCCAACCATGGAAGGTGTAAAATATGGCTTGGAAGTTGTTTTTCCATCAAAGATCTTGGTTAAGCCGCCTATATTCTGGGAATAAAGATCTATAGAGATAGATCAAGGCGGTTGATAGGTTTGAACAAAAGTGCATACATTGATAAAATCTTGAAAAGGTTCAAGATGGAAAACTTTAAGAAAGGTCTAGTACCTATTCAAAGAGGAACGATATTGAGTACGTCTCAATGTCCAAGCTTAAAGGATGAGAAAGAAAGGATGAAAGGAATCCCATATGCGTCAGCTATAGGATCCATCATGTATGCAATGATATGCACGAGACTGGACGTGTCATGCGCTTTGATCATGACGAGTAGATACCAGCAGAATCCTGGAGATAGTCATTGGATGGCTATTAAGAGTATTTTGAAATACCTTAGACGGACTAAGGATATGTTTTTAATATACAGATCTGGTGAAAAAGAGCTTGTTGTTAAAGGTTACACATATGCTAGTTTCTGAGCAGATCGAGATGATTCTAGATCACAATCGGGATATGTTTTCGTTATGAATGGTGGGGCAGCCTCTTGGAAGAGCTAGAAACAAGATGTGGTTGTGTTGTCCACCACAGAATCTGAATACATTGCAGCCTCATTGGTAGCACAAGAAGCTGCGTGGTTAAAGAAGTTCATTGCCGACCTAGGGGTGGTCCGTACCATTCAGGACCCTCTAGAGATCTTATGTGATAACGAGGGTGCGATTGCTCAAATCAAATAACCTCGTGCACATCAAAAGATGAGGCACATTGAGCGGAGGTTCAACTACATAAGGGATGAAGTTAAGAAGGGAAAAATATGTATTTGCAAAGTTCACACTGATCAAAACATTGCGGATCCAATCACGAAGCTCCTTGAAAAGCCAAAGCATGAAGGTCACACTCTTGCCTTAGGACTTCGATATTCTAGTGATTGGATTTGATCTAATTTTGTATTTGGATATCGGAACAATTGTAGTTTTACTCATTAACATGATTATGGTTTATGATTATGACATTTTGAGTTATGTTCCATTTTAGCATGTTTAAATCCGTGAATAAGTTAATTATTCTAAATGTCCGTAGTCGGTCATATTTGTGGGAACAAGTATGAAAGTAAGACTATTATGAACTTAGATTGGTGGATATTCATAAGGTCTGAATATAGAGCAAGGATTGCTACCAAGGTTCATAGATATTTGTGGGGTACAAATATTGGATTGACCCGCTCTCAAATATTACTACATGGAATCTTTGTGATTGATCATAAGTAAAATTTGAGTAAAAGGTGAATATCATAATATCCTCCGACCTAAGATACATATTGGGTCTTGATTTTGACCAAATATTATACTTTGACTTAGTTCTTCACTGTTCTAAAACATGATAGTACATAAGACTAGGCTCGGGTGTAGTACAAGGTGATTGTGAGAGACGTATGTAGTCAACAAGGGATTTGTCCTTCTTATTCGTTGAAGTGAGATGTGTAAGGCCTGCTAAGTTAAACCAACAGGGAATGATCACTCTATGCCTCTGGATTTGACATGACATCTGTGACAAAGGGATAAATGATTAATTTACCTAAATCATTTCATGTAAGGGACTTGAAGGGGATAATGTTATTGAATGGCACTTAGGTAAATCATTTCAAGTAAGGGACTTGAAGGGGATAATGTTATTGAATGGCACTTCGTCATACGTATTAGGGGTAGTGAACCATAGTTAAGCGGTATTCACTATTTGCATAAATCTTCTATGTATCTTGTGCAAGTGGGAGATTGTAGGACTCGGTCTGCCCAAGACACATACAGTATTGATGTGGCTAGTGCGTTATGATCTAAGTCAGGTCATACCCAATAACAAGCTTGACGAACACCATAGATATTTGTTTAAATGATGTGATCATAGTAAAAAAATATCAACACTTGATTTTGGGAATTGGTTTCCTAAGAAATTGCACTTGAAAGGATAATAAGTTATATGGATATTTTATTTTAGAGAGATTAATTTTAATGTTATTTATTTGGTTAAGTACCATTTAAAAGAGTTATGTGTGTGCATGTTGCATCAGCTTTATAACATGTATATTATGTTGCATGTAACAAGTACAAGATGCATGTGATATTTTAACAAAATTAGAAATTCAAAACCCATGGTGGGACCCACATAAGGCCGGCAACTTTAGGCCTCACCCAACCAAAACACATGCAATTTTGTTTTGTTATTACATCTATCCAAGAACACAACTCTCTTCTCTCACTTAACTCTCTCTAAGCTTTCAACTTTACAAGAACTCCTTCTTCTTCTTTCTCTCAATTTTGGCCAAAAGAGGGCCAAGAAGGGAGGTCAAAATCCTAGTTACAAGGTGTTGATTAGTGGCTTGAAGGGTATGCAAGCTTGAGGTATTCGGTTTTGAAGGATTTCATTCAAAGATCATCATCTACCTTTATCTTACTTACTTTTAAAAGGTTGTAATAATAATAAACATTCTATGGTAGAAATGCTAATTTGCATGTTCTTGTTTTTGAGTTTTGATATCATGCATGTCCATTTTTGGGTCAGGGTTTGGGTTTTATCTTAAAATCGGTTTTAACATTAATAAACTAACAAGATTTAAAACTTTAATCCGCTGCGTTTTTACATATAATGGGTTATATGGACTTTGATAATCTTGTTAAAACCCAACACAAACAACCAAATCCTCGTCACCGTCGGGTAAAGCAAGGATTGAAGCTTGCGTGAGTCTTTTCTTTAATTCTTCAAAAGCTTCTTCTTGGAACTTTCCCCAACTGAATACTACAGACTTTCGAGTCATACCAGTCAATGGTGCAGCCATCTTGGAGAAACCTTTGATGAATCTCCTATAGTAGCCAGCTAACCCTAAGAAGCTTTGTATATCAATCGGATTCTGTGGAGTCTTCCAATTCGTTATCGCCTCAATCTTAGCTGGGTCCACGGTAATCCTTCTGGATTTATCACGTGACCTAGGAATTGCACTTCTCGTAACCAGAACGCGCATTTTGAAAACATAGCATACAACTTCTCTTTTTTCAGAGTCTCCAATACCTCTCTAAGTTGCTCGGCATGATCAGACTCACTCTTTGAATAAATCAATATATCATCAATGAAGACGATAATTGACTTATCCAACGTCGGCCGACACACCCTATTCATCATGTCCACAAATGATGCGGGAGCATTAGTTAGACCAAATGACATCACGAGGAACTCATAGTGTCCATACCACGTCCAAAACGATGTCTTAGGAATGCCTGCCTCTTTCACTTTCAGTTGATGATAGCCTGATCTGAGATTTATTCGGGAGAACCAACTTGAACCTTGCAATTCGTCAAACAGATCATCAATCCTTGGCAAGGATACCTATTCTTTACTGTAAGTTTGTTCAACGCGCGATAGTCTATGCACATTCTCATACTTCCATCCTTCTTCTTTACGAACAACACTGGTGTGCCCCACGAGGAAACACTTGGTCTAATAAAACCTTTGTCGAGGAGTTCTTGCAGTTGAGACATCGGTTCTTTCATTTCGGACGGTGCTAGTCTGTAAGGTACTTTCACGACGGGCTGGGCTCCAGGTACTACATCTATCTGGAATTCTATCTCTAGCTCCGGTGACAACCCCGGATGATCCTCTGGGAATAATTCCGGGTAGTCGCGCACGATAGGAACATCCTTCATTTCTTTCGTCTCGGCTGTAGCGTTGACAACATACGCCATGTAAGCACCGCACCCTCTCCTTAACAATCCTTCGGCTTTTATCATCGAAATTAAGCCCAGAACTTTCCTTATCACCATAAACCGTCACCGCACTACCATCCAAGGTCTTTAACCCTATTATCCTACTTATCATCGAAATGACATTAAACCCATAACTTTCTTTATCACCATAAACCGTCACCGCACTACCATCCAAGGTCTTTACACGTATCAATTAACTATCACTACCCATATCGTATTTCTAGTTTATTATAACCCTTGACGAACGGGGGTTCGGGGGGCAGCGCCCCTGGCAGCGGGGTTCTAAGGTTGGCAACCCCTAGCAGGATCCAAGGGGCAGAGCCCTTGGTTGGGGTTGAGCTGCCAGATCAACTTGGAAAAATTTTATTTCTATTAACTGTCTTAACACATTTTTCATTAGAATTCTAATTTATTATTTTATTTGCTAAGTCATAAACTTTGAGAGCTTCTTTGTAATTAATCCATTTTAATCTAACTCCAGGGACCTTTCTGTCATTCTTTCAAACTTTAGTTTGTTACCCAGTTCTTAACGAATGGGGTCCTTAACGAATGAACTCATTCTTTACTTCATAACGAACTGACTAACGAATCTGCCTTCATGAGGAATTGGACCTTATAACAAACTGATCTTCATAACGAATTTGGACTTATTCGGTTGGTCTGGTTATCAAATGAACCTTATAACGAATGGGGTTCATTTCTCACTTAACTAATGGCCTTAACGATGTAAAGCTTACTCGTTAGTTTTTCCTTAGCGAATTGACATAACGAATTGGGGTTAATTCGTCATTCCCCGCTAACGAACTAAGGCTCATTCGTTAGTCCCGCGCTAACGAATTAGGGTTATGTCAAAGAATGTCAGAAAAATTCTCTGACATGACATCCTCGTACCCGCCGCCTTTCCGGCGTCGTCACGGCCAGAAAACCGGATAGTGGCCGGAAAAGCGTATTTTTGCATCATTTTCACCGTTTTTCGTCCCGCTCGATCCAGATCTGAGCTAGGGTGACCCCTAAGCTCGTATTTTGATCGGTTTACACCCGATTCCACCCGGATCTCGCGACTTTAACAGTTTAAGGGTGTCGGCTAGTCGTTTCGCGACTAAATCTAGCGGGTTTGGGTTCATATAATATCATACTATCATTACCTCGGATTGATGCTCGGTTTTCCTCTTGGGTTCGGTTAAGGGGAAGACAGAAACTATAGAGAGAGCTTAAGTGTGTATTTTGGGTGGTGTATGGAATACGTGAAATGAATGAATTAATGGGAAATTATGGTTTATATATTATGGATCATAGGCTCAAGCCCATGGTCTTTTCATCTTTCCTTTTTAACCCAATTCCATAACTCATACCTTTTTAACCCAACACAAGCCCAACTCATAATAAGTCATATTTTATTTATTAACCGATGCCAGAAAACGGGATGTTACATGGTACCGCGACTGGTCACGCCCAGATATGCAAGAGTCGAAATGTATATTTGGGGTTTAGCCCCTGAGATCCGAGGGATGGTCACTTCATCCAAACCAACCACCATTCAATCAGCCCGAGAACTAGCAAAATCCCTTACTTACGATGCAGTCCGAATGGGAATCCTGAAGGACCCTGGGAAGAAAACTGTTACCACGGAGCCTGAACGAAAAGCAGCTACCGAGAACCAGAAACCCGGAGAATGGAAGTGGAATGGTAACTTAGGAGGCCAGTTCAAGAGAAACCAAGGTGCATGAAGAATGTTTGCTGCAAACAAAAGAGGATCTGGAGGAATCTTGGGACATGTGTCCCTTTGTAACAAATAAGGAAAATTCCATGGTGGTGAATGCTGGAAATGCAACCAATGCAACCGATTCGGCCATATGATTCGCGATTGCTACACTAAAATCGCGACGTCTACTTTGGGAAACCAAAATCCCGGATGTTTCGAATGTGGTGTCGTAGGGCATTTCAAAAGAGAATGCCCCAAACTCAAAAGTCAAAACGCTAGGGGCAAGGGATTCAAAATGAACGCGAAGAAATCCCGAAAAGACTCTTACGTGGTCACCGGTAGGTTTCTCGTTAATAATCACTACGCTTATGTACTATCTGATACCGGAGCCGACTTAAGCTTTGTTTCTAACCAATTTGAACCCCTGCTTGGTATTAAACCCAGTAAGTTAGACAACAGTTACTCAATTGAATTACCTAATGGAAAACTAATCGAGACTAGTGAAGTCGTTCACGAATGTAATATTCTATTAGAAAAACATAAGTTCCCAATCGATATTTTACCCGTAGGATTAGTAAGTTTTGACATAGTAGTAGGAATGGATTGGTTATCCAAGAATGGAGCCGAGATCGTATGTTCCAAAAATCTAGTTTGTTTACCAACCCCAACTAGTGAATGTTTGGCTATTCATGGAGATCGGAGTAACACAGAGTTGAAACTCTCTAGTATCACGAAAACCCGCAAAATTCTTAGAAAAAGGATGTCTGGATTTCCTCGTCAATGTGGTCGACAGAAGGCTAAGGATCGAAAAATAGACGATATTCCTTTAGTCCAAGAATTCCCAGAAGTTTTCACTAAAGATTTGCCTGGATTACCTCCTCAACTACAAGTCGAATTCAGAATCGATCTGGTTCAGGACGCAGCCCCGATAGCTCGATCTTCGTACAGATTAGCACCATCACAAGGGGAATCATGGAAGCCCTTTCTATCCTTATTTCTCAACTACAAGCCGTGAATGCTACTGCCACACTCGTTAACCCAAACCCAACTGCTTGCTCCTTCAAACAATTCACCAATCCTAACCCAACCGACTATGTTGGGGCCGAGGGCGCCACCACCCTCGTCCAATGGTTTGAGAAAATGGAGAGTGTGTTCCTCCATTGTGCGTGTCTGGAGGAAAAAAAAAAAGACGACCTACGCGTCAAGCGTCTTCAAAAAGAGTGCCCTCACTTGGTGGAATGGTGGGAAACGCTCACATGGGATGACCTTAAGAAACTTATGCTCAAGAATTTTTGCCCGAAACATGAACTCCAAAAGTTGGAAGAGGAATTTTGGACTTTGAAGCAAGAAGGTGGTGATAATACCACCTATAATGACCGTTTCCAAGAACAAAGCCTACTCATCGCACGTATGGTCCCCATGAGCGTTCCATTGACAAGTACATCTTGAGTTTGCCTTTGCAAATTCAAGATTCCGTACTGAGCCGTGACTCAAAAACCCTTCATGATGCTATTACCTTAGCCGATACTCTTACCGAGAACCACGTTAAGGTCAGGACCTTGACGAGGAAAAATTCCAAGAAACCCAACGATAAGCGCGCACTCGAGCCCAATAAAGAGTCCAAGACCGATTTCTCCAAGCCCGAATCCTTCAAACACAATAACCACAAATCATCCAATTACCGCAACAACAAAAGGAAACCAAACTCCCAAAACTATGTCCTAGCCCAATCACAAGCCCCTCCAAACAAGAAGCCCTACATCGGCCCACACCCGTAATGCAACACTTGCCAACGTCACCATCCAGCCCAATCCACGTGTTGGGTGTGCATCGATTGCAACCGATTCGGACACCATACCCAATATTGTCGAGAAGCACCTCGTGAGAAACCTTCCCTTTCGCTGTTCGCCCCAGTAAACCAAACCAACCGATCTATCCCTCGTGCTAGAGTCGTTAACCCTGTTAAGGCTTGCTACAATTGTGGCGACCCAAATCACCTCCGCAACGCATTTCCTCAACACACTCAAGTTCATCAAGCCTATGTTGCCCTGCAACCCTACTACACCTGTCAAGCCTATCAAGTCCAAGCTTACCAACCTCAAATACCCCAACTCATGGCTTATCCAACTCATCAAGCCCAACCCGTGGTCATGCAAGCCTACCAAGCTCCAACCTCTCAAGCTTCGACTTCTCATACCCAAGCACCCGAAGGAACTCATGAAAAGCTTTCACAATTAATACTCAACAAGCCGGAAACTCGAATGATGTGGTGAATGGTACTTTCTAGTCAATAAGCATCATACCTCGATATTAATTGATTTGGGAGCCAATAGGAGCTCTATTTCCTTTGATTTTGAATACATACTTGATGTGCCCCGTAGTAAATTATCTAAGCCTTTCACGATAGAGATAGCTAACGGTAGTTAGATCACTATTGACTCCGTCATTCGGAATTGCACGCTAACTCTCAATGGACAAAAGTTCTCAATCGAACTTATCTCTATGAAAATGGGTGGCTTCGACGTCATCGTTGGTATGGATTGGCTCTCTCTCCACCATGCCGAAATCCTATGTTTTGAGAAACTCATTCGAATCCCTATCGATGGGGGAATGATTCTAAACTTTCTGGTAGAAAGACCCTTCTCAAAGCTAAACATCATGGCGTGCTTTGAAGCCCAATGTTACTTACGTAAGAAGTATGTCGCCTTCTTAGCCCACGTCACCATAAAATCCGATGAAGAAAAGAAACTTTCTGACATTCCGATTGTCTACGACTTCCACAAAGTCTTTCCCGATAACGTTTTTGGACTCCCTCTCGTTCGTCAAGTGGAGTTCTGTATTAACCTCGTACCCAGAAAAACCCCATAGCCAAAGCACCTTACCATCTTGCACCTTCCAAAATGCAAGAACTCTCTAACCATATCTAAGAACACACAGACAAGGGTTTCATTCGCCCAAGTTAGTCTCCATGAGCGCACCGTCATTTTTTATAAGAAGAAAGATGGTAATCTTCATATGTGTATCGAGTACCTTGAGCTCAACAAGCTTATTATCAAGAAACGTTATCCCCTTCCACGTATTGATGATCTTTTGGATTAACTCCAAGGAGCCGCATGTTTCTATAAGATTGATCTCCGTTCGGGTTATCACCAACTCTGTGAACTCGAAAATGACATACCCAAGACTGCCTTTGTACTCATTATGGCCTCTTTGAGTTCCGAGTTATGCCTTTTGGGTTGACTAATGCTCCCGTTGTTTTCATGTACCTTATGAGTCTTCTTTTTAAACCTTACCTAGACAAGTTCGTGATTGTTTTCATTGACGATATCTTGATATATTCTGAATCCAAGACTGAGCACAAAGACCATTTCCGCGCATTCTCGACTTTTATTAAAGGAACAACTTTATCCTAAGTTCTCTGAATGCGAATTTTGGCTAAAGCAAGTTCATTTTTTGGCCACATCATCAATGAAAAGGGTATTAACGTCTATCCCGCTAAAATTGAGGCCCTTAAAAATTGGATGACCCCGTCCTCTCCAACGGAGCTTCGTTCTTTTCTTTGTTTAGCTGGGTATTATAGCCGTTTTATCCACAAATTTTCGAAGATTGCTTCACCCCTTACCGCACTAACCCACAAAGGGAAAGTTTATGAATGGGGTTCTGATCAAGAGTAAGCGTTTCAAACTCTTAAGAACATGCTTTGCAATTCTCCAATCCTTTCTCTTCCAGATGGAAACGGTGATTTTGTGACGCTTCCATTCAAGGTCTTGGTTGTGTTCTTATGCAAAGAGACAAGGTCATTTCTTACGCTTCGCGTCAACTCAAGGTTCACGAAAAAAATTACACGATGCACGATCTCGAACTTGGTGCGGTTGTGCTTGCCTTGAAAATTTGGAGACACTACCTTTACAACATGAAATGTATGGTCTTCACTGATCATAAAAGTTTACAACACATTTACTACCAAAAGAACCTCAATATGAGACAAAGACGATGGGCTGAATTGTTAAGAGATTACGATTGCGAAATTTGCTACACCCCTGGAAAGCGAACGTCGTGGCCGATGCTCTTAGCTGTAAGAGTCATATTAAATCTTTCTTGCTCTATTATGTTACCATCCAATATGACCTCCAATACCACATCATCAACGCACAACACATCTCCGTCACCAAGGGTAACCTACACAACGAGATGTCGTGTGGCAACGGAATCCAACTTGAAACCAAACGTAATGGCTTACTCTATTATTTGGATCGTTTATGGATTCCCGATAGTGATGGTCTTCGAATGTTCATCCTTGATGAAGCTCATAAGTCATGATACTCTATTCGTCCCGGTGCGGATAAAATGTTTGTCGATCTCCGTTCAATATTTTGGTGGCCCGGAATGAAGAAATATATCGTGGTGTATGTATCTAAATGCCTCACTTGTTCTAAGGCCAAACGTAGTGGGCGAGAGTTGGGGGCGAATTGGGGCGACAAAGGGCTAGAACACCGCCCCCGGGGGAGATATTTGGGCGAAAAGGGGCGGGGGCGGGGTTAGTTTGTCGCCGGGTGGAGAAAAAATTATTATTATTATATTCATATGACCATTGTAAAACGGTCAAATATTTTTAAAAAAAAAAATAATTTAAACTATTTATATATATATACATACACCTTCTTCTCCATTTCATACACATTTCATACCCAAATTCTTCAAAAAATTTAGCAAAATGAATCCTACAAACAACCCGAACCAACCGACACTTGTGGAACTCGCCGCTACCATGAGAGAAATCGTCAAAAAACAAAAAAAAAGTGTGTCGAGGAACTCAACGAGGCCATGAGAGAAACCGACGAACAACACGAAAAGATTGCCCAAATGTTGGAATTGCGGGAAATGAGTGAAGAATACAAAACCCTCAAAGCGGCCGTGTTACACGAAGAGGCCGCATTATTGCAACGACAACTAATGGAAAAAATGCGCGAATATTATGGATATTAGTATTTTATTTAGTTATGTTTTTTAATATTTTTAGTTATGTATTTTTTTTAATTTTAATGCATTATTAGTTATGTTTTTTAATTTTTTTTGTATTTCTTTTTAATTTTAATGCATTTTTATTTAATTATTTAAATAAATTGGTTTTTATTTGTTTAGTTTATTATAAAAAGAAAATAATAAAAAAAGAAACTGTGGGCCCAACTTATAGACCCTACACTATTACACCCCAAAAACAAATTTCCACTCCTTGCTGACTAGGTGTCATGTGTCACAATTCGCCCCCAATTATAGCCCCTCCACTACACATGGCCTAAGGTAAAATCCTAGCTTCAAAAGCAATTTGGTTTGATCGAGAAAGCTCCAAACCCCGTTTGGAAATGGGAAGGTATAGCCTTGGATTTCGTTACCAAACTCCCCACTACTCAAGGTCGCAATGATAGTATTTGGGTGATTGTTGATCGTTTGACCAAGTTGGCTCACTTCATAACATTCCGATCAAAGTCCTCCGTAAGCGAATTAGCTCCACTCTATGTCAAAAACATCGATTGCCTCCATGGAACACCTTTAACAATTATCTCTGATCGTGATGGTTGGTTTACCTAACTCAGTTTTGGATTGTTGCAAACCACTTTGGGTACCCGTATTGATCTAAGCACCGCTTATCACCCGCAAACCGATGGTCTGTCGGATCAAACAATTTAAACTCTCGAAGATATGCTCCGCTCTTACTTGATTTTGGTGGAAATTGGGATATTCACTTACCACTTGCAGAGTTTTCCTACAATAATAGTTTTCACACTAGTATTGGCATGGCACCTTTTGAAGCTCTCTATGGCCGAAAATGTGGTTCCCCGATTTTTTGGAACGAGGTTGGTGAATCGGAAGTCACTGAACCGAGCTTTTTCAAGAAACTTCCTATCGGATCGCTCGTATTCGTAAAAATATTCTTGCCACTCATAGCTGTCAAAAGATCTACGCTGATAAGCGTCGTAAACCTCTCGATTCAATGTTGGTGATCGATTTCTCCTTAAATTATCTCCTTGGAAAGGGGTAGTTCGTTTTGGTAAATGGAATAAACTATCTCCCCGTTTTGTTGGTCCATTTGATATCATTGAAAGGGTTGGTAGAGTTGCTTGTCTCGATCTACCCAATGAGCTCTCAAATGTTCATTCAACAATTCAGGTTTCCAATCTCAAGAAGTGTTTCGCTGAGGGGAATCTCCGATACCTCTTGACGAAGTCTGAATTGATGAATCTATGCGCCCTATTGAGAAATATGATTAAATCGTGGATCATATGGACAAAGAAACCAAGTGTATCCGTATTCCGCTCGTCAAAGTTTGTTGGGAATCTAAACGTTGTCCCGAGTTCACTTGGTTGCGTGAAGACCAAATGATGACCAAGTACCCGCACCTTTTCTTTACGGCTTAATCTCTAATTTCGGGACGAAATTCCCAAAAGTAGGGAATGCTGTAACATTTCAGTTATTCGTTTTCTTATTTTATAACCGTAACCGACTCGGTTCGTATTTGGGTAACATTTATTTATAAAATCTCCCACTCATTTAGTATAATTATTTTCTCTTATATGTTTAATTATTGTTAAAACTATGAGATATAGGCAAAATCAACCCCTAACAAACAAATTATCCCCTTATGCACCCAATCCCAAATTACAAGAACCAACTAGCAATAGTAACCCAAAACTTCCTTTCCCTCCTTCTCCAATTGTCATCGACAACAGATACCCCCCACATCTTTCTTGAACCTTACTTATCGGCAAAATCAATGGAATCGACCTTACCAAATCGTTTAGTTACCTTAAACATGTCACACCGACACTCTAATTGTGGTAAAACATCACGTATGACAACTAATTGATGTCACACCCCAACCTACGGCGAAAAAGCAGGGGCGAAATGATTGCTCACAGCTTTTCAAAGGTTACTATCATGCAACATTATTTAAATGACAATATCTACTTAATTTATTTAAATGAAACAATTACAATTAAGTACATAAAGTATAAAGAAACTGTAACAATGATTAATTAAGTTTGTATCCTAAAAGGCATCTCTACGTGATCTTCATCTTGCTAAACATCCAAGCTGGTAACCTGCAAATGCGTATAAAATATATTTTTGTCAACAACACATGTTGAGTGAGTAAAACACCAGTTTGAGACACAACAGTAATAATATATAGTAAATAAAGAATGATACAAACTGTTCCTGTGAGATAAGTAGTTAAACCATAGCACATACACAAACAATCAACCATAAAGAAAGGGCTAAACCATTGCCATGCGAATGGGCATTGGTTACCAAAAATGAGGTGTCGGTGAAATCATTGTGAATGTGTCGGACGCCGGCCACTACGACGGTCGTATGATCATACTAGACTGAGAATATGTTGGACCTCTCCGAATGCGGTTCAATTAAAGCAAGTAAGCAAATAGCAAGTTAGGCATAAACTGATATACACACAAGGATTAAACAGTTGCGATTTTGAATACTAGATAATAGATAAATATGATACGATACGCATATGTCCCCAGAAAGATTAAAAATAAGTAAAGAGGGGAGTGATTACTCACCTGATCGGATGAACGAAAGAAACAAGTGATGATGTGCGAGAGATGAATCCTTCGGGATATACCGTCAAGGATTCCTAGTTAAATAATATTAGTATGAATATAATTAATAATGAGACAACGCGTATAATGAATTAAAGTGTCGAAGTGATTTGAGTTATGATTGAGATTAAGATGTTTATTAATTGATCGATTAATCTCTACGCTTGTTATTAACAGTCTCATTAATTATAAATTCCCCAATAATTACCCATGATATAGTATTAAATACTTAAATAATTTAGATAATTAAGATATAAGATATGGTTGAAATAACAAAATCTAAATAGATAAATGATTAAATAAATATTTTAATTAAATATAATTTAAGATAATAATAATAATAACAATAATAATAATAATAATGATGATGATGATGATGATGATATTTAAATAAATAAATAAAATAGTTATCATAAGTTGTAGAAAGATATAAATATTTTGTCTTAAATCTTTTAAGGAAAATCTGTTTAGTACGTTTAGTTTATATAAAATAAATATAAGTTTATAAAGACGCTCAATGACAAGAATCCCAAATGATGATGTCGGGTTTAAATAAGTTAAAGTCTATTATTAATATATACTTATAATTATTTGAGTAAATAAAATACTAATGTATAAATAAATAGATAATCGTAATAATAATGTGTTATTAATTAAATAAAATATGAAGTAGAATATAAATAAATATTTCGCTTGAATCTTTAAAAAATCTATTTAATATGTTCTTTATAAATACAATCCATATATTTATATAAAAAAATATGAGCAAAATTTATAAAAACATTCAATGACGAGAAACATAAATATTGGCGTCGGGTTCTTATAAAATAATGTTTACTTATTATAAATAGATACTTAAAATACATATTTACAAATACTTGTAACGGGATTGGTTGACAGAAAACATAAGCTTATGGATGAGGGTCTAATAAAATAACATTTATTTTATATTTATTATTAATTATAATATATCCATAATTCATTAAAATAAACTTTAAACAATAAAAAGAAATAAAAGAACTAAACCGCGTCCAAGGGGGCTCGAACCCGCGCCCCTGGCCGGTTCAAAGGTTTAACCCACACACCAAACAACCAAGTGAGCTAAGCTAGAAGATGTTTATAGACTGAAAATCAAACAATATAAACATAAACCCAGAATTTCCTAATTGATCAAGAACCCTAGATCTTCAATCCGATTAACCAGTTGTGTTTGTTAAATTATCATTAGGGTTATTGATCAATGATCTACAACGACAAGAATCCGTAAACTAATTACCTTAAACCACACTGAATCGATGTCGCATGACGGGTTAGGGATGTCGGCCAGAAAACGAACGGGGCTCGATAAGACGGTTGATGTAAATACAATTAACATTAGGGACGTACAAACGACCAGAAAAATGTATTCAAATTACCATATTATTGCCGAATTGAGGGTGATTGATGATGAACCCAGATGCGACGGCTGCGACTCAAGAACACCATGTTTAGGGTTGCGTTGATAGCAATTAAGTTAGGGTTATGAGTCGGATGGTTATATGTATGCTATATCTCGTTTTAATTGGATTATAACGAAGTATACAAGCCCAATTGGTATTAGATTGGACTAGTTTTAGGTTTCTCAACGTTTTAACTAGATCGATTCCAAATATAGTACTATGATTGTGGTCCATGAAAGTTTAAACGAGTCGCGGTTTAGACATGAATACAAGTTAATGAATTAGGGTTGGGTTAAGAAGATAAAAAATGATATTTTATTGAATATTATATTTATTAATTAAAAGTACCCGAAAACATAAACGGTTTGGGTATTAGGTTTGAATAGATGGAACAAAAAATCGAGATGTTACAGTATCCCCTACTTTTGGGAATTTCGTCCCGAAATTAGAGAATACCAAAACAAATTTAGTTTTTGGATAGAATAAAGTTTAAGGAAAGGAAAAAAATTCTAAATAAAATTTAAAATTTAACATAACATGGAAACTTTGAATAGTCAAAACAACACTCCAAATGAAAATCTGATAAGGGCACTTATATATAGGATGTACCAGCGGCGTATCCACCATGTCCTTATCATCTCTACATTTGTACTGTTATCCCATACTACTTTCGATTCTATATTACGACACACAATTGCTCGCATTATGATTTCCATGCGAGGACTTCGATAATTATGTAGGCCTCCATAATTACTTAGGTCGTCGGATGGTCCACATAATTCATCCCATCATGGGGTTTATAAAATATTTGAAAGACATGATTTGGTGAGAAAAGTTATTAATTTATTATAAATATGAGAAAAGTGTTAACATATTATAAGACCACTAGGAGTTGATTTATTATAAGTGTATAATCAGAAGGTTTTATAAAATATTTCTAATAACGCAATTTAGGTGAACTTTCAAGTTTGATTAATGAAATTAGTGAAAAAATTTAAAGTAACTTACAAGTTAAGAGGAATGGAAACATTGAAGTTGAGATATATGATGCGTCGACAAGATCAATTGTGAAGAGAGCGGGGATACAAGCCAATTAACAAATTTACGTAAACTTACCAAAAATTCTATGATTGCAAGGATGACATCAACAAAAGTTTGTGAAGGAATTAATTGATAATTGTAGACGAATAATAACCTGTGAAAATTTTAAATATTGCAACATTCGAGGTAGAATTCATAAGACTGTGAGTACAAATTTGAACAAGGTTAAACGAAGACTTTGAGGGATTTAGTTTTGTTAATGAGAAAATCTTGAAATATAAAGAAGACTTTATACAACATTTAAATATCTCAATTGTGTATTTAAGATGAGGTAAATTAAATTATTAAAGTACTGGTGGTAGTAATTTGAGGATGCAAAAATATTAATGCAACAATTTATGTATACAAATTGTCAATAAATGAAATGAGTGGTCACGGAAATTAAATGAAAAATTCCTTTTAATAAAGAAAATTTAATTAAATATTGAGAGAGAAAAGTTCCATGATGGAGATAATTTTGGTTAAATGATGAAGAATTCAATTTATAATAAAACTACAACGGTTATATTTCAACGACGAAAATTTATAAGATGAAAGATAAATTGTGTAACATGATATCAATAAATATATGATGTACCAGAAATATTAATAATCGAGGTTGAGGGTAGAATTTGGCACACTTTCAATAATTTGAGAAATAAGAAAGTAAATGAGAAAAGACAATTTAAATAATATGATCGACTAATAACTGATTGTCGAAATTTTGTCTTTTAAAATTGAAGATTTGTTTCAGTTTATGAGAATCTAAATATTTTGATTAACTGACGTAATGTCAACGAATCAACTCCTAAGATTTTTTTTTTTATTAAATAAAAACCAGGCAGGTAGATAAGTACGACAACCAACGATATTGATCTTTGGAAAGATAGAAAAAAAAATTATTGTATGCGAAAAAAAGATACTTAAAATGATGGATTTTTCCAGGTTGGGTTTGTTCCAAAATAACTAATTTAGACAAATAATCATTTAAGGTATAATTGAATACAAAATACGTTTAGAAGAAAATGATGAAGACGATAAAAATCTTCTGTGTGAAAACTTAACTACGATTGGTTTGATTCAAAACACCTTTGTTAATTGAGTTTATGAAAGCTTAAATAATTGAGGTTGAGGCACCTCGAATAGGTTTGGGAAAACGATGTTTGACTAAGGTAGGCTTGATGAAATTAAGTCTTGTGGGTCTAAAATCTAATAAGTGAGAACAACCTTGTTACATGAAGAAAGCTGAGAGGCATAGAGTTGGTAGGTTTAAGCTAAAGGAGCATGGGTAGTATGGTAAGGTGTAGCAGGTGTAATAAGCTAAGTCGACGGCATAGACCGTTGTGGGATGTCTTGTGTCGTAGGCAGTGTACGGCAAGTGTTAACGGGATAACCATAACAGTTATAGTGAGTGTAAGAATGACACAAGGATAGAGTCGGATGACGAAAGTCATAAATAAGACGTAACGAGCGTATTTCGGTGTAAGGTTTCTTGTTTGGGACACTATGATTTCCTTGAGATTAATTGTTGATTGGATTAACAACATGAAGTTGATGTTTAGACTTGCGTTTGTTATTGTTGTGGTTATGAGAATGAGTAGTGGTAAATAAATTGAATTTATTAGCACAAAAGTTAATGAACAAGATTGATTTGATTGCATTTATGTTTTGGAAATTGAGTTGATATTTTAGAGATCGCAAGAGCTATCTCCTTGACTAACATGTGGCCATGAGGCGGCTACAGAAAATAAATGATTGATGAGGTTTAATGTTGAGAAAACATTCTAGGATTAATAAAGATGTGATTTAATGAGAAGATTAGATAGTTGTGTAGATTTCATATGGGTTACTGTGTAAAACGAACTTAGATATGTTATGCTGATGCTTATTTATAACATAAGGATAAGTTAGAATCTAAATTGATAATTGATGAGTTGATTTGATGAGAGAAAAAGTTTTATCAATGTTTGATATGTTTTTAACAAATTAGAATTTGAGGTTGAATGCTCGAAATATGCTTAATGGTTAATGTATATGATATCAGGCGTATTAAATTGTGCTATATTATTTAAATCGCTTGAGGTATTGATATTACAATAACGTGATAAGATGAATAGGTGAAAACCAATTTTAATAATAGAGTATAAATTGTTTTGGTTGGCTCGAGATAATCGAGTCTTGATGAATGAATGATTTGTATCCCATCAGGAGAATAAAAAAAATGTTTTGAGTGTATGAATAGATCGAATCAATAATTCTTGATTCAAAAATGATTTAGGCAGTAAGTAATTGAATAACTGAATAATAAAATCATTAAATCATTAAATCATAAAACGTTTCTAATAAAATCAAATAAACAAACAATTAAATAAATAACGAATGTTCTTCGACGTGTTGGGTTTCCCATGAGCTTTCCATGGCATTTTGTTTCCCCAACTTATTAGCATATCAAAACCAAAACAAATGTGTTAGTTGGCCTCCCATGAGCATTACATGGCAATTTGAATGGCCCAACTTAATTAACGAATAAACGAACTCAAACATAAGTAGTTGAAACATCTCGTGTACCACCACGGATGATAATGTTCCAACAAAATATCGCAGATATAACAAATTTTGCAAATGTACAGTTGGCGTGTCCATGGCGTCCCATGGGTTTTACACCCGACTAGACATTTTAAAAACAATAAAACACAGTAAAGGGCGCAACCGTTTAGCTGATTACGTTAAACGCTTAAAGTGCGGTCGCATGACAATTTCCACTATGGCGGGGAATCTTGTCATGCTCCCTAGTTTTAAGTGAAAAAAAGAAAAAACAAAGCTAGGAAATTTTCAAGAAAATTTCCGACAATAAAAGGCAATCTAATAAAATTCAATAGAAATATTTTAAGTTTGAGGCATAGCCTTGAAGTTATAAAAATATTTTGAGGTTGAGACATAGTCTCGGAGCAATAATATATTTTGAGGGAGAAGCATAGCTTCGGAGTTGTGTGTGTGTGCATGACAATATAAATAAACAATTAATTAAATAGTTAAATAAGTATTTAATCTAACAAATAATTATATAAGCTGTAAACAATCAAATAGAACACATCAGGTAAACAAATAAGCACGTATGGGGTTCCTAAGCATGTTACAAAGGCACCACTAACGACCTATCTTAAACCTTTAGCTTTGATACCAATCGGTCACACCCCAACCTACGGCGGAAATGCCGGGGCGAACTGATTGCTCACAGCTTTTCAAATGTTACTATCATGCAACATTATTTAAATGACAATATCTATTTAATTTATTTAAATGAAACAATTACAATTAAGTACATAAAGTATAAAGAAACTGTAACAATGATTAATTAAGTTTGTATCCTAAAAGGCATCTCTACGTGATCTTCATCTTGCTAAACATCCAAGCTGGTAACCTGCAAATGCGTATAAAATATATTTTTGTCAACAACACATGTTGAGTGAGTAAAACACCAGTTTGAGACACAACAGTAATAATATATAGTAAATAAAGAATGATACAAACTGTTCCTGTGAGATAAGTAGTTAAACCATAGCACATACACAAACAATCAACCATAAAGAAAGGGCTAAACCATTGCCATGCGAATGGGCATTGGTTACCAAAAATGAGGTGTCGGTGAAATCATTGTGAATGTGTCGGACGCCGGCCACTACGACGGTCGTATGATCATACTAGACTGAGAATATGTTGGACCTCTCCGAATGCGGTTCAATTAAAGCAAGTAAGCAAATAGCAAGTTAGGCATAAACTGATATACACACAAGGATTAAACAGTTGCGATTTTGAATACTAGATAATAGATAAATATGATACGATACGCATATGTCCCCAGAAAGATTAAAAATAAGTAAAGAGGGGAGTGATTACTCACCTGATCGGATGAACGAAAGAAACAAGTGATGATGTGCGAGAGATGAATCCTTCGGGATATACCGTCAATGATTCCTAGTTAAATAATATTAGTATGAATATAATTAATAATGAGACAACGCGTATAATGAATTAAAGTGTCGAAGTGATTTGAGTTATGATTGGGATTAAGATGTTTATTAATTGGTCGATTAATCTCTACGCTTGTTATTAACAGTCTCATTAATTATAAATTTCTCAATAATTACCCATGATTTAGTATTAAATACTTAAATAATTTAGATAATTAAAATATAAGATATAGATGAAATAACAAAATCTAAATAGATAAATGATTAAATAAATATTTTAATTAAATATAATTTAAGATAATAATAATGATGATGATGATGATGATATTTAAATAAATAAATAAAATAGTTATCATAATGTGTAGAAAGATATAAATATTTTGTCTTAAATCTTTTAAGGAAAATCTTTTTAGTACGTTTAGTTTATATAAAATAAATATAAGTTTATAAAGACGCTCAATGACAAGAATCCCAAATGATGATGTCGGGTTTAAATAAGTTAAAGTCTATTATTAATATATACTTATGATTATTTGAGTAAATAAAATACTAATGTATAAATAAATAGATAATCATAATAATAATGTGTTATTAATTAAATAAAATATGTAGTAGAATAGAAATAAATATTTCGCTTGAATCTTTAAAAAATCTATTTAATATGTTCTTTATAAATACAATCCATATATTTATATAAAAAAATATGAGCAAAATTTATAAAAACATTCAATAACGAGAAACATAAATATTGGTGTCCGGTTCTTATAATTTAATGTTTACTTATTATAAATAGATACTTAAAATACATATATACAAATACTTGTAACGGGATTAGTTGGCGGAAAACATAAGCTTACGGATGAGGGTCTAATAAAATAACATTTATTTTATATTTACTATTAATTATAATATATCCATAATTCATTAAAATAAACTTTACACAATAAAAAGAAATAAAAGAACTAAACCGCGTCCAGGGGGCTCGAACCCGCGCCCCTGGCCGGTTCAAAGGTTTAACCCACACACCAAACAACCAAGTGAGCTAAGCTAGTAGATGTTTATAGACTGAAAACCAAACATTATAAACATAAACCCATAATTTCCTAATTGATCAAGAACCCTAGATCTTCAATCCGATTAACCAGTTGTTGTTTGTTAAATTATTATTAGGGTTATTGATCAATGATCTACAACGACAAGAATCCATAAACTAATTACCTTAAACCACACTGAATCGATGTCGCATGACGAGTTAGGGATGTCGGCCAGAAAACAAACGGGGTTCGATAAGACGGCTTATGTAAATACAATTAACATTAGGGTTTTGATTAATCACGTACAAACGACCAGAAAAACGTAATCAAATTACCATATTATGGCCGAATTAAGGGTGATTTATGATGAACCCAGATGCGACGGCTGCGACTCAAGAACACCATGTTTAGGGTTGCATTGATAGCAATTAATTTAGGGTTATGATTCGGCTGGTTATATGTATGCTATATCTCGTTTTAATTGGATTATAACGAAGTTTACAAGCCCAATTGGTATTAGATTGGGCTGGTTTTAGGTTTCTCAACGTTTTAACTAGATCGATTCCAAATATAGTACTATGAATGTGGTCCATGAAAGTTTAAACGAGTCGCAAATTAGGGTTGGGTTAAGAAGATAAAAAAATGATATTTTATTGAATATTATATTTATTAATTAAAAGTACCCGAAAACTTAAATGGTTCGGGTATTAGGTTTGAATAGATTGAACGAAAAACCGAGATGTTACAATTGATTCCCAATTACAACCATAACGAACCGCGACTTAAATCATCCTCATAACACTCTAAATACTCATTTATAATTCAATTAAACCCCGCCACACAACCTCCTCATCATCTCGACACTAAACCGTAACTTAATTTTACCATATAAAGTCGTGCAGGTTTGTTTTTGAAAACAACTAGAGCCGTGAGCATATCTCTAAGTTAAACACACAGTTTGTCATCAATTATGGTGTTTAATCCGTGCATTTAAGTCGTTTTTAGTCAATAAATGATAAACCTAACTCAATTTGAATCAACGATAAACAATTAAACGGATTTAAATTCTAGGTTTTGATTTAGGGAGGAACATAAACTGCATATAATGTATTTAAATTTGCAGTTCCCTTGATTAATCAAATTAAGGCGCTGGCATGATGGACAATGTGTGTTTTCTCAAGTATTGAACCGGCCTGGGGCGAGGATTCGAATCCCCCAGGCCCGGTTTTTATAGGTTTATTTTTTTAGATCCATTTTAATCAAATTTTTACATTTACTATATATATACAATATTAAATAAACAATATTTTGATAAACCAAACCCTGTTTATTGTTTTTGAACCTTAAAATGTTTTAACTAATCTATAATATATATATATATGTATGTATACATATATATGTTTATATATATATATTTATATTTATATATAATTATATATATATTTAGAAATAAATATACATATAATAAAGGTGATATTAATGTTTTTTTACTGTTTTCTTAATAAACCAAACGACTTTAGATTGTTCATAATAAATTTTCTTCTACACCTCCACGTTAATATATATGTATTAAATACTATTTTACTTATTTATCAATAAGTAATATTTAATAATTAATAATAATGATAGTAATACTTAATTATGATATTTCCACTTATTTAAATACCCAATCGAATCTCAATTCCATTGTAATCCTTGTTAATTTTTTTATTTATAATTAATTAATAATATATTTAACAACTAGGAATTCTTGTCGGCGAATCCCGAGGAGCTTAATAATTTTTTTCTCATTTTTATCTCATCCACATAATCCACTTGTTAAGGTAAGTAAATTCACATCCCTTTTTTTACCGTTTTACATTTTTGGGAGCGTTATGCGTGTAACACCCTTGGCAAACACAACATCGTCCCACTCTTAGGCAAATCCCACATCGGCCAAGAGAGATCCTTGGTTCATAAGTAAATGTCCTGCCTCTTCAATCACCAACGCGTTTTGGGCAACCAAAAACAAATCCGTGAGCTCTTCGTGGGCGCAGCGGACAATATTGGTGGTGTGAGGGGCCGGATGTTACAGTTGGTATCAGATCCACTCTTGTGCCGTTCGGGATGATGGGACATGCCTCATCGAGGACGATGAGTCCAAAGGGGGGTTGTCTGTAACACCCTTGGCAAACACAACATCGTCCCACTCTTAGGCAAATCCAACATCGGCCGTGGACAAGAGAGATCCTTGGTTCATAAGTAAATGTCCTGCCTCTTCAATCACCAACGCGTTTTGGGCAACCAAAAACAAATCCGTGAGCTCTTCGTGGGCAGAGCGGAAAATATTGGTGGTGCGAGGGGCCGGATGTTACAATGCGTTCACAAGTTAAACTTTATAATATTCACTACAATTCCACTATTTGCGTGTATATGATACTGCTCAATTAGTTATACGTGTGAATGTGACTATGTGTTTATTTTTGATATATGGTTGTTGGTATCTCATTCTCATCCTCATCCTCATCCTCATTAGTATGATCATACGCCCGTTGGGACGAGTGAAAAAGCCTTTATTTATTATTGTTAGGCTAGTTGTAATATTTCATATTATCGCAAAAGAATTGTAATTTTTGATATTATATATAAACAAAAAGTGTGAGTTACTTGCTCAACATTATGTTGACAAATATATATATTTTCACGCATGATGCAAGTAGCTATATTGGATGAAGATAGTAGTATGGACCTTAAGTCGCAAGAAGAAAAAGACTTCTATATTGTTCACTTTACTTTTATTGATTTTCATTCTCATTGAAACAATGTTTGTGCTTTGCATACTTGATTTATGAAATTAATAATTTAGATATTGACACGTGTAATGCAATTAGTGTCTTTTGAGCTACGATACATTATTGTCGTGCCCCGGCATGTTACGCCGTAGGTTGGGGTGTGACAGTTACAAGACTCATGAGCCACTCGAGTTGGTTCATACGGATGTTTGTGGTCCGATGAAAAAAAAGTCTCTTGGCGGCTCAGAGTATATAATTATGTTTATTGACGATTACACGTGTTTTCTTTGGGGGTGTTTATGAAATAGATGAGGGAGGCTTTCAAAAAATTTAAATAATTCTGCATGGAAGCCGAATGAATTACCGATAAATCAATTCGAACCCTTTGGTTTGATAATAGGGGAGAATACACGAGCCGAGAATTTAATGGCTTCCTAAAGGCGTGTAATATTGGAAGGAAATTAACGTGTTCGAACACACCACAACAAAACGGTGTGTCAGACAGAAAGAATCGTCACAAACAAGAAGTGTTAGTATGTTAGCGTCATAGCAAGAATGCCCAGAGCGTTTTGGACTAAATCGATGAAGGCATCGGCATATGTAATTAACCGAACCCCACAACAGGGTTTGAGTACAAATCTCCCTTCGAGTTACTGTTTAAAAAGAAACCGAACGTTAACAATCTTCGCTTTTTTGGGTGCTTTTGTTACGTGTTTGTCCCGAGTCATTTAAGGCAAAAGTTAGACAAGAAAGCAATTCAATGTATTTTTAGCCACACAAAGGATGGAAGTGTTGTTAGCTGAACACCGGAAAGTGCCATGTTTCTCGTCATGTAGTGTTCGATGAAAATTCTTCATGGTGGTCTAACGAAAATCAGCAATTGCCGGACACCAAAAGCCTGAAAGAACAACTCGAAACATCAAGTGTTAAGTTGCAACTTGAAACTGTGAATGACTCGGACCCAGATGAAGAGGCTGAACAAGTAGAGAGCAATAGTAATGAAACCGAACATCAGCCACCAAGTTTTGTTCGAACGACTAACCTGCGACGGTCATCAAGAGAAAGAAAACATAATCCTAGGTATGCAAATATGGCCACTGTTATTGAAGATGATGTAGAGCCGGGTTCATTTAAAAAAGCTTGTGACCGAGTTGAATGGTCGAAGACATGAATCTGGAAATTAATGCAGTAGTCCAGAATGAAACTTGGGAAATAGTGCCAAAACCTAAAGACGTGAGGCCCTGTCATGTCGGTGGGTCTACAAAGTCAATAAACGATCAGACGGGTCAGTCGAGAGGTATAAATCTCGTCTTGTAGCACGCAGTTTTTCTCAAAAATATGGTCTTGATTATGACGAGATAGGTTTCAAAATTAACTTCCGTACGGGTCCTTATTGCCATTGCAGCAAGTAAAAATTGGACTTATGGCAAATGGATGCCAATAATGCATTTTTCTATGGAGATCTAGATCGAGCAATTTACATGGAACAACCGTCGGGTTTCGAGGAACGCTCTCGACCCGAGTATGCGTGTAAGCTAAAGAAAGCTTTATATAGGCTAAAGTAATCTCCAAGAGCTTGGTATAGGAAGATTTATGAGTTTCTCCAGTACAATGAATTCGTAGGAACAACGTGATGCGAGTTTGTTAGTTAAACTTAAATGAATGAAAGGGGTTGTTGTAATCGTATATGTAAATAATTTAATCATTACGAGAGACTTGATAGACGAAATATCCCGGCTTAAGAAAAATCTTAACACGAGGTTTAAAATGAAAGAATTGGGACTACTTAAGCATTTTCTCAATTCAGAGTTCGATCGATCAAATATCCCAGCTTAAGATTTGGTAAATATGGTATTACATCAGTGAAAATATTCGACTGACATGTTTTTTAAGTTTGACATGTTGGGCGCAAAACCGAAAATATTAGCAGTTACTCCAAATGATGTGAATACCAAACTGTACCCGGATGAAGGAAAGGAAGTCGAGGATCCAACATAGTATAGACAAAGAGTATGTAGTCTCATATACTTAAATTTAACGCGACCCGATATCGCATTCGGTGTGGGAGTGTTGAGCCGATACATGCAAAATCCAAGAAAATCGCATTTATATGCAGCCAAACGAGTATTGAGGTATGTTGCAACAACATTGGGAATGGGTGTTGAATTTATGAAAGAGCAACAAATTGAATTGCATGGTTATTGTGATGCGGATTAAGCGGGAGACCCAAGTAGTCGTCGGTCGACAACCGGGAATGTTTTCCTAATCGGGTCAAGTTTGGTGTCTTGGTGCAGTAAGAGACAACCAACATTCTTTATCTACTATGGAATCCGAATATCGAGCCTCGGCCATCACGGCAGAATAGTTAGTTTGGTTAGTTCGGTTGTTGAAAGAGTTAAACCAAGATGTTGACCATGGGGTGAGACTAAGGTGTGATAATAAGTCGGCTATACAGTTGGTGGAGAATCCGACATTCCATGTACGAACAGAACATATTAAAGTGCACTATCATTTTTTCCGGGAGAAGGTACTTAAAGGCAATACCAACGAGCAGCTGGATGACATGTTAACAAATGGAATGACAAAGGCAAAGCTTCATCATATGTGTTCGATCACTGGAATGAATCGACTCATTATTGAGAGCAAGTGTGAAATTAGCAATACCGGTTAGAGTCGGGTGAGAATGGTGGTACGGTTCGATCTGAAAGATCGATTTGGAGGAGATCAAATTAAGGGGCTAAAGATAAATTCGTTTACTTGGTGGTCAAGTATTTAGTTTATATTTGTCTTTAATTATATTTTTATTTCTGTCTTTGATTTCGTTTTCAAATTAGAGATTAGTTCCTTGAGGGTCAAGTTATGTTGGTTATTTAAACTCTTATATTTTCCTTTATTTGAGTTAATGAAAAAGAGTCGATGAAGTTGATCAAACTCTGTTAGTATAAAAATAGATGTTCCAGGTTCATTTGGTCATTGTTCAATAGTTAAAGGACTGAACTGTAAATAGTTGTAATAGTTGGGTGAGTTGTTAGTTTGTTGAGTTCGTTGTATAACTGTAAATGAAAGGTAGCTACTGATTGTGGTTTATTCTTCTCTCTTGATTCTCTATCTCGATTTTTAGCTAACAAATTGGTATCAAAGCAGTTTTTCCTTGGAAAACGTTTGATTTCATCATCATATCCATCAATCCTTCAATCCGTTCTTTCTTTCTGTTTCAATTCTTTGAAATTGATCATTGTTTGACCAATATTCAATCTTCGTTACATTCAAATCTGTCCAATTTCATTTCAAATTTTCAGGAATTGATCAATTGTTCAATCAATTCAAATTTCCCCAATTTCAATCAATTTTGCCCTAAATTCAATTTTGTTTCAATTAGCCATGACCACTCGTAATATGTCAATGGATCAACGAGTACAAGAACACGATGTAGTCTTGAATCGCATGGAATCGGCTATCACGAAGAACGCCGAGAATATTGCTTCAATGAAGACACAAATGGAAAATCAAATGAACGAGCTCATCCAAAGTATCCAGGCGTTGAACAATAATCAAAACAGTAGTCATCATAACCATGGAGCTGGTGTGAATCAACAGCCTGAAAATTCACATCTACATGCTTTCCATAGCAGCCATATTCGTCTGACCAAGATAGATTTTCTGAAGTTCAATGGTGAAAACATAGAAGGGTGGTTATGTAGAGCAGAACACTTCTTTGAAATCAATGCCACTCCTGAAAACCTCAAGGTTCGTTATGCTGTAGTTCATTTAGAGGATGCAGCTTTACTTTGGCTCCAATCATTTGTTATGTCACACCCTCAAAATCCACTAACGGAGTTTTACCGTCAGAGGGTGTGAACTAACAGGATCGGATTCATTAGTTATAATTAAACCATAAAAACGTTTACGAGTAATTAAATGCGGAAGCGTAAAAACCATAAAATAAATGTTGCGTCACGTAGGACGACTTAAACCCAATGATAACAGTTTTAAAATAGTTTGCATAACAAAAGCGTTTTCAAGCAATGCATGATCCTATACCGCGCGCCCGCCTCGGCTACCTGAGAATAACATACTAAAAGTGTCAACACAAGGTTGGTGAGTTCACAAGTTTATATAAAGTAAAGCGTTTAGCGTTTGCGTTCAGCGTTTTGCGTTTAGCGTTTTGCGTTCAGCGTTTTGCGTTACCAGATAGTGTTAAATCAATTATATATCGATAGGTAGCTAGCCTATACAACAAGTATTACTAAGTGTTCGACACCGAAGTTGACTGTTTATCAAGTGCCTTGTCACCAGGTCATCCAGACCATGGTACGCGTTAGCCAAAATTACACCCGTTCGACCTCCAGTCGAGTTTAGCGTTGGGTGGGGTTTGTCAAACCCAGTAGTACTACTCAACAGTGACTCGCTATTCCAAATATTAACGGGTTCGATGTGTAGGACTTCAAATGTTTCGTTTGCCACTTAGCCTTTACAAGTGATATATAATTTACTAACAAAATCTTAAATGCGTTTATCGGAGTATGTTATCTCCCCCAAGTGAAAAGCGTTTAAAACAGTTTAAAGGGGTAAGTGAAACTCACTGTTTGCGAAGAATTCCCAAAATAAATCACCAAAGGATGCGCGTCACAGAAAAACTCTCTCTAGCGTTCTAAAACAACAAAGAGATTTTCTAAGTGTCGGAACTATTAACGAGTCTCTAGACCCGGCATGTAGTACCTATGCAAATATCACGTTTCGTGTTTGTTTGTGAATCGTGTGTGACTTAACAAGCACATTTGTGATACGCTACGTGTGTGAACAATCGTTTACGTGTCATGTATTAATAATGTACATCACTAGCAACTATTGCCCGCAGGGGCAATTTGGTCAAAACATAACAATTAACTAGCAATTATCATGTTTCATGCATTTTCACAAAATTCAGCAGCTAGTTTCACCGAGACAGAAATTCTACTTGAAAGATTGTACTATTCCACCGATCATAGCATCTCAATTAATTTACCAAAAATCATCACAAAAGCATGTATGTATTAGGTTTCCAGAACATATTTTATTATATTTTTATTCCACCTAGGTTTCTCACAATAATCAAATCATTAAAGCAAACTCATAACAGTCAAATTCATGCGCAACATAATGTTATTTGCAATTCCCGTTAAATGAAAAATCCAACAAATGCAAGACCACTTGGGTTAGGTTCCTGACTCAATAAGTCAACTTCCAGAAATGGAACCAACCCAATTGGTCTCGTTGTTCATGAGATATAACATTTACAAAACAACCTAACAGCAGGTCTAACAACTCAGCTTTGCACAACGTTTTTGTAAAATCATAAAGGTTAACTTTTACACATCCAAAAATTGCAAATTTATATTCTTTAGAAACTAGACTCAACCTAGTTTACAGTAGTATCAATAATCTCAACCAATTTTCAGATTTACACCCCGATACAGTCAATTGAACATCAACAACACAATCTGTCCAGAAACTGTTTGCAACAAAACTCAACATATTAGCCATTTATAAACCATAATTCCTTCATATAACATCCTAGACACCATAATCACTATCCATGCACATCAATTGCACATTACATCCATGGTTAGGGTTTTATTTGAATTCAAAATCAAGAACAAACGATTAACATGCAATAACACCAATACTAGCTATCAATTCAACAATCAATACATCTTTCTATCAAAACAAGACACATGAACACAATCACATATAAAAATCGGACCTAGGGTTTATAATTAACCCATTAAAATCGAAATTAAGCATAAAGTATGCATAGGATAGTCGTTTATACCTTCCTAGCACCTTAATCTTCAATTGAAAAGCTTGAAAATTGATTGTATGTGTGTGTGAATGGCCGATCGCAAGAGGGAAGCAAGGGGGGGGCTGCCGTCGACTTAGGTGAGGGAAAGAGGGAGTGTTAGGGTTTGGTGATTATTATTAATAATAATAATATAATACACTTTGGTCCCTTAACTTTCAAATGTTACTTTTCTAGCTTAATTAACTAGTTCTAGCACATTGAGTTAACGTTTATAACAATGTTATCACATAACACATAAGTCTAACACATAATTATCACATAATTATTGTTTTGACGTTTTTCGTTTATTCATCAATTGTTTGCGTCAACTCGTTTGCGTTTCGGTGCAAATCCCGAAAGACTACACATGTAGTAAGTGTCAAGCGTCATTTAAACCCTAGTTTAAATGTAATGAGGTGTACGTTATAGATTCAGTGATCTTTAAGTTTGAGTTGACGGAGTTGAGTTAACGGAGTTAACCTGAAATTGACGATTGTCACATGTTAGATCTAGGGTGGTAGTATTGAAGGAATGTTGTAGTATGAATACAAAGGATTTATTGTTTCCAGATTTGGTTTAGGCTTAAATCAGTATGCTATGGGTTCTTTAGCAGATTTGAAACAAACTAATCAATCTCGTGAAGAATTCTGTAAAGAGTTTGATCTAGCTTTGACTAGGGTTGATATTTGTGATGAATATGCTGTGAGCATGTTCTTAAGAGCCACTAAGCCAGAGATTGGAAATCCTATGAAGTTGATTAGGCCAAGAACTTTACCAGAGGCTTACATGTTGGCAAGGGTACAAAATGATAATAATATGTCTCTAGTACAACCCATTAGATCTTTTAAGCCATCCAATTCTTTACCAAATTATAGAACCACAGATTATGGCAATAGAAGTGGTGATGGTGTGAATTTACCTTTGTTACCTACTCCATCTTTGAAGTCTAAACTTCCTAATGCTAGGAAATTAAGCCATAAAGAAATTGAAGAAAAAAGGGCTAAGGGTGAGTGTTTTGGATGTACAGAAAAGTACACTCCAACTCACATTTGTAAAAATAAACAGTTGTTCTCTATCGAAATAGTGGAAATGGAGGAGGTGGAGTATAATGATCCTGTGGAAATATTAAGACAAGAATTACAAGATCCTTGCATTTATTTAAATGCTATCATGGGAATGAATTCTTTTTCTACCATGAGAGTAAAAGGGTCAACTGGCACAAAACCCTTACAAATCCTTATAGATTCAGGTTCTACACATAATTTCTTAAATAGTGGCTTGGCTACTAAGTTGAAATGCCCTGTCAAATCTATTAAAGAACTGAGCATCACCATAGCTGATGGCAACAAATTACCCTGCACTCATTTATGTGAAAACTTTAAATGGTGTATGCAAGGTAACTGGTTCACCACTGATGTCATGTTGATTTCACTGAGCAACTATGACATGGTCTTGGGAGTACAATGGCTGCAAACTCTCAATCACATTATGTGGAATTTCAAAGAGTTGACTATGAAATTTAAGGTGGTTGATCAGATGTTTGAGTTAAAAGGCATAGATTCTAATGGTATGCAACTTTGTTCTTCTGAGAAAATAAAAAGTTTATTGGCATAAGGGGTGGCTTCTGCACAATTATACAGCTTGCAAACTGTGGGCGGTGATTCTTTTCAACATGACACCACCATTTCCCAAATTACCCATGACATTCAGTTGGACACTCTATTGAAACAGTTTCAAGATATGTTTGAGGTACCAACTACATTACCACCTAAAAGAAACTGTGATCATAGAATATTGTTAAAAGATGAAAATGTCACAATAAATCAAAGAGCTTATAGATATCCTGCTGGTCAAAAAGATGTGTTAGAAAAATTGACTCATGAGTTATTATATGCTGGTACAATTAGGAACAGTCAGAGTACATTTGCCTCACCAGTGGTCTTAGTAAAAAGGAAAGATGGCAGTTGGCGTTTTTGTGTTGATTACAGGCAACTTAATGAAGCTACTGTTAAAAACAGGTTCCCTATTCCATTAATTGAAGAATTATTGGATGAATTAGGGGGCGCTATCGTGTTCTCTAAGCTAGATTTAAGGGCTAGCTACCATCAAATAAGAATGGATGAAAAGGACATCCATAAAACAGCCTTTAGAACACACCAAGGGTTGTTTGAGTTTATGGTAATGCCATTTGGGTTGACCAACGCTCCTGCAACATTTCAGTCTTTAATGAATGAAATCTTCAAGCCTTGATTAAGGAAAACCACACTGGTTTTCTTTGATGACATATTGGTGTACAGTCCCACTATGTCTCAACATGTAATCGATCTTGAACAAGTTCTAAGCCTTATGAGAAAACATTCATTAATGGCCAAGCAGTCCAAGTGTTCATTTGGGGGGCTACAGTTGAGTATTTGGGTCACATTATTTCTGGCCAAGGTGTACAAACTGATCCCAAGAAAATTTTAGCCATTAAGGAATGGCCTGTTCCTCAAACTCTCAAACAATTAAGAGGTTTTTTGGGACTAGCTGGCTATTATAGAAGGTTTATCAAAAGTTTTGGCATTTTTGCAAGACCTTTGACTGAATTATTGAAAAAGGATGAATCTTTTATATGGACTATTACTGCACAAGAAGCATTTGATCAATTAAAACTTGCCTTAACTTCTGCACCAGTTCTAGCTCTTCCTGACTTCACAAAGACATTTGTGATTGAAACCGATGCTTCCTCCAAGGGTATGGATGCGGTTCTTATGCAGGAAGGTCATCCCATTGCCTTTATTAGCAAGGCATTCTCTGTAAGACAGCTTACTCTTTTAGTTTATGAGAAAGAACTCTTAGCAATTATGATGGTTGTTAAGCAGTGGCATCATTATTGCTAAAAGGTCTTTAATTAAAACTGATCATAAGAGCTTAAAGTTCTTATTAACCCAGAAAATTACTACTCCAATTCAACAGTCTTGGTTAGCCAAATTAATGGGTTACACTTATGATATAGTGTATAAAAAAGGAACCGAAAATTTAGTGGCTGATGGCTTATCCAGAATGCAGGGGTTGGCCTTATTTGAATTGGGTATGAGTACTATTGATCCTATGTTGTTACAGAGGATTAAAACTTCTTGGGAACATGATACACACCTTCAAGCCATTATTAAGAAATTGGTGCAGGGACAATCAATGCTTCATGTTACTTGGACTGATAGTCTGCTAAGAAGAAAGAATAAGTTGTGGATTGGCAATGACAACCAGTTAAAGAAAGATATTTTGGAATTATTTCATTCTTCGGCGGTGGGCGGTCATTCAGGTTATGTTCCAACTTTGAAAAAGGTACAAATTTTTTGTTATTGGAAAGGGTGTTCTAAAGATGTGTATCAGTTTGTTAAAGATTGTCACCAGTGTCAACAGGCTAAATATGAACCCGTTGCCACTCCTGGTTTATTGCAACCTTTGCCCACTCCTACTCATATATTCACTGACATTTCAATGGACTTTATTTCCGGATTACCAAAAATTCAGGGTAAAGACACTATTTTGGTTATTGTTGACAGACTAACCAAATATGCCCATTTTACCCCTCTAGCTCATCCTTTTACTGCACCTCAAATAGCCCAAATTTTTCTTGATACCATCTTTAAACTACATGGTAATCCTCTAACCATTGTGTCTGACCGTGATCCAATTTTTGTAAGTCAGTTTTGGAAATAATTCATGAAACTACAAGGCATTAAGTTGGCATATTCCACTGCATATCACCCCAGAGTGATGGTCAGACAGAGGTTCTAAACAGATGCTAGGAAACCTATCTAAGATGTATGTGTATGCAGACTCCTCAACAGTGTTTGAAATGGTTAAGCTTGGCTGAATGGTGGTATAATACCACCTATCACTCTTCTATTCAAACTACTCCTTTTGAAGCATTATATGGGTATCCTCCTCCTTTGCATATTCCATACATTCCTAATGACACTAAGGTTGAAGCTGTAGAGGTATTGCATAGAGATAGGGAGGCTATGATTACTTGCCTGAAACAAACTTTGAATGATGCTCGTAATAGGATGAAGCAGTATGCTGATCCACATAGAAGTGAAAGATGTTTTACCATTGGAGAGTGGGTCTATCTGAAGTTAAGACCTTTTGTCCAAACTTCTTTAAAAACTCATAAACAGTCCAAGATTGGCCCTAAGTTTTATGGGCCTTTCATGATTCTGGAAAAGATTGGAGCTGTTGCTTATAAGCTGAACTTACCTCAGGAGTCTCATCTGCATCCTGTTTTTCATGTGTCCTTACTAAAGAAAGCTCATGTCAACATTCACCTACCATTCCATTACCTGCAGGTCCCAGATTCATGTTCCAACCTCGTGCAATTATTGATAAAAGATTGGCTCGTAGAGGTACTAAATTGGTTTCACAAGTATTAGTTCATTGGCATGGTGTTCTTCTTGCTGATGCCACTTGGGAGTTTGAAGATGAATTTCAATTGAGATTTTCTTTTTTTTTACATTCTTGAGGACAAGAATGTTTTCACCAGGGGAGCTTTGTTAGTATAAAAATAGATGTTCCAGGTTCATTTGGTCATTATTCAATAGCTAAAGGACTGAAATTGTAAATAGTTGTAATAGTTGGGTGAGTTGTTAGTTTGTTGAGTTTGTTGTATAACTACTTAATTGATCTGTAAATAAAAGGTAGCTATTGATTGTGGTTTATTCTTCTCTCTTGATTCTATATCTCAATTTTTAGCTAACAAACTCGTGTGTTTTCTCGGTTTCGTGTGCTCCCAATTTTAACAAAAGATGACTGGTATCATCCAACTGGTTATACATCCAATCCTCGATATCTTGAGTAGACAACACATGGTTACATGAATTGCACATGCAAAAATTATGATAAAAAACTGAAGATTTGAAGTACATATATGATATCAAATCCATTACTCTATTCCTAAATTAGTTATGTATATGGATGTATATACAACTTCAACACCATTATTCTACCTATAACATATTATTTTTGTATTTTTAGGTAAATGTAAGGGCATACCTTAAGCGAGACAAATGCACCACAACCAGCACATGACTTCTTGTAGCCACCAATATAATTTGATAATAGAATAAAGTAAGAACCGCCTTAGCAAAAACCTTAAACCTTAAAAATTAGTCAAATAAAGTGTATTGTTTTTAGCATGTCATTTTACCCTCTTTAGTGCCAATAGTATTGAAGTAACCAGCAAAACAACCTCCACTGAATGCCCCATATGAAACATTCCTTCTTCTTCTTTAACCTAGATATCTTACCATATAAAAAAAAAAAAAAAACAACAACAACAACAACAACAATGATAAGAGAAAAGTCCAATCTGAAATCTGTTCCTCACTCCTTCCGATCACTTCACTCAAAATGACATGATAAAAATATATTGTATACAATTAAAAATAAATAAAAAGAATGATCTCCGATCACTTCACTCAAAATGACATGATAAAAATATACTGTATACAATTAAAATAAATAAAAAGAATGATCTATTTATGTTTTACCGCACGCAGTTTTGGATGCAACAAAAGCAATTCATGACTTTTAAGTTGTTTCACCTATTTAACATGTTTTATAGTCTATTATATTCATGTAGTAAAAAATAAAATGTATACATTATCATCTTAGAAAAAAAACAAAGACAGCTTTTAATTTGGTAAAACCTAACCGGCAAATAGAGTTAAGTTTTCACATTTACTGAAGTCTAACAAATAACAAACACTCCCCTTCTATTCGTCTTCCTTACCAATAGCTAACAAAAGTTACAATGCACAATTCAAACTTTGTTGATAGACATAACAAATTATTCCAGCATTAATGCATTAAAAAAACAATTCGTAAGCTCATATAAAAAACAATGACGCTCAGTTGAATACTTGATCTCAATCAAGTAAAAAAAATGCTTAAAAAGTAAACGTTGATTTGAAATATAACATCACCTTTTGAAACATAAGCTTTCAATTGAGCATCAGTGTACACAGAATTTACAGGGCAAATGACTACTAACAAGCATTATGGTATTAATAAATATCAACTACACAACACAAAAATCACTTGCAACATCCCTAAAATGGCTTTAAAATCACTTACAAGAATTTGAAATATAACTGTAATTAACCCATTCATTAGTCACCTGCAAAAGAATGAATAGTTAAGGGACTGCATGTGACTTTGGGCCAGATTTATATAATCAGTTAATTCTATCAGTTAGATACCTTGAGAAAGCGTTAAATCATTAGTATTCGGATACGAAAAGAATGAGCTACCACTAAAAATGAATGTAAAGCAAGCATCCCAACAGTTAGCTACAATAAAAATAAAGATTTCAAAATATATGAAAAAATGATAGCAAAATATATGCACAGTAACATATTCGAGTTCAAGTATAGTGTTATTCGAATAGCAAAGAAGAGAAAATTGAGATGCAATTGGAAATTTTAACTGAGAAATAACGTTGAATTCGGAATATTTTGAACTTGAATGGCAGGGTTGATGAGGTTGATATTAAAAAATCATGAAGGAGCACTATTACCCGTAAAGTTCTTAGATCATCTTCGTCTCTATCTGATCTCACCCATGCCATTAACCCTAACAACCTCCCGAATCACATATTATCATTCTATATATATAGGGTTGGTATCATTTAATAACTCTAAAAAAGTTAAGAACTCTTAGAAACCCTTAACAACCAAACAATTTTTTAATTTTTTTTATACATTAACATTACTTAAGAGTAGTTTTATCATATTTTATATAAAAAAAATTATTACATATATTAATCACAAGTTTAAATATATGTAAAATTTATGTACTAACAAATTTACAAAAGTGTCAAACAAAACATAGATATGTATAAAAACTAATTTTCAAAATTGTAATTGTAGATATAGATATAAAAAAGGATAACCCAGGAAGCTAAGACAATTCAAGAAAAGATTGAAACTGTGTGTACTAAAGACAATGATACTTGAAGTATTTCTTTTAAGAGCATTAAGCAAGTTTCGAGGACGAAACCTTTTATAAGGAGAGTAGACTTGTAACATCCGACGTTTCTAAAAAATAATAAATAAGAAATATTGTTATTTATTTACGTTTAGTTAATCGTCGCCAATTAAATAATAAAATAATATAAATGATGGTAGGCTTTAATAGTGATGGACTTAGAATAATTATGGACTTAGTGTGCCATGGGCCTAAGGTCCATGGGCTTAAGGACTATAAATACCCCCTAAACCCAAGCCACTTTCCATTTTTCCCAACACACACTCAAAACACACACACACAAACATTCCCTCTAACATTTCGGACCTAGATGTAACGATTCCGACGAAACCAGGTATACCCTAACCGGTAGACGTTAGTTACGTCATATGTAATGTCGGGTACATGAGTTACCATAGTAACTATACGAGAATACGGGGTTCACTGTATTGATTGTGCGTGAATAAATAATTCATCGTATTGAATATGCGATTAATCGATTGATAGTTATTGAAACCCGAACGAATCGAGGGTTCAATTATAGACGAGATATATGATATTTAGTGATTTTACGAAGCATTAATGCTTCGGGATAAGTAAAGTACGGCACAGAAAAAGAATTTCGATTTAATGGTACGACGGTAAATTAAACGAAACCTTTAATACCAAACCGAGCAAGAGACAATCGATCAAGCCGAAAAAGATGCGCGATAATTAATAATATGATGTTTTGAGTTAATAAATGTCATGGTTTAAGTTTTTAAAGTTTTTAAATCGGTTTTATACAAATTTCATTTTTTAGCCGAAAAACAACCGTTTAGGCATCGTTTTAAGCCGAATTAAACGTTTAACCGAGAAACGAACTGAACCAGATTATCCAAAACATTATCCGGATTACGAGAATCCAAATATGTGGCTTAAAATGAAGTTGTGGGTCCCACCCCACCCATCTAAAATTCCGATCGGAATATAGGGGTGTTATACCCCTTACATTTTCTTTTTTCATCCAACTTTTTCAACAAACCTCCAATTCTCTCAAGACCAAGAGCCTAAAACCGAGATTTTGACAAGAAAAACCGAGGTAAAATTGTGTTATGTACTTGTTTATGTTCGTTTCTTGAGTGTTCTTGCAAGAAAAGGAGGTTTCCAAGTGAAAAAGGGTGAAAACCCGAGATGGAAACCGATTCTTGCATGATCAAGTGATGTATACGGGTTATACAAGGGATATTGGTCCAAGAAAGGAGTTAAACGAATCAAAAACGAATTTTTACGGTTAAATCTTTGTTTTAGTATTATAACCGTAACCATGAAAGAAATGGCTTGATCGTGAGTGTAACTTGCTTGGTATTGTGGTATGTTGATTGTAGGCTCTGTATTTAGTGGTTGATAAGGCGGAAAGACGAGTTTGTGGCTCGTAGTGGCGGAAAACGAAAGGTATATTCGGTTATGTTCGGTTTTGGGAAATTTGGACAGATTGTTGATGCTTTAGAGTTAGGTCATGAAATTTTACAGGGATATTCTACACATGAAAATAAGAGTTCTGTGAATTTTTGGTAATTTTTGGACAAAGGATGAATATTTGGTGAATTTAATGCTCGGTTTTGGCCAAAAATGGTGAAAAATAGTTAAATATTATGAACAATTCTGGAAAATTGCAGATAAGCTTTTTATATCATGTATAAGTCACACACAAAATTTGAGGTCAGTTGGAGAAGTCTAAGTAGGCTTTTCGGTTAAACGAGTTCTAGGGTGTTCTAGCTCGGTTTTAGTAAAAATGACATGTAAAAGAAGATTTTGGTTCTGAAAAAATTACAGGGGACTATGTGGATGGCAGGGGACATCCAGGAAAAATTTGGAATTTTTCTAAGGTCGTTTGGTATTTACGACATATTTAGTGTTTAAATGGTGTTTAAAAATAGATAAATAAATTTTAAATATAAAATTTATTTCTGGAAATATTTTTATAAAATTTCCCACTGTCAAAAAGTGATTTGTGCAAAATTTCAAGATCCGAGACTAAACGGATAATTATTTGTGCTAAGTATCAAACTTATAAAGTTAAAACGCGTAAACCGGTGAAGTTCGCTTAAGCGAGCTGACTGGTGTATAAAAACCCTAAAAATGGACTATTTTCATATAATTGAGTTAAACAAGTAAAAATGAATCATCCGAAAATAATTCGGATGATTTGGGTATTTTTAACCGATTTAACAGTTTCCGGTACGCCAAAGACGGAAACGGGTCCCGCGGTCAATCGGGGCGTCTAAACCGAGTACTAATTTCACCACTTTAATTAAATTATCAGTCAACAACTATTTTCGGGTCGTGTGTGACCAAACTCATTTTGAAATATAAAATTGGATAACCGTGCTAGGCACGCAAAACGGGGAAAACAAGCTATTAGAAGATTTGACTGTTGAACTCTAAACGACATCACAATCTGAGTCCGGAAAAGTGTTTCTGGGTTAACCTTGCCCCCAGAACGGGTACAGTGCTGGGTTAACAGTGTCCCCAGATGTACCGGTTAACCTGGTTAAAGTTATATTAATAATGAGTGTATAGTAACGATCGTAGGGATCATATTACAGATTGGACGTGTTAACTGATAATGATTGTTGTTACCTGCTTGCATGTGCTAAGGTGAGTTGCACGAGCCCCTTTTTACTGAACTGCTTTAAATATTTTCCCGGGGCGGAAAGCATGTTTCCATCAAAATGTTTAAGTACATGCTGATCACATGGAAATGAATGAATTTATATAATGTTTATTATACGGGAATCGTACGGTAATGTATTAAGATGGTAATTGTCTGAGTTGCTAACATTGTAAGGCCCGGAACAGTGTTCTGGGTTAACAGTGTTCCCAGAGGTTATTAAATGTGTTTCTGGGTTAACAGTGTCCCCAGAGGTTATTAAATGTGTTTCTGGGTTAACAGTGTCCCCAGAGGTTATTTGATGTGTCTCTGGGTTAACAGTGTCCCCAGAGGTTATTGGATATGTTTCTGGGTTAACAGTGTCCCCGGAGTGAGTACAGTACTGGGTTAACAGTGTCCCCAGATAATATTATATTATGATATGGATTTATCATGGTTTACTAAAATTGTGAAACTCACCAACTATTCGTAGTTGACCCGTTTTCTCACATGCTTTTCAGGTACAATTTAGATGAAGTGATTGCTTACGTGCTAAGTGCTTGATGTGTGTAAGATTTGTGTGCGGGATGTTAGGATACATTATAACAGATAGAATTATGAATCGTATTGTATGATGTGTGTATCACCTAGACGGTAATAAAAGATGAGATAATGTAATTTTGAAGTATATTAATGCATTCAGTTTTCTTTATAAACAATGTGGTTGATATCAGAGGTGTCTGTCGCATCCCGTCTACGTTTCCGCTGCGGTTGCGGGGTGTTACAGAACTTGGTATCAGAGCCATTGGTTATAAAAGAATTAGGATGTCTTTAAAAGATACCTAAAATATAACCAGTAGCTCAAGTATTATAGGATCTGAATATCAACTAATAATTTATAGTGACGAGGTCTGGATGAACTTGGATGGACAAGTGAGTTGTTATGGTCCGGAACATAATAACAGACTTGTCCGCACGAGGGAATTCAGGGGAAGTCACGGGGTACATTAATAGGTAAAAATGGCAACATATGTGTAAAGTATATAATATTATTTATACGTGCTAATGTGTATATATATATGTACATATCTTGTGGGTACATGTATTGAGAAATGGGACCCGGATAAGGAACCGGGGGATGAAATAATAAAAGTACCGAGGATGCTGAAATTTCTAGAGCATCGGTTGATGATAAGTCCGACTTATCGGGCCATAGTTATGATAGCACCAAGTTAAATCTCCCGTTTGACATTAATCAGAAATATTGAGTAACCATCACTCCCAACCAAAAATTAGTAGATCCCTTACCCTACCAACACCGGTACCGTATATCCTAACAACCCCCTGTGTTCACCCGAACCACGACCCTCATGTACGGACGAACCTGTACCTGAACCCGTTCTTATTCCATCAAAAAATAAAAAAATTTGATAATAAATGAGCAGATAAAGATATATATATTTCTATATATATATATATGTGTTTCTCACTCTCAAGCATATGAGTCATACCACCTCCAGATCGAGAATCACCGATTTTAGCAAACCTAGAACGTCTGAGGACATTGACTGAGCAAGTGATAGAGTTTTCCATAATAGTAATTGATAATATTTGAGGGCAAACCATGTTGCGCAATTACCTTGAACCTTGCAACTCCCTATGTTATCCTTACATCCGTTAGATACCTATACCCATGTATACTCGAATAGAATGATTACCTATACACAAAGAGGTGTTGGAATCATTATAGCATAATTGGTTATTCGTTCGTAGGTGGTATACCGCGTATACCGGAAATACGAATAGACACGGATATTATAACTCCGTGGTACGTAATCGTTTGGTGCTCACGGTGAGCATGTATCGGTTATGTTGACATGCAGAAGGATATTGAAATCAAGTATATTAAACATTAATCTTTGTTGAGAAAGATCTATACGTCAGTTGGTGACAAGGGTTATGAAACATATTTGAACGTTAACCGACGTCCGGTTAAGTCCATATGTTATTATATTTGTGGGACATATATATTAGATACTGATATGTGTAATATGTATGATAATATTTGGTGTGTATGTGTACCTGCCGTCATGATTGAGCTGGTAACGATTTATACGGTGAGATTAGTATTGATTACTGCGTACGGGATGAGTACGACAGAATGACATAAAAAGAGTAACTCCAATGATGGAGATTGATATGATTCAGTTGATTGCTCAAAGATAGCAGATGATGATACCGAATGTCGTATCACAGATCACTGCTAGTGTTGATACAAATGTGATCGCAAGATTGTAGATCGAGCAATCACATGAATATGAATATTCCAATTCTTGGTGGTATTACTAAAAGTGATAATGTTCCACCGAATACTATTATGACTACAAGTATTAGTTATAAACTAAACATGAATAGTAGTCGTAATGAATTAGATCCGGTATGAAGGATATGTTGTTGTTCGTGGTAAGGAAATTATTAATAGGGTACTGATGGTAAAGGGAGGAATAGATTAACGAGTAGATAGAAAAGATCGAAATGATTAAGGATATTGGTAAGAGACTAGAACATAGTGTAGTGAAATATGCTACAGAAATGTTGGTAGATTATGTTGTATCGTGATGGAACACGATGGTACAAAATTATAGTTAGAAAATTATTGCTCAGAGGACATGGTCGGAATTTAAAATTCTTGTGCTAGAGCACTTTTATTCGAGTAAGTAAGTTCAGAGATTGGGAACTGAGCTATGAAAAATAGAAATGTTGCGTGCTGATTACTTAGAACACGCTAATAGTTTGAAGGAATTGTCATGTCTGGTAACATGGCTAATTACCCCTGAAACTAAGCGAAGTGAGCGCTATATTGGGAACTAACTCCATCGATAAGGAGTATAGTCAATCCGGTAAAATATACAACCTTTGGAAGGGTTGTGTCACAAGCCAGCATCGATATACTTAACTCTATGGGAAGCGGACTGGAAGGACGTTAGGTGAGACGTCGGGTGTTAAAGAAGAGAAGTGATAAAGGCATAGTGCAAGATAGGCCTTTGAATAGGTAGGTAAGCCCTACAACCCAGAATTATACTAAGACTAGTTCTGGTGTGAAAACATGAACCGCATAAAGGGGTTCTTCCCTAAATGTGGAAAATATGGTTATCGGCGGGAAGAAGAATGTCGAGTAATAGTAGGCCACAGGTGTAGTAAAGATGGACGTAATGCCACAATTGTAGAACCAAGTGAAGCTATGTGAACCGACAACCCCAACCCATTCGTGTACAACCACTCCGAACCCAACAACTTCAATAACAATCCATTCAAAGAAATCAATTTATGCCAAACAGTTGTACTTGCTATGAATGTGGCAGTACAGAACGTTTCAAGAGAAATTGCCCAAAGTTGAACCAAGGTGTTGTTGGAAGATGAACCTCATGACAAGCATCAACCCCTGATCAAGCAAGGAGCCGTGCTTTTGGGAGTAATTCAAATAAAGCAAGTCATGATCCAAAAGTGGTATTAAGTACGTTGTAGTTTTAAATCAATAGACTTCAGCGATATTTTTACGGTCGTCGATAGAAGTTAGCTCCTGTTAACCTCCTATCATTTGGAAAGATACCGATTAGTGAAACTATAGAACCCTATACTGTAGAATCGCTAACAGTAAACCCCTAATGGTTAACTAAATTGTTCGGAATTGTCCTATTATTCTGAACGATTAACCTTTCCTTATTGACCTACGACCAGTAAAGTTAAGAAGTTTGACGTAATAGTTAACATGGACTGGCTAACTCGACATGAAGCTGAAATCAATTATGAAAAGAAGATGATTAGAAGCTCTCATTCAGACGATGAAGCGATTAGATACAGAGAAAAGTATACGGTATTATGTTACCACTCTAATCTCATTTTGAGATGTTATAGTATTTACGACAAGAAGACGTGGTGTATTTAACAAACGCGATTGCCAAAGTATTTAAAAGAAAACATACAGAAGATATCCCGGTGGTACGCGAATTTCCACAAGTTTTCCCAGAAGAACTTCCTGGATTACCGCCAACCCGACATGTCAAATTCGGAATCAATTTAATACCTCAAGCTGGCCCTGTTGCTAAAGCATCATACCGACTTACACCAACTGAAATGCAAGAATTATTGGATAAGGTTTTATACGACCTAGTTAGTCACCATGGGGTGCACCAGTGTTATTTGGGAAATGAAGGACGGAAGTGTTAGGATATGTATTGATTAGGGAGAATTGAATAAAGTGACGATCAAGAGTAGGTACTCACTTCTTCGAAGTGAATGATCTGTTTAATCAACTGCAAGGGGCGATTTATTTTTAGAAATTGATCTTAGATATAGTTATCACCAAATGAAAAAAAAATCCAAGAGGAGGACGTTGCAACAACAGCGTTTCGGACTCGCTACGGCCATTATGAATTCTTAGTTATGCCTTTCGGGCTAACAAATGCGCCGGCAGCATTCATGGAACTCGTGAACCGAGTCTGTAAACTTTATTTTGACAAATTTTTCATAAAATTCATTAATGATATTTTGATATATTCGCAACGTAAAGAAGAGCACGAACGACGGTTAAGGAAAATTGTGGGAGGGTTAAAGCAAGAGGAGTTGTACGCGAAGTTTTCGAAATGTGATTTTGAATAAAGAAGGCATAATCCCTTGGTCATGTTGTAGAACAACAAGGATTTCACATAGATCCAAATAAGATAGAAACCATTAAAATTGTGCCAAGCGCCGATTTTAAGTCTCCCCGATGGAGACGATGGTTTTGTCGCGTATTGTGACGCATCGCATAGAGGGTTAGGATGCGTGTTAATGCTGAATAATAAGGTTATAGACTATGCTTCCCGACAGTTAAAAATACACGAGAAAAATTACACTACTCATGACTTAGAACTGGGAGCGGTTATCTACGCACTTAAAATGTGGAGACATTGCCTCTACGATACGAAGTGCACCATCTTCACCGATCATAAAAGTTTGCAGCACATAATTGATCAGAAGGAACTGAATATGAGGCAACGAAGATGGGTCGAGTTGTTAAGCGATTATGACTGTGACATCCGTTATCACCCTGGCAAGGCTAACGTCGTAGCCGATGCCTTGAGTAAGAAAGATCGGGTTAAGCCATTGCGAGTGCGAGTGCTGGGGATGATAGTCCAGTCGAACCTTTATGACCTGATTCGAGTCGCTCAACGGGAGGCGTTGAAAGAGAAATAATTTGAAAAGGAGGGACTTTACGGCAATGAGAAGAATTTCGAACAGCGCGTGGACGAAATTCTCTACTTCAAAAATCGGGCTTGGATCCCGACCCTCCATGACCTTCGTGATTTAATCATGGACGAAGCGCATAGATCGAAATATTTCATACATCTGGGATCGGATTAGACTATTGATGATGCGAATATCTGAAAGGATCTTATTAATGGCTGAGTCGGAGAAAGATATGGATACGTATATTAGAGGATATTTGAGTTACGCGAGAGATAAGGCTGCACACCGAAAACCCTGGGGTACGCCGCAACGACAGAAAATTCTCCAATGATATTGGGAATAAATTACCATGGATTTCGGGACGCAAATTCCCAAGATATATCAAAGGCATGAGGTAAATTGGGTAATCGCGGATCGATTAACCAATCCTCGCATTTCATCCCAAACCATGACGATTACCACAATGAATTCTTGCCCAAATTCCTGATGGTGAAATGGTATCTCGTCGTGGAGTACCATTTTCAATGATCTCAGATCGAAATAGTCATCCTACTTCCATTATTGGAAGGCGGGGAAGGAAGCATCGAGAGCTTGAAGCTTTCTATGGGTGAAGTAATTATCACCCATTTGTAAATTGAAAATGGGCGTCAATCAAGCCATAAGATTTGAATTGATTCGAGAAACAACCAATCGGATTTATAATATTTAAGATGAGTTGAAAGCATCGCGAGATTGGCAAAGGATTTATGCCAACATTCATAGGAAACCATTGTCATTGGAAAGAGGTGACAAGGCATTTTTAAGGCATCACCTTAGAGAGGTGATATGAGGTTTGCCAAAACCGAAAATAGCTCCTTAATATATTGGGCCTCATGAGACTATCTCCATGATTGGTCACTTAGTTTATTGATTAAAGTATTCCAGGGGCTAAGTACTATACATGATATTTTGCCATGTATACGGATGGAAAAGTGCCTAAGCGATGAGGCAACGAAAGTACTAGTAATAGAGGTACTCATAGAAGACATGCTTGATATCATAACTAATTCCGTAGAGATAGTAGACGGGAAAACTAAACAGTTTGGACATACCAAGCTTTATTAATTAAGATTAAGTGGAATTCACAGCGAGGACCAGATTATACTTGGTAACGCGAGGGTGAATTCTGAAGGAAAAACCCCCCACCTTTCTCTCGAAAGGAGATAGTGGGCGTGTAAAATTTCGAGGACGAAATTTCTTAACGGGGGGAGAATGTAACGATTCCGACGAAACCAGGTATACCCTAACCGGTAGACGTTAGTTACGTCATATGTAATGTCGGGTACATGAGTTACCATAGTAAGTATACGAGAATACAGGGTTCACTGTATTGATTGTGCGTGAATAAATAACTCATCGTATTGAATATGCGATTAATCGATTGATAGTTATTGAAACCCGAACGAATCGAGGGTTCAATTATAGACGAGATATATGATATTTAGTGATTTTACGAAGCATTAATGCTTCGGGATAAGCAAAGTACGGCACAGAAAAAGAATTTCGATTTAATGGTACGACGGTACATTAAACGAAACCTTTAATACCAAACCGAGCAAGAGACAATCGATCAAGCCGAAAAAGATGCGCGATAATTAATAATATTATGTTTTGAGTTAATAAATGTCATGGTTTAAGTTTTTAAAGTTTTTAAATCGGTTTTATACAAATTTCATTTTTTAGCCGAAAAACAACCGTTTTGGCCTCGTTTTAAGCCGAATTAAACGTTTAACTGAGAAACGAACTGAACCAGATTATCCAAAACATTATCCGGATTACGAGAATCCAAATATGTGGCTTAAAATGAAGTTGTGGGTCCCACCCCACCCATCCAAAATTCCGATCGGAATATAGGGGTGTTATACCCCTTACATTTTCTTTTTTCATCCAACTTTTTCAACAAACCTCCAATTCTCTCAAGACCAAGAGCCTAAAACCGAGATTTTGACAAGAAAAACCGAGGTAAAATTGTGTTATGTACGTGTTTATGTTCGTTTCTTGAGTGTTCTTGCAAGAAAAGGAGGTTTCCAAGTGAAAAAGGGTGAAAACCCGAGATGGAAACCGATTCTTGCATGATCAAGTGATGTATACGGGTTATACAAGGGATCTTGGTCCAAGAAAGGAGTTAAACGAATCAAAAACGAATTTTTACGGTTAAATCTTTGTTTTAGTATTATAACCGTAACCATGAAAGAAATGGCTTGATCGTGAGTGTAACTTGCTTGGTATTGTGGTATGTTGATTGTAGGCTCTGTATTTAGTGGTAGATAAGGCGGAAAGACGAGTTTGTGGCTCGTAGTGGCGGAAAACGAAAGGTATATTCGGTTATGTTCGGTTTTGGGAAATTTGGACAGATTGTTGATGCTTTAGAGTTAGGTCATGAAATTTTACAGGGATATTCTACACATGAAATAAGAGTTCTGTGAATATTTGGTAATTTTTGGACAAAGGATGAATATTTGGTGAATTTAATGCTCGGTTTTGGCCAAAAATGGTGAAAAATAGTTAAATATTATGAAAAATTATGGAAAATTGCAGATAAGCTTTTTATATCATGTATAAGTCACACACAAATTTTGAGGTCAGTTGGAGAAGTCTAAGTAGGCTTTTCGGTTAAACGAGTTCTAGGGTGTTCTAGCTCGGTTTTTGTAAAAATGACATGTAAAAGAAGATTTTGGTTCTGGAAAAATTACAGGGGACTATTTGGATGGCAGGGGACATCCAGGAAAAATTTGGGATTTTTCTAAGATCGTTTGGTATTTACGACATATTTAGTGTTTAAATGGTGTTTAAAAATAGATAAATAAATTTTAAATATAAGAATTAATTCTGGAAATATTTTTATAAAATTCCCCACTGTTAAAAAGTGATTTGTGCAAAATTTCGAGATCCGTGAGTAAACGGATAAGTATTTGTGCTAATTATCAAACTTTTAAAGTTAAAACGCGTAAACCGGTGAAGTTCGCTTAAGCGAGCTGACTGGTGTATAAAAACCCTAAAAATGGACTATTTTCATATAATTGAGTTAAACAAGTAAAAATGAATCATCCGAAAATAATTCGGATGATTTCGGTATTTTTAACCGATTTAACAGTTTCCGGTACGCCAAAGACGGAAACGGGTCCCGCGGTCAATCGGGGCGTCTAAACCGAGTACTAATTTCACCACTTTAATTAAATTATCAGTCAACAACTATTTTCGGGTCGTGTGTGACCAAACTCATTTTGAAATATAAAATTGGATAACCGTGCTAGGCACGCAAAACGGGGAAAACAAGCTATTAGAAGATTTGACTGTTGAACTCTAAACGACATCACAATCTGAGTCCGGAAAAGTGTTTCTGGGTTAACCTTGCCCCCAGAACGGGTACAGTGCTGGGTTAACAGTGTCCCCAGATGTACCGGTTAACCTGGTTAAAGTTATATTAATAATGAGTGTATAGTAACGATCGTAGGGATCATATTACAGATTGGACGTGTTAACTGATAATGATTGTTGTTACCTGCTTGCATGTGCTAAGGTGAGTTGCACGAGCCCCTTTTTACTGAACTGCTTTAAATATTTTCCCGGGGCGGAAAGCATGTTTCCATCAAAATGTTTAAGTACATGCTGATCGCATGGAAATGAATGAATTTATATAATGTTTATTATACGGGAATCGTACGGTAATGTATTAAGATGGTAATTGTCTGAGTTGCTAACATTGTAAGGCCCGGAACAGTGTTATGGGTTAACAGTGTTCCCAGAGGTTATTAAATGTGTTTCTGGGTTAACAGTGTCCCCAGAGGTTGTTAAATGTGTTTCTGGGTTAACAGTGTCCCCAGAGGTTATTTGATGTGTCTCTGGGTTAACAGTGTCCCCAGAGGTTATTGGATGTGTTTCTGGGTTAACAGTGTCCCCGGAGTGAGTACAGTACTGGGTTAACAGTGTCCCCAGATAATATTATATTATGATATGGATTTATCATGGTTTACTAAAATTGTGAAACTCACCAACTATTCGTAGTTGACCCGTTTTCTCACATGCTTTTCAGGTACAATTTAGATGAAGTGATTGCTTACGTGCTAAGTGCTTGATGTGTGTAAGATTTGTGTGCGGGATGTTAGGATACATTATAACAGATAGAATTATGAATCGTATTGTATGATGTGTGTATCACCTAGACGGTAATGAAAGATGTGATAATGTAATTTTGAAGTATATTAATGCATTCAGTTTTCTTTATAAACAATGTGGTTGATATCAGAGGTGTCTGTCGCATCCCGTCTACGTTTCCACTGCGGTTGCGGGGTGTTACACTAGATCCGAGTGAGACCGAAGCTGGTTCGCGTTCCACCATTATCAAACGAAAAAGAACGACGTTAGAGATCTAGATCGGTTCGAGTTAGCCGTGCACATCAAAGGATAGGGATTACCGTTAACTCGGAACGTAACCAGATTCAGGTGAGTTTCTAGCCCCTTTCTCTTTAATGTTTTCGGGGTTGTGTCGAGTTGATTTCATTAAGTCGTTTAAAGTGTGATGTTAGATTATAAAATTATAAATCATTATATTGATTATAAATGCAAGCGTGTATGGGAATAAGTGGAAAGGTTACATGTGCATGATTATAGTATGTATGCTTATAGTCATTTATGTACAAGTGTGTGTAAGAAGTGTGTACGCATGTATTTAATTATTTATACAAGCGTGTATGAAGTAAAATGTGTATAGGGGATGGATTTTGCGAGAAGTGATATTACAGCAAGAAGTGCGAGAAGTGAATGTGTAACTCCATTAATCCCTAATTTTTCACTCCCTTGCTTATGATGTAACCTACATGTATGTAGGTTGGTTGTATTTATGTCTTAATACACATTCAAACCTACCTATACACATACAAATGTACCGAGCCACATTGAAACCTACGTACCTACACACATACAAACATACATACACATATACATTCATACGTACCTACACATGTACATACGTACCTACACACGTACGTACGCACCTTCACAACACACCTACACATAAGAAATGGAGTGAAATTAGGGATTAATGGAGTTACACCTTCACTTCTCGCATTTCTCGCTGAAAAAACATCTGAAATGATCCAATACCTATATATTTATATATATATAAGCATATGAATGTGCATGAGGTGAAGCATGTAAGGATATGTATGACTCGTAGAACCTAGAATGTGAAGGAAAAGCAGTATGGTCTACGGGTCTACAAGTGATACCTTATAAGTTAGGATGGCAAATCCCTCTAACTTCATGTAGGACGTAGACAGTATGTGGCGTGAACATTAGCGAGGATTACTCCTCGGTATGGTTGCGTTTTTGAGCAAGTTAACTAAAGTACAAGCGAGGGAAAGCCTCTATTATGTGACGTAACTGCTAGTGAGAGCAAGCCTCTACGTGCTTTCGTGAAGAAGTCGTGTGACGTAAGTACTAGTGAGGGAAATCCTCTACGTGCTTTCGTGAATAAGTTGTGTGACGTAAGTGCTAGTGAGGGCAAGCCTATACGTGATTTCGTGAATAATTTGTGTAACGTAAGTGCTAGGGAGGGCAACTCTCTACGTGCTTTCGTGTGTTAGGGCGTAAGGATCAGAAAAGGCAAGCCTTTACGTACTTACGATGTAGGTAAGATGTCAATTTTGTGTATGTTATAAAAAGAGTAAGTGGTATTATTTATGAGTATGTTAATGATGAATAACAAGTCATGATGTATAAGGTGAAGTCATAAACTAGAACCCACTCAATGTAGCTGACTTTTAGTATGCACGCAGGTGTGTAGAATGAAACAGCTGGTTTGAGAGGAAAACCAATGACATGGACTTAAGAGACTGGCATCGGAAGAAGAAGTGTTATGATGTTCTGTGTTATATTAAAAGACAAGATTTGATATGATTTGTAATGAATGATTGATGTTCTTATTTTTTCGCGCAAGTTTTAATTAACTCTGATATTTAGAACTATGTTTATGAGTAAATCCAACGTCCAAGTATGGCACCGCGATCGGGGCCTTACACCTTTGCTCAGATCTGGACACCCCGAAGCTACCTAGGTTAACAACCAAACCCAAATCAACTATGGTGGTAAATGGCGGCTAACGGCGCAAGAATCAAAGAAAAACCTTAAAAACACGTAATATGAAAGCTGAACTGAACTAAGGCCGTATAACTTAAGCAACGCATAAGTTTACCAGCGTGTATGTATGCAACGCATAAGTATAAGAGGCATGTATGTATGTGTAACCCGTATATGTATATAAACGCATATGTATATATGCTCGTATATGTATATAAACGTATATGTATGTATGCTCGTATATGTACACAAACGTATATGTATGTATGCCAGTATATGTATATAAAGGTATATGTATGTATGACCATATATGTATATTAAACATATATGTATGTATGCATGTATATGTATGACTTACACTCTAGAAAAACTTATACGCAGGGGATGACTTATACGTTGGAGAGACTTATACGCCAATGAGGACTTATACGTTGGACAGAACATATTGTAAACACCTTTTCAGATCTAATCAATCCATAATCGTATTCAACTGATTAGACTTCGGATATAGTTAATTGATATGTTCTTAGTTATATAATTGATAGTAATATTAGTAATAATAAGATTAATCGAAGTATTGATTGAGAGGATATTTGAGCAGAGATTCGAGGTAATAGATAAATAATACTTAAATTACGTAAGGCATCACAACCTTATATAGACGATGGAATCCAATTCGTTGCACATCCCGTAACGAATTGACTCCATTCGTTAACTTACATAACATAAAGGGAAAGCATAACGAATCAGTGATTCGTTGTACCCCCATTCGTCAACATTCCATGACGAATGAGAACATACATAACGAATTACTGTCCATTCGTTAAACATCCTTAAGGAATGGACATTACATATAACAAACTGGCTAATTCATTAAACACCCTTAACGAATTAGCCTATACATAATGAACTATATGAATTTACATAAATACCGCTTACATTAAAATAATAATAAATTACAACCGATAAGTTACAAAGATTCGAGACAACAAAACCGTGCACTAACAAACACCCCCTCGTCTTGAGCTCTTTGTCTTTAATTATTTGAAGCGCTTTATCCGCCAATCACGACGACTATGAATCCCGAACTCGTGACACACACGTACGACACGCTGGAATTGCATAGCTCGGTTGTAGTCTTCATGGCGCTCTATCAAAATCTTGTTCTCAAATAGCACGTCATTGTCAGTTTTGGATAAGTTAACGAGCCACATCGGGTCGATAACTCTAATATAGCTGGTCTTCAAACCTTTACCCAGCACAATGACGGCCTCGCCGGTACGATTATCATAGTACCATCAATTAAACGATAGGTGAAGACTTTGTGGAAATGTCTTCACCGGTACATGATTAATCGTTTTTGGCGGTTTAACCTTAAGCACAAGTTTTCTACAACTCGTACGAGGATCAATCTCGTCAATGCGCTTACGGATTGGGATTTGTGGCTTAAAGAATACCACGATTTACCTCGAAGAGCAAATGTTGGTGAAACCATTCTTCAAGACGATCTACAACGCGATTAATAAACGGTCGACTCGCGAGGGTAATGAGAGAACGTCATTGATATGCTGATAGTACTGAACCCCGTTCTCCCACTTGACAATACAGACCTTTAAATTAGAATCGAATAACCAAGAAACCTTGTCACCTTTCACAGTCGACACGACTTTGAATGTTGTCTTCTGATTCGCTTTGGCTCGTGCAACAGCATCCGGTTTCTGTTCTCGGTCAACGTATCTATAATCCTCAATAATCTTATGAGCCCGTTTGCTTCGGTACTCAAACCAACTCAGAATATCAGCCTCAGTCGGATCGGCATCTCGTTCGGACATCTTGGCTTTATTCTTCGATATCTTCTCCAAATGGTCTTCAGCAGATTTAAAATTTTCTTCAATAAAAGTAGGAACACCCTGATCAACATTTGATCGTTGATATAGATCGGGGTATTCCTCTGCTGTCACATCTTCGATCTCAATCTCCTCGTCTTCGTAAATAAACGATGTATTCCCATGTGGAATAGTCGTATCAAGTAGTACTTCCTCGTCATTCACCACCTCCACGTCCTCCTCGGCTTCCAAAGCGTCGAGTTCTTCATCATTTAATCCTAACAGTAATGAAATCTGTTCGCATGTTAGGGACTGATCGACAAACTAACCTTCTTCAATCTCATCAATGTTCGCAGTGCTCATCACTACGCCTTTCTTGAAGTCCATGAACAGTATGGTGTTGGCCATGGTCGACTCGATGGGTTAAGCGTTTGTCGAGTCATGATAGACCACCATTTGTCTATCATTGCCTTCACCACTGCTCGTACCAGCACCCGAGGATGAGCCGTGAGCTTTTTTTGGCTCACTACCTCTCGTTCCTGGAGCGTCATGATCGTCATCATCGTTATTCAGTTTTCTCAGTTCATCGTCTTTGCACGTAAGCTGAAGGATGAGATCCTCCTGTTCCTTGATTTTTACCCCTTGAGCTGTGACAATCTCACGAAGCTCCTTCGTCTCTTTTTGGCAGTAAGAGACGTACCCCATCATACGTCGTTGATTAATCAACATTTGCTCTTCAGCTTGACGATCGGCCGCCATTTGATTCTCGTAAAGATGAATCAAACTCAAGAGAATGTCCATTTGATTGGTTGTGGGCAACGCATGAAATGTAGGAGGTACCGGCTGCACTGGACCCTGAGGACGACTGATTCTCATAAATGAGACGTCCAAAGAAAGAGTCGGCATCATCGTCGATGTCGGAGGAACCACCGTAGCAGCAGCTGGCCTTGGCATCGCAGATAATACAGATTGAGGAATCATACCAAGCCTTGGATCATATGTGAGCGTGGTCGTCAAAGTTAATTCCGGGGTGCTAGTAGTAAGCGGCACCGCTGGACTTTAAGGAGCGGACGACCTTGGCTCACGTGGACCTATTTCCACACTAGGTCTATGAGTCACACGACGCTTGGGTGGTTATTCAGTAGCTAGTGCTTTGCCATTACGTTTTCGTTGTGCAGCATGTGAAGTTGCTGCCACAACGTCAACACGTCGTTGATCACCTCCAGGTCCACCATCACCACCTTCATCTCCATAATCACCACCTTCGTTCCCACCTGGTCCCTCTTCACGTGCGGAATCTGAGTCATCGTTGATTCAACGATCATTAAAGGACATTCATACGCTGGGTTTGACAAATGACTAATCAAACGTTTGGTCCTCGGCGTGTCCTGCCTATACGACTTCGTCCTCTTAAATGTATCAGCATACATATGCTCGAGCTTCAACACGTCGTCTTTGAGCGTCAAATAAATCTCCAAATCCCGAACAAGATCCTGAATGATCAGCTGAACGAATCTTGGATACATAAGGAATTTACTGCGTCGGTTTTTGACCAAGCATTTTTCCTTGAGATGGTAGAATATCATCTCGGAGAAATTGAACGGTTTGTTCAAAATCAAAGCGACGAATGCTGATTGTAACATGATCCGGCACTCATCGTATCCAACCTTGCGTCCCCCAAGGCAATGAATAAACACATGTAGTAGATACTTGTACGTGGGTCACAAGTTAGCCTTGTTGTACATGGAACGATCAAGGGCACCCGCATAGAAGACTCGTTGAAACAACCCACGGATCAACCCCTTATAAAACGCACACGGGTTGTCCATATTGTCAACAAACCGCAACACCCGTCTAATAACCCCAGGTGTAATGACGACCGGCTTCTTGTTGACCTTGGCGAAGATTTGGTTTTCAGAGTCAACGTAACGAGCTGAATTCCAAAACAGTCGTATAATACTGAAGTGATCTTTGTATCAGCAGTAACCGCATAGCCTATACGAGAACGTCGTATAAAAGCAAGCATATCATGAAATGTGTCTTCATCGACAAAATTCTCCCAACGAAAGCACATATATTATGCTTTTTATCGAATGGCAACATCAGGAGTTCAGGCTCTTGAGGTTGATGAACCTGTTGCTGCTTAGCCACGGGAGCATCCTGAACAATTTCGTCAGCCATAACTGAAAATACATAAACCTGAGAATTAGTAAAAACGAACGTTCAAACATTTAAATTATTTAATAATTTTAGTTTTTCGATTTTCAAAATAATTCTAGGTGTCATTCGTTATAATTCTTAGCTCATTCGTTATAACGAATCAGGTAATTCGTTATAACGAATTGATTAATTCGTTATCAATAATTAAAGTGAATCATCCATAACGAATCATTAATGAAGGAGTAACTAATTAAGAAACGAATGTGAGTTAATTCTTTATCCAACCATACGAAGGAGTTGATTCGTTATGCTGATCATAACAGTTTGAACACGAATGGGTGTCCATTCGTTAACTTATAACGAATTGTCATCAATAATTCATAACTTTGACTATCAGGAGTCAAAGTCAAAATTAGGATGAACATAAATAGTCAAACATGCAATCGCCGAAGCAGTTACACCATATTAGACGATGAAAGAACCAATAATGAAAACGAATCGGCTCGTAATAGCATCGATAGCCGTTTCATATTAACCATTTTGCTAAAATCTGAGTATAAATTAGGTTTTTATGAAGTTAGTTTCTTAAGTGAAAACCGACATTTCAAACACCTAATTAACCCTTGAAATGGTTATTTTTGATCGCGTTATGATCCTGATTACCTTAGATAACTTAATTGATGATCAAAAGTGGATTTAACGAAGGTCGATAAATCTGGAAAATTTTGGCAGAGCTTGGGTAAGGAAGATGAATAGTTTGTGAATGAATGAGATGATTTTTCCACAAACTGTTCATTATATACGACAGACTTGCACGCATTCCAATATAGCGAATAAGCTTAATTCGTTAATTCAAATTTAATGAATGAGCTAGTTTGTTATCTCATTCGTAAGACCCGTAACGAATGAGTGATTAGTTATAAATCATAACGATTTAATAACAAATTAACAATGAATCAAGCTTACTTTGTGCTTCATTCGTTATCAAACAGATGACGAATGGGGTCATTCGTTATAGAGTGGTGGAAGTGAATTAAGGATAACGAATTAACTAACGAATTAATTAATTCGTTATCAAAATTACCCTTATTCGTTATCCAGACAGATAACGAATGGACAATATTTTAAAATTCAAATATTTTTCAATTTAAAATTAAATGAATTAAATAATGCATCGAAAGATGTGTCCCGATAAACTTTACCTTACGAACCTTACCCGACGTAGTAAGATGCAATACGTTAACGTGTTTTACGTTAAAAAACACTTAACATAAAAAAATAACTTAAATAATATTTAAATGAATAAAAAAAAATAAGAAAAATTAAAAAAATGAAATCTTTTTGGTATTTTCGTTTTTCTTTTCTAATATATTTACATTTAAACCCGAAAAACAAAATAAAGTAGAAAACAAAATATTTTGCATTTTTGAATATTTTACGAAAGCAGTACATATTTTTGTGAGTTTAAGCAGAGAATCATATGACCAAAATGTCCTTCCATCGCAGCATTATATTTCAGCGTTATTATGACTAGCGTTAAGTTTGTCATTGATATTGTTGTCCACTTAAATCTTATAACAAACTTTCAAATATTTTTGTGATATGATTAAATGTTCACTTAAAGCACATTATATCATAAACTATCAGCCTCTAATCTCGGTTCAAGCTTCGTTTGATTTTACCGTATCAACCCAACTTGACTTAAACCATTATACTGCAGATCAAAATTTAGAATTTTATAGATATTTTCTATCGATGCACCAAGATTCCTTTGCTATGAGTGATATGCATGAGTCCATCTGTAGGCTTACATACATTGTGTCCCCTGGGGTCCGTTTCTTATTGGTATTGAGACACACACATGGGAGGAACATTGTATGACTAACAGCGGATTTTGATCAAGTCAGTAATTCAATTTGTACGATGTACAACATTGATCAAGTTTAATGACTTAGGGGTTTGCTCTAAAAGCTTTTGAAATATTCATGCTTATGAATACCCAGATGATTAAGCCGCATAAAGACTCACAGTGTCTAGAACCCGAATGATTTTTAATCAAACTTATTGTTTTTGGTGATCAGACAAACGTAAGGCTTGAGTATGATAGGCTATTACATTTCTGCCATCATTACAGAGATTTTTGGTAGAGACTAACACCTCTTTCAATTTGGCGTTTCTTTATGTTTATATCATATACTTTACCCTAACAGCTTGTTTAAGATCTATCAATGCACCAATACAATTAAGCACTCAGCCTTTTAAGCTTATTTCTTTCTGGATATGGGACCAGATGATAAATGTACTATCATTTTCTCTTTTTTGCTTCAAAACTCATTTTTGTGGAGCATAAAAAATAAATTCAATCACCCCAGTCACTTTCAGTATATAGATTAATGGCTATCCTATCAACATACAAGTAGATAACAGATGCAAAACATGCAAGCATGTTCCACAAACTTAAATAACCGACATAATTTTCAGCGAGAGAATTAAATAAAAACGCACAACAGTCGCCCCAACTACTTTCCATTATGTAAAAGTAATTATCCTTCTTTAAGGATATCAGCAAGAGTTTTTAATCCATTTAAACCAAGCAGAAAGTTAAAACGTGTTTTATCAAATGCTTTGGTAAACAAATCGGCTTTTTGAAAATCAGTGTGCACTTTCTCAATATCAATTAATTTCTTTTCAAAACAATCCCGTATAAAATGATATCGAATTTCGATATGCTTAGTCTTTGAGTGTTGCACGGGATTTTTGGTGATACTTATAGCAGCAGAGTTATCAATAAATATGGGAGTAGTAAGAAACTTCAAACCGTAATCCCGCAAGTGTTACTGGATCCAAAGAACCCGTGAACAGCAACTCGAGGCTGCCACATACTCTGCTTCTGCGGTTGAAGTGGAGACCGTTGTCTGCTTCTTACATTGTCAGGAAACAAGGCGGTTTTCTAGAAATTGACAACCTGTGGCAGTCGATTAGAAGTTGATCTTGCATCCTCCATAGTTAGAATCGGAAAACAAAGTGAATTCAAAAGTATCATCCTTGGGATACCATAACCCGGTGTCAGGATTACCCCTCAGATAGTGAAGTATACGTTTAACTGCCGCCAGATGAGTCACTTGGGGACTTGATTGGTACCTGGCACACAAACAAACTGCAAACATTATGTCAGGCCGAGAAGCAGTTACATATATAATGAACCTACCATTTCTTGGTAGAGGGTAGGATCTACGATATCCTCCAATTCGTCCGGTGACAAATTGTGACCCACGGGAAGAGGCGTCGAAGGAATTTTTTAGGCAGTTATCTTGAATTGGCTCAAGACATCGTTCACACATTTCGTCTGATGAATGAAGATTCCTGTGTCAGACTGAAGAGCCTGCAACCCTAAGAAGAAATTCATCTCACCCATCGAGCTCATTTCAAAATTTTTCTGCACCGACTTCTCAAATTCCTTACAAAGCTTGTCGTTTGTTGAACCAAATATGATGTCATTGACATATATTTGGACAAGGAATCAACAAAATGACCATCATCCGATGAGATAGAAATCACATCATATGTATCAGGAAGATCATCTTGTGGAATATCATCATAATTAGAAACATAAGTTCTTGGAGGTAAGAATTGATCTTCTAAATAAGCACGCACCAAGTCTTCATCTGGTTGGTCAACTATTTGAGTGAATGAATTAAATAAACTCTCATATTCAAACATCTAATCAGGTCCTTTACCAGCAGGAGGTGTGGTGTATCGTTGACAATCGACATAGTACCACTCCTCTACACAAACCGAAGTCAAACTAAATACACGTTTCTTAGGTGATGCGTAACCCAAGAAATATCCTTCAATTGCTTTTTCTTCAAATTTTCCCGCATCTTTCTTCAACATAGTACAAGGACACCCAAAAGGCTCCAAATACTTTAAATTAGGCTTTCTCTTGTTCAGAAGTTCATAACTCGTCTTTTGAAGCTTCTTCACAGTCAAAACACGATTAAGCGTGTAGCAAGCAGTATTCACAGCCTCGTTCCAATACTGAACATTAAGCTTAGAATCTGCAAGCATTGTTCGTGCCGCTTCAGTCAGTCTTCTATTCTTTCTTTCTGCAACACAATTCTGTTGTGGTACATATGGAGCACTGTATTCTCGATGAATTCCTTTTTGAATGCAAAAGAAACCTAATACATTATTTTTGAACTCCGTACCGTTATCACTTCGAATACGTCCCACTTTCATTTTATACAGTGATTCGATCTTTGTGATTAGATTTTGAACCAGAATAGGTGTTTGATCTTTTGAAATCATAAATAGTGCCTATGAATATCTTCAATAGTCATCAGTGACAACTAAACAATACCAATCACCAGCAATACTCGCACGATTCACAGGACCAAACAAATCAATATGAAGTCATTTCAGTGGAGTATCAATGGTATTGATTAACTTAGAAGGGTGTGAGTTCTTCTTTTGTTTGCCCTTTTAGCAAGCAACACAGTGGTTAGTTAATTTAAAATGTTTCAAGGAAACACCATCAACCAGGTCATTAGCCATAATATAATTCATTTTCCTGACGTGGATATGACCCATCCGTCTGTGCCACAGAATCGTGTCTTTCTCTGTTGCCTTAGAGACAAAACACATTTCTACAAAATTAGATACCTTAGAAGTCATATTTAACACATAAATATCGTTTGATCGAGGAGATCGCATAACTACCATATCTTCGGAAATGACGTATCCCGATTTAAGTATTATGCACTCCTTATCATTAAATACGGTTGTGTATTTCTTATCACAGATTTTGTCACACCCTCAAAATCCACTAACGGAGTTTTACCGTTAGAGGGTGTGAACTAACAGGATCGGAATCATTAGTTATAATCAAACATCATAAGTAAAGTTTTCAAACCACGAAACATTTAAGTGTAAATGAGTGCGGAAGCGTAAAATCATAAACCAAGTGTTGCGTCACGCAGGACGACTTAAAACCCAATTAATAACAGTTTAAAAACGAGTTTGCAAAAACGATAGAGTTCAGTGTAATGCATGTTCCTATACCGCGCGCCCGCCTCGGCTACCTGAGAATAACATACTAAAAGTGTCAACACGGGGTTGGTGAGTTCACAAGTTTATATAAATAAAGCGTATGTGTTTGCGTTTACGTTTTGCGTTTGCATTTTGCGTTACCAGATAGTGTTAAGTCAATTATATATCAATAGGTAGCTAACCTATCAAGCATGTATTACTAAGTGTTCGACACCGAAGCTGACTGTTTATCAATTGCCTTGCCACCATGTCAACCATGACCATGGTAATGTGTTAGCCAAGATTACCCCCACTCGACCTACAGTTGAGTTTAGAGTTGGGTGGGGTTTGTCAAACCCAGTAGTACTACTCAACAGTGACTCGCTATTATCCAAATATTAACCGGTTCGATGTTATGAAGGACTTTGGTTGGTTGGTTTGCCACTTAGCCTTACAAGTGATATATAAAAACTAAACAAAATCTACAGCGTTGGAGTATGTTATCTCCCCCAAATAAAAGCGTTTAAAAAGAGTAAAAAGGGGACGTGAAACTCACTGTTTGCGAAGAACTCAAAAACAAGTCAACCAAGAGATGCACGTCACCGAAAATCCTCACTAGAGTTCTAAAACAAGAATGAGATTTTCTAAGTGTTGGAACTATTATTGAGTCTCTAGACTCGGCACATAATACCTATGCATAAGATACGTTTCGTGTTTCGTTTGTGAATTGTGTGTGACTCAACAAACACATTGGTGATATGTTACATGTGTGAACAACTACTTACGCGTCAAGTATTAATATTGTACATTACTAGCAATCATTCCCCACAAGGGCAATTTAGTCAAAAACATGGCAATTATCTAGCAACAAGCACGTTTCATGTATTTTCATATAGTTCAGCAGCTAGTTCTATCAGGACAGATTTCTACTTGAAAGATTACTCTATTCAACAGATCATAACATATCAAATAATTCACCAAAAATCGTCACAAAAGCACACATGAGTTAGGTTTCCAGAACTATTTTTATTGTATTTTTATTCCACATAGATTTCTCACAATGGTCAAAACATTACAGTAAACTCACAGCAGTCAGAATCATGCGCAACAGAATGTTATTTGTTATTCCCGTTAAATGAAAAATCCAATTAATACAAGACCAATTGGGTTAGGTTCCTAACTCAATATATTTTCTTCCAGAAGTGGAAAAAACCCATTTGGTCTTGTAGTTTATGAGATATCTTAGTCGCAAAAACAGCCTAACAGCAGGTCTCCCAAATCAGCCTTGCACAACAGTTTTGTAAAATAATAAAAACAGACTTTTATACGTCCAAAAATTACAAACTCGGACTTTTCAGAAACTAGACTCGACCTAGTATATAATAGAATCAACAATTGCATCAAAACATAATATTAAAATCGAGTTACAGTCATCCAAACACGAATTCAATAATCTGTCCAGCATCAGTTTTCATCAAAACTCAATAAACAATTAACCTATGAACTAACAATCATGCATGTAACCCTAAATCATCAACAAACAACATATTTAACACTTAGGGTTTATGTTTATAGGTTTAATCATACAATTAAATGATAGAATAAATTAGATATGAAGCTTATTTACCTAGTTATCACCTTGGATCCTTCAACAACCTTGTAAACAACTTGTATGTGTATGTGTGTGTGTGTGGTAATCGGTTGATCCAAGGGGGAGGGGGGCTGCCGTCGCAGGTGGTAGAGGGAGAGGGAGAGGGAGAAGAGGGTTAGGGTTTATGGTTAAGGTTGTTTATATATTAATTAAATAAATGACAAGTTACAACTAGCACCCTCAACTTCTATTTTGTATAATTCTAGCATAAAACATAAATTACCTCCATAATATAATGACATGCATACAAGTACACATTTATACATATAAATGTAACACATAATTATATCAAGTACTTGTTTATAATATTCATCATTTGTTCACCAATGGTTTGAGTCGACTCGTTTGCGTTTCGATGCAATTCCGAAAGACTACTTGTGTAGTGATTGTCATGCGTCATTTAAACCCTAGTTTAAATGTAATGAGATATGCGTTATGGTTCGTGTGATCTTAAATTTGAATTCACAGAGTTCGGATTAACGGAGTTAACCTGAAATTGACGAGTGTCACAGATTTGTGACACACTCAACAAATTGTGATCTACTTTGTCACAATAATTAACCTTCTCAAAGGTGATACGTCCATTTGACACATCTCTTTCTTTAGTAATCATTCCACCCGAATTACCCGCAAACGCTACATACCCTCCTTGTATATTCTTGAAATTTTTTAAGAGGTTAATGTTTCCGGTAATATGACAAGAGCATCCACTATCCATTATCCAGTTTTCACCAGAAACAGTCTTGGATGAACTCTGCACATAAATGAAAAATGATCAGTTCAAAAAGGCAGCCCAGGCCTCAGTCTTAGACACCTCTTGAGTTTCACTGGAAGTTTTAATGTTTAGTGAATCCAAATTTGGTTTAGCCGCTTTTGAATAAATCATAGGTCGTTTCGACTTTCGTCTCCATTATGCAGCTTGAACTACATTCGTATTCACATTTTTGCAAATAGGTTCCATATGAACAAATTTGGACTTTAAATTACTTGAATTTTCATTAACATGAATCATATTGCGAGGATTAACATCAGAAAACATGATATATGTTTCATCATCAAAAGACATCGGTCTTTTCAAAATCTCCTTAATCACAAGAACGAGTTTGGGTTGTTCCTTGATAAATGGATGGAGATTTTGTGATTTCTTCAGTCCATAGTTTCTGATAACATGACCTTGTTCCCCACAGAGAAAACACATTCTCATGTCAACACGCTCACGTTGTGGTTTAGCAGAAACATGTGCAACTGAAGGTTGATGAAACACACCAGCAATGGGACCTTTGCCTAAGTCATCAAATGTCACATATTTCTTTTTCATGTAGAAATCAAGGTTTGAACAGTTTGAAAAACTCTGTAAAGTGTTAGTTCCATTTGATTTAACAAATTGAACATTATTAGTTGATTTTAACAATTGTTTGGCTTTTATTAAAGGATCTACTACATTTGATGTCTTGGAGTTCACAAACTTCTGTTCAAGGTCTTGAATCTTGGAAGTTTCATTTTGAAAGACGATTTCAATCAATTCAGGCTTGATTAGATTAAGCAGAATGTCTTTCTCATTGAACACTTTTCTAATCCCTTTCAACTTAAACACTCGACTAGTAGATGGCTTAGAAGCAACAAGATTGACGAAACACATCAAATCCTCATCGGAAATCTTTGGCTTTTCTGATTTCATAGCCTTAACCTTAACCGGTTTGTCCTTTTTCACTTGAGATGCATTTGAACCATACACGGCCTCCTCAAATTCATGAGGTTCACACAAAATGTGTTTTTGAACTTGGAATGTCCCGGTTTTTGTGTACAATTTCATATTCAACTTGTAACATTCGTTACTTTTCAAACCCGAAAATCTGACTCGTTTCAAATTTTTGGTTTTATTTATGAATATATGTATAAATATAAATGTATATTTCAAGTTTCGTTTTATGCGTGTTCACAAAGCGACTCATTTTGATGTTTCGATGTATTCGTATAATTCTTTTATTATATATATAATTATTATTTATTTAATAATATTTACGACATGTTTAGTCACTATTCGTTGTTTTCCTATTTTGTATTGTTCATTAACGAAACTCCAAGTTCTAACATGCATACTTAAACGAGTCCCGAACTATACGAGTATAATATGAAAATAAACCAAAGTATATAACTTTTATTAAATATATTATAACATTCCAAAGTTAAAGGTTTATTTTGTAAATTTTCTTTAACTTCTATTTAAATATAACTTGAACGATCAAGGGTTAAAGTGTAAATAAATCAAAATATATAATAATAATAATAATAATAATAATACCCAGCAACCGCCATCCCTGTTGCACGTTTTTCCGGCGAGCCGGTTCCGGCCATCGGAATCCGGCTCCGGCGAGCTCCAGAACCCCCATCAAACTCGCTTAATAACCAAATTAAAAGCCATAACACGCGTAGACCATAACGACAAGTCGTAATCATTGAATAATACCGCATTCTAATGATTTAATCCGGGTTTAATTAGAGCCGTAACGGCTGGAAAATGTTTAAAACCCAATAACGATCATTAAAGCTATTACGCTCTAATTTGTACTATATATATGACATAATTCATCATCTAAACCCGCCCACAACAACAAATCTAACTAATATACTCCCCAAATTCCCTTTTTGATCTTCAAAGTTTGTTTTCCGACCACCCGCCGTTCACCATATTTCCGGCACCATTCAAGGTAATTATTATATGGATTTTAATCACTTAAACCCGTCTAACAAAACCCCTAACAAAGATTAAGCAAACATGAAATGAATTAACGGATTTCAAACCTAGGGTTTTGAATGTTGAAGATGAAGTTGTGTATTAATATTTATAGTTATTGTTTCTGTCATGAGTTCAAAATAATTATCTGTTTCAGTGGTTAGAGCATGTATGTATAGACAGAAGGACCCGGGTTCAAACCCGGGTCAGGCCGCTTTTTGTTTTAATTTTCTTTTTAAACATTTTTTTAATGTATTAAACCAAGTAAAATTTATAAAGATTATATAAATCAAATAAAATTTTATAAAGTTAAATAAATTTAGTTTTAAATCATATTTATCATTTGCCATCTAAAACTAATCTTTTTAACTCGTCAAGGCTCGTTTAAACTCGTAAAACATTTGTATATTATGTTTCGTTCGTTAAACTTTAAAATTCGTTAACATATTCGTTATTCGAAATAAAATATATCGTTAAACACCAATATTTTCATAACTTATATAATATCCAAAACATTAATCTTGTAATTTAAATAATATTAAATTAATACATTGTTAATAATCCGTTATAATATTATAATATCAAATGTCTTAAAATAATAAAAAATACAATAAAATAATGGATAATCCCTAAAACTAAGTTGTTCTAACTTTTATAATCCCGTTAGTTGGTCTATAATTATTATATTTTTTTTATTTATAGTTCGTGAGGTTCGATCGTTCATTTTCTTTAAAGTGCTTTCGGTTGTCATTTCAAGTTTAGCTTTACTCTCAAAGGTGAGTTTCTCACACCCCCTTTTTACCCTTTTTACTATTTTGGGAGTAGCATATATATCCTATCCAAATTACAATTTCGTTTATTCATTATTTACAATCTACAATTCGTTACATGGACTTGTGTGTTTATTTGCTTACTTGCTCAAAGATTACGTTCTCATGGTTTCCTCATTAAGTATGATCATACGCCCCCCTATGCACTCAGGACCTCAATGTTATGAGTGGAATAGGGACCCCCGATCCGAGTATGTTGGTTTTTACCAACAGAAAAGACACTTACTTGCGCTATTATCCGAGTACGTTGGTGCACAATCCCAACTGGAAAGGACCTTACTTGCTCATTTACACATGTTCATGAAATTGTAAATTTTTATGTATTTATATCAAAACTTGTGTGAACTCACCAACTATTCATATAGTTGATCTTTATTTTATATATATGCTACAGGTACCTTATGTAGAGTATGCTGCCGTGACGAAGACACTAGAACTTAGGTTATATTAATAAATGGACAAGTGTTAATTGTTCTTGTATTTCCCTTGTATTTATTGTTGCAAACTTGTGTGCTTGATGCTTAAATTAATTAATGATAATATTGTCACATAATAGTGTCACATGTGTTTTGAGAAATTTGTACGTCACACTCAGGCGTTTCCGCTTTAGCCAGGGTGTTACACAACTACATCCTCAATGATTACTTTCTCAACATTCTCAACAAATATTTTGTTACTTTGAATATGAGGTTTTTGAGATGAAGATTGGTCATTCAAATTGTCATTTTTAACCACTTTAGGTTTTATCTCAACAACAGGTTCATTAACAACCACTTCCTCTTTTCCTGCAAAAGGATTTGCAGTATAATCATTATGAAATGGTAGTGGTACTTCAACAAAACCTACACCTTTCTTTGAATATTTTTTCTTGCCAGTCACTTCAATAATTTCATTTAGCAAAAACGACGAGTTTCAAAACTTTCCCAACTTGCTTTTCAAATTAAGAACCTCATTCTCAAGTTCTGTTATCTTAGTTCGATGTTTCAAAATTTCTTGAAATTGTTGATCATTAATTATCATTTTGACAGACAATTCAGTTTTCAAGTCATGGTTACTAACAGACAATGCTTCTATTTTCTCCCTATATCACATTTTTTATTGTAGTGATTGTCTATATGTATCCTTAATTGAATCAATTTCTTTTACCCATAGGTTATTATGCTCTTTCAGTGATTCTAACCTAGGCTTAATAGTTTCACAAGCAACATAAGACACATTTGCAGATAATTTAACAGAAGACGAAGAAGAAGAACTAACCTCGTCAATCTTAGCCATGCATGCAAAAGAAGTTGGTTGCATATGACACGAATCATCAGAATCTGATTCTGTTTCATTGTCAGATGACAGCTCGTTCCCACTAGCGTCTTGAAATCTTTCATTCAGCTCGAACATAGCGAAGTTCGCTTGATTATCATTACACAACAATGTTTGGGTCCAATCAGTCCCATCAGCAGCAGAAAGAAGAGCTTGTGATCCCGAAGCAGAAGGTTTACTACCAGAAGGCTTATCAGCAGCATCATTACCCTTTCTTTCAACATCATCATTAATGTTGAATACGAACCCGGTAAAGCATTCTTGATAGTATCAATCTTGTCAGATTTAGTAGGTTCCATGTTGAAAACGAGTAAGCATCTCTTCAACAGTCTCACCCTTTAATAAGTTAAAGTTTTGAAATTGAAACTTCAACATCACTTTCTCGCTTTCTTCTATGTTTCCCATACTTCTCATGTTAATGTGTTGAAACAATGAAGCACATATCTTAATACTCCCAACTTGATAAAATATGTTATCGGGTAATGCCATAGTTAGACTTGAGTATGTTTTGGTCTCAATCTCTAATGCTTTATTTTCCTCTTACGAGTATTAAGAAAAGGCTTTTGGAGTAAACCCCATAGTTTCACTATCAAGCATTGGAACTGTATAAACTTCATCAAGGCAATGAGAACAATCAAGATTCACAGAACCAAGATGTGCTCGAAAACGTGCTTCCTATTTGGCAAAGTCACTAAACTTCATCAAACGAGGACATTTTGAATGAGATCCAATTTCCGCATCGAGATGTAACATTTGTTGCATTAGTACGTTCTGAGATGCCAATGCATAAAAACCAGCCATTTTAAGTAAAAAGTTCAAATTTAACAAAATTCAAACTTTAGGGTTAAAAGTGAAACTTCAGTAACGAATCTGGAACAGTGATCTTAACGAATTAAGTGATGTATGGATGACGAATTAGGAACAGTAATCTTAACAAATTAAGGGAAGTCTGGATGACGAATCAGGAACAGTAACTTAACGAACCAGAAACAAATTAACTATAATGAATAAGTAACGAATCAATAACGAGTCACTAACGAATAAATGATCAGAATGACAAATCAGTATGACGAATTAAAGATGAATCAATGACGAATCAGTATGACGAATCAATGATGAATCAGTATGACGAATCAGAATGACGAATCAATAACGAATCAGAAAGCACGAATTAGCTACAGTGAGCACGAATTAGCTACAGTGAATAACGAACGAGAAACTTTACACGTGGCACGAATAAGTTAGAGACTGATAACAAATTAAAGCACGTGTATAACGAATTAGCCTTAACGAATTATGGCAATCTTCAAACCTTCAAATCTTCAAACCAAAATTTCCAGAAATCTGGAAATTTTCATATCTAAAACTTGCCTAAACCCAAAATACAATTATGTATTATAACCTTAATATTTCACCAAATCGGCCAAATCAATAACCAAAATTATCGTAATCAACTCGCGAACACAATGCATCTATCCCATGTACCTTAAACCGAACAACCGAGTACCAATTTCCAGTTATCCAATACTCTATTCCGTACAAACTCAGATCCAATCCGATTCATCACAATCAAACACAATAACTCAATCCAGTCCACAAATCCTTCACAATCCACACCGAACACAATTCAACCCAAATTCAATTCATAATTAACAGATCCAACTGTTAATTCAACCAAATTCAATAAAACTTAATTGAAACCAAAATTTATTCAATAAACTTCAATTATTGATCAAAATACCGTAACTAAGAGCAATCTAACACCAGGGAGCTTTGATACCACATGTAAATACCTTTTCAGATCTAATCAATCTATAATCGTATTCAATTGATTAGACTTCGGATCTAGTTAATTGATATGTCTTAGTTATATAATTGATAGTAATATTAGTAGTAATAAGATTATTCAAAGTATTGATTGAGAGGATATTTGAGCAGAGATTCAAGATAATAGATAAACAATACTTAAATTACGTAAGGCAACACAACCTTATATAGATGATGGAATCCAATTCGTTAACTTACATAACATAAAGGGAAAGCATAACGAATCAGTGATTCGTTATACCATTCGTCAACATTCCATGATGAATGGGAAACATACATAACGAATTACTGTCCATTCGTTCAACATCCTTAAGGAATGAACATTACATATAACGAACTGGCTAATTCATTAAACATCCTTAATGAATTAGCCTATAAATAACGAACTAGATGAATTTACATAAACACCCCTTACATTAAAATAATAATAAATTACAACTGATAAGTTACAAAGACTCGAGACGACAAAACCATGCACTAACACTTATAAGCTAATGTCGTTTTCCAAATAAACAAAAGATAGATGGCGTATACGTATGTAAACGGTAGATATGAACTTATATGATGGTTAAGATAAGAATAAGTAAATAATTAATAATGAAAGGTAATGTTTAAAATGAAGATTTGATTTGATTAAATAATTGAACTTTAGTTTTCTGATGAGGTTTTTAGTAAAGACTTATAAGTGAAAATAAAACTTTTCCAAGCTGACCTGGCAACTTAACCCCGGCTATGGGCTCTGCCCCTTGGACCTCGCTAGGGGCTGCCGCCCCTAGAATCTCGCTGCCAGGGGCGCTGCCCCCGACCCCCGTAGCTAGGGGTTACAATAACCTAGAAATATGATATGGATAGTGCTAGTTAATTGATACATGTAATTGTTATACAGTTACCCGTGCCCAGTTAAGGAAAGGAGTTACCATTAACTCAGAAAGGAATCGGACCCATGTGAGTTTCTAGCCCCATGTCCTTGTTATGTTTTCAGGGTTGTGTGCATACTCGATGTGATTAGTTAATACACTTACCTTAAGTGGTAAGTGTATGCCATGAATGATATATGTGATAGTTATTATACTGAGGATATGAATGAACACTTGTCGGTGCGTGAACGATCTTCGAATATTGCACGTATTACCAGGGAGGGTGATCGTTAAAGATTAATATGTAAGGATGAATGTATATAATTGTATGAATATATGGTTGTATGAGTATGTAGGATGTAGGGAACAAACCCTAATAATATATGAGAATATAGGGAACATACCCTAATAATATCAGCAAATGTAGGGAACATACCCTAATAACATCTACGAATGTAGGCAACATACCCTAATAATATCTGCGAATATAGGGAACATACCATAATAATATCTGCGAATGTAGAGAACAAACCCTAATAATATCTGCGGAGGTTATAGGGCGAAATGCTATTAAACACATATAATTATGCATGTAAGTAAGTATGTATGATAGAAAGAATGGAAGTATGAAAGAAAGATAACAAGCTAAATGTGTTATATGTATCTTCGGTTACGTATTTATGTAAGTATGTGAATGTATTGTATGTTGCATGATTAACTAGAACTCACTCAGCGTAGTTGACCTTTAGTATGCACGCAGGTGAATAGACTGAAGCAGCTAGCTTGAGGGAGATACATGACAGGAATTGAAGATGCTGACATATGGATTTGTCATGATGTTTTAATAAGACTAGTATAATACCCGCGCGATGCGGCGGCACCAACAATTTACTACACGACACTTTCTGTTAGTTTATCAAATCCAAACAATTTGCTTATTAGTAGTACTAAGGGTTCAAGTTGCCAAGCGCGGGCTTTTCTACCTGGGTGGAAAAGAAATACAATGTCAAGCAATAACCTTTGCAGGTGTATATCAAATAATATAGCAATCATAGGTTCCCATTGAGGCGAGTAATAAACATTAACAATTTATATGATGTACAAAAGTTCATCCGCACAATGCAACTACAGTGTGATTTTAACTATCTAAATCTATTCGAACTATGTAGTTATACACAAATAATATTAATATATTTAGTCCCAAGCTATACAAAAGATGAAGCATGAAGTTATCAGAAGCTCTCGATTACCCATATGTATGAAAACATGGTTCAAAGTGTTTCAAAAGAGGTCAGGCGACTTCTCTTTTGGTTCTTTCGTCTTTGATGTGCCTTTTATGTCAAAATTTTGACCCGTGTTACAACCCCCTTCAAAACTATTAGTATTTCTTCATAAATTGAATTTGTTACCCAAGTCTTCTGCAACTATGTCACGGTCTGGTTCTGAAAACGTTTTACCAGTCAAGTGCTCGGTTCGATGTCCGGTTTGGTTTTGAAAACATTGCATTTAAGCGTTTATGATTGTATTCGTGGAGAGTTTACCATATATATATATATATATATATATATATATATATATATATATATATATATATATATATATATATATATACTTTTACTATGTTATATACCAACAAGATTAAACAAAAACAATTACATTTTTTATATTGATAGGCTCTCGTATAAAGGTCACAGGCGTTTATTAAGCGAGTTACATAAGCGTCTTTTGGAACTCAAGGACGTACTTAATAGCGGGTGGATTACGCTTCTCGACAGAGACACTGAGTTTTTTGATTTTCATGTTAGGATATAAACCCGAGTCAGTTTTATCAGCTAGGCCATCATCATCTTGATTGTCATTAGAGTCATCAACGTTAATAACTTCATTCCGGCACCATTCTGAAAGGTTTTAGAGACTTTTGGCATTTTTTTCAAATCCTCGAACCTATTTAGACCATATTTTTTTTAAATTAGCAAATGAGAAAATAAAAAATAATGAAAATATAGCTACTATTTCACTCATCCCATGCTGCATAGGAGATTTGTAGGGATCCATATCACAAAAAATGATCTCAACACAATCAGAAGTAGGCTGCAAAAAAGTGGACTAATAAAAGTTATATTAACTAAAAAAACGTTAAAAATACAGAAGGTGAATGCTTTAACTTTTCCTTTGTTGCTTGTTCTTTGAATTTTTCTTTTCATCATGTTTGTAGCTATATAAATTGGTTTTCCCTAACATATAAGATAAACAAAAATTAATAGTTAACAAGATGTGCAAAGTATATAACTTATGTAAGCATGAATAATTTGGATTAAATATTACCTTGTGATTTGGGTGTGTTATGTTGAAGATTATCTTCATTATCACATAAGCAAATGGAGATATTGCAGGCATGGATGTTTTTTAACAACCGATTATGTCTGTAAATAGTTTTCATTTTCACTTGCCTAACAAATACAATTCTGCCATGTGTCATTCCACTAACCCACTTCTTAGTATTTGAAACATGATTTAACAGTTAATTTGTGCAAACTTTTTTAACTGGGAATCAAAATTTTAAAACTTTATAAATAATATGGGCCCTTTTAATTTAGGTACATGATACACATTGTAATAATAATAATTTATGGGCAACATGCAAAATGTGATTATAATTTGTAACTGTGAAAAAAATGTTACTTTTGTTGAGATTGTGTTTTTCAATTATGTTCAAGAAGTATGATTCAAAAAGTAATTTGAAATTGTAATATTATTTGAAGGTTGAAAAAGAAATTGTGTAACTATATAGTCTTGTGTTATGTAGGTATCAAATAAAGGAAGCAAAAATTGAAGTTTGGGTGAACTCCCATAATGCTAAAGCAGAAAAGATGAGCTAAAAACATCATTTTAATTATTATAATTATTTTGGCGTTGATGGCTAGGTAAGTTTGTCTAGTTACGAGTGTGATTGGAATAGTCATGCTTACCACAGTTAGAGAGCTCTATATTATACTATTATGTAGTTATTTGAGCCCTTCACTGTTGAACCATTTTTATTGGAATATAATTTTGGAAAAAAAAAACTTTTTAACATTTTGATTTAATTTTTTGTGCATCTTACTTCAATGATGCGTAAAGACTGCTACCAAGGTGGATAAATCATCAAGTCCATAATTGAATAAAAGTGATTGTAAGTTTATTTAATTCTTAATGTGGTGTGTAATTTGAATTAATTTGGTGTGTAATGTTTTATTTAAGTGTAATAAACATTTTAGATAAATAGAGTAAATATGTAACAAATAATTTATATATTTAATTTATTTAATTTAATAAAATCTTTTTATAAATGGAGCGGAAATGTAGGCAGTTGAATTTAAGAGAAAAAAATGCTAATGGTAAAATTATATATTAAATGTTTCATTTTTTATGCTTTAAAGACTTGTATATAGATGCAACTATAACTGGTACTTTATAATCTGCACCTCGGTTTTGAATAAAATTTATATCAAAACGTAGATAAAAATAAGAACATTTAGATGGTATGTTTGAAATTGTTAGAAAATATAATATACTCAAAGATATAAAGAAAATAGTAAGAAAAATAGATTTGAGGAATTTGTGGATAAAGATGATGGACTTAAAATGTAAATATATATTATATTTACAAAAAAGGTTACAGAGATGAAGGGTAAATATTGTAATTATATCCTTACAAACTCAACTGTTACGTAATATAGGTTTTTAAAAAGACTAATCTAACCCTTAAAATTCATAATTTCATGCAATAGGAGTTGTACTTGTAGCAACCATTTAAGTACCACTTAAAATTTAAGAGGTCCTTGAGTGGTGCTTTATATATAGTAGAGATATTTTAAGTTATGTTTTTAAAGACAAGGTATGAATGCTTTGTGATGAATGATTAAAGTTTTTTTATTTCCACGAAAGTTTTAACTAACTCTGATTTTTAGAACTGTGTTATAAATAAATCCAACGACAATGTAGAGAACCGGTAACGGTGCCTTACACTACACATGGTTAGCTTTTAATGAAACAAATTCATGTAAACTTTTAACAACTTAAATTGCTTCATAGTAGTAGAAATTCAGAATGTGTCCCAACAACCAAAAAATATGAATAAGAATAGCAAACATTATCAAGCCAACTAATAGTAAACTCAAAAGCATTGTTTTTAAGAACCAAATGACCTATTTTATTGTGAACACTTCAGTAGCGCTTTTGCAGTGTTCATCACTGTCTCTCTTTTTCTACAACCCAATTTTCCTTGTATCACATCGTCTTTATGTATGTTAGCGTCAAAATGTAGTATCCTCGCAACATACATTTTCCTCAACGCCACTAGTTACGATTTTAGCTCGTACTTTTCACCTGTAAATCACATCCTGATTTCTCTCCTTACAACCTTTGAACTTCTTCATGTGCCTCATTACAAAGACACCACAGTCCACATAATTTTTCATCGTTGCCCAAGTAGTTTTTAGTTTTTCCTTGTTAGTCTTCCGCACATCACAAGATTTTGTATATCATACTAATTTTAAGTAATTCATGGATTTTTGTTTCTGCAAAAGTACTTAAAAAATAAATGGAGTAATAAGTAAAAAGTTTTTTACATATATATTAAAAATATATTTTTAACAAATTTAACCAATAATCATGAAAAATGTAGGTGTATAACCAACTTATATCTTACCACTTTCTAAGCAATGGCTTTTTTATCTAAAAAAAATATTACATCCCTAAAATAACTTAATACTATCTAAGCAATACCTTTTTTATCTAAAAAAAATATTTGGACCCCTAAAATTTGTTATATATAAATTTACTCATGTATAAAAATCCAGTAATTTTACAGAAGATTACCAATATGGTATAATTTACTCTATGCAAAATTATACACGTCACTAATATAAAATGTAAAAATAAAATAAACAAATACTCTATTATTCTACACATGATCATCACCATGTAAAATTATACATGAAACTAATGTAAATGTAAAATTGTGTGTGTGGGTGGGGTGACAAGAACCGAGCCCCGGTGCCGAAGCGTATCGAACGGTGATAAACGAGCTCGGATCTAGGATCGATCTACAACATGTATTCACTCTTGAACGATCTAATGGACGGATGAGATGTATTAGGAGAGAGCCTGATTCGATTAACAATAATCAATAAAGTAGGATGAACACATATATGTAATCGAATCACAAATAGATAGAACTGACAGTATGATATTATAGGCCGAATGATTCTCACAAAGATGAACCACTCATACATACATTCATACATACACAAGAAATATCATCCACCCCGGGAAAATTCATCCCGGGGAGCAGACTCTCTCCTAGGGATAAAACCCTAGATCTCACTCAATACACAATGCACTCAATCATGCTAGACAAATGAATAAAAACATCTATTTATACTAGTCTAACATGACATGGTCTTCAAGCCATCCACCCTTGGTTGAGACCAAACAATATATTTTTCACCCACATATTAATTCGATGCGTCGGTCTAAAATATAAGACCCAACAATCTCCCCCTAAGACCGATGCCATCGAATTACTTCCATGATTACTTTAAACCCATTGTCTTTCATTTAAATTCTCCCCCTTCACTTTAAGCGGATTTGAACTACAATGATCAACATCAAGCAACAAGGTCATCATAAAAGGATTACACTCAATGTGGTCATCAAATAGTCTTCAATTTTTCCCGTTTGTGGTGTGGATGTTGAGACGGCAGAGTCCATCTGATTACGTCATCAAGATCTTCCACGTCTTTTAAAAACTTTAGATTATTGATCTTGATCAACTTTTCCTTAACTTGAGCCTATTCACTTGATTTGAAGCAATCAATTTGCAATGAAAGTCAAAGAATTTTACTCCCCCAATTTCGTTGCAACTGCCTTTAATAAAAGTGTCTTCAAATCAAGTGTGGGTGAAAACATGAGACTCTTCAATTTCAACAATCTTTGACTTGGTCAACTCATGAAATGATCCGAAAAATCAACCATCTTGTTCTTGTAAGCACCTTGTTGAAGTTGCGAAATCTTCGGTGAATTTTGCCCAATTTTTGCTTAAAAATCTTCAAAAATGACCAAAATACCCCTCGTTGACCCGACACAGTCAACAGCCGAGTTGACAAGAAAAATGATTTCCAAATGATCACTTATACTTGGGCAAACATCTTTCATTTAGAACACATGGTCAAAAAGTCAACGGATAAGCGAGTATACATTCCTTTCTTCATTTTGGCCCGTTTGACTTTGAAAGTCAACATAAAATAATCAGCCCGTTAACAACACATTACAGCAATTTCATCACGTTAACAACATATTTTAACAGTAAATTCAGCATGTTAACAACACGTATTAACAACAACTTCAGCATGTTAACAACACGTATTAACAACAACTTCAGCATGTTAACAACACGTATTAACAGCAACTTCAGTACGTTAACAACACGTATTAAGCAACTTCAGTACGTTAACAGCACGTATTAACAACAACTTTAGCACGTTAACAACACGTATTAGCAGCAACTTCAGCACGTTAATAACACGTTTTAACATCAATTTCAGCACGTTAACAGCAAATAATCAGCTCTAACAGCTTGGAAATAAAATATGCAGCAGCCGTGCAACACCTCTATCATTTGCAGCATTTTTTTATGAAGAACGACATCATATCAACAACCTTTTTCTGCACCCAACACTTGTTTCAGCTTTAAAATGACGTGAATACCCCTACAGAACTTGTATTACAGCAGCAATACACTTACCCCCGCTGCAAAAAGTCCGTTTAACTCATACATCAGCTTGTATTTACCAATTTTCCCGTGCATAAACTTGTATTAGCAGTTAAATGACCAAACTTCCCCTTGCAGCAGCCTTGTACAATCTGATATAGTGAAGCAAAAGTTCATATCGGTAGCAAACTGACGAAAATAACCTTGCTTTCAGCTGCAAAATTAAGCGAAACCAAATATTGTGAATTCAGCTGCAAACTTCCAAAACTGCCTCTACTGCATCAGTCTGCGTAGAAGAATCTGATCATATCAGTGAGTAATCAAACAAAGTCATATCTCAGCGAATACATATTTGATCGCAGCAGCTGCAACATATTAGCAAACAATATCTACTCGCAAATAGTAATCCGATGTGCAGCAGCTGTTCGCTTATGACATCAGCATCAGTTCAAAATAAATGAACTTTGTTAACCACTTTGCTAACTGTGGAATCTTCAGCAACATATCAGATTCAACTTCTCGTATACTATATCAGCAGCAACCAGATTTCAAATCAAACTGTCCTTTATAAGATAGTGCAGCAGTAGTAGCATTAGGAGCTTGAAAAATCAGATTTCCGGGGCCCATATAGCTTGCATTAGCAGCAACACTTTAAGTACTCATGAAATAAGTTGTATCATCAATAAATATTACAAGGATGCATTTAAAAAAGTGTATAGCAGTAGTAGACACTTGTACATGCAGCAAAGTTATACCAGCTGCAAAAATGACCTTATTGCCCCTGCTATATGTTCATGAATTACCAGATCAGGAGAATATTTGAAAAATAATCAGCAAACGGTGCGTATATGTATCCACAGCAGCAACTTCTCGTGTTATTATCACCATATCAGCAACAAATAACACGTGTTCAGAACCATCAGCAGCAAAAACAATTTAGCTCTCATATTAGTTCGTTAATCGATAAAAATAGGACCACTTTGCCCCTGCTAAAATGTGCAGCCCCTTAACTGTTTGAAAAATCAAATTAGTAGCAGCAACATCTGTTTGAGATTTGGCTTGTGTCTGTTTGTGACTTATTGCAGCAATTTCTCATGACTATCTAATCTGTTCAGGTATACGCCCCCGTCAGCAGCAATTGAGAGTTAGTTGTTCGTGTATATCTGATGTCAGCAGGTGCTCGAACACTTGGTAGCGGCCCTTATGTGCAGCAACAGGTCCATTCATGAATAAAATCATATCGGACGCAGTAAGTGTTCAGGATTAGATCAACAATTATCATGATACAAGTGTTCGGGACCAACACATAATCAATATTTACTCGAAACTCATCAGCAATTTTCATGAATCAAGAAGCAAAATCTAGTTCGAACACTTAATCCATCTGCAACATATCGGAATTACTCAAGACCTGTCGTGAATAATTCTGCTCAAACACGTGTTAACCATTTTCCCCCAATTTTGAACATAAGAACCCTAAACTCTCATATATGAAATTAAACACTTGATATATGAAATTAATCATTGTAATCTAATCAAATCATCACGGAATCAGTGTTCTATAACCAATCTAGCATCAATTTCATCAAACAATGAAGTCTAGAACATCAAACATAAACGAGTTCCACCTAAAACGAACAGAAAACAGTAGATTTGGACGAATTTGAACATATAAACGTGAAATTGATGATGAAACTCCGAACTAATCATCAACCCAAACATCAATTCACAAAATTCATCTTCGAATCATCAAATTTAATCTAAATACTTGCAAAAACCCACGAAAACTTCAACAAACTTCAAGTTTAACGTCCATGGTGGATTCAAGAGCGAATTGAATCAAATTCAGCGGTTAGTCTGAACAATTAGGTAACCCGCTCTGATACCAATTGACAAGAACCGAGCCCCGGTGCGGAAGCGTGTCGAACGGTGACAAACGAGGTCGGGTCTAGTAATAAGTAAAAAGTTTTTTTACATATATGTGAAAAATATATTTTTAACAAATTTTACCAATAATCAAGAAAACTGTAAGTGTATAACCAACTTATAACTTAGCACTTTCTAAGCAATGTCTTTTTTTATCTAAATATTACATCCCAAAAATAACTTACCACTTTCTAACCAATACCTTTTTTATCTAAAAAAAATATTTGGAGCCCTAAAATTTGTTATATGTAAATTTACTCATGCATAAAAATATAGTTATTTTACAGAAGATTACCAATATGGTAAAATTTACTCTATGCAAAGTTGTACACGTCACTAATATAACATGCAAAAACAAAATAAACAAATAAATTATTATTCTACACATGATCATCACCATGTAAAATTATACACGAAACTAATGTAAATGTAAAATTGTGTGTGTGGGGGGGGGGTGACAAGAGCCGAGCCCCGGTGCGGAAGCGTGTCGAACGGTGATAAACAAGCTCGGATCTAGGATCGATCTACAACATGTATTCACTCTTGAACGATCTAATGGACGGATGAGATGTATTGGGAGAGAGTCTGATTCGATTAACAATAATCAATAAAGTAGGATGAACACATATATGTAATTGAATCACGAATAGATAAAACTGGCAGTATGATATTATAAGCCGAATGATTCTCATAAAGATGAACCACTCATACATACATTCATACATACACAAGAAATATCATCCACCCCGGGAAAACTCATCATGGGGAGGAGACTCTCTCCTAGGGATAAAACCCTAGATCTCACTCAATACACAATGCACTCAATCATGCTAGACAAATGAATAAAAACATATATTTATACCAGTCTAACATGACTTGGTCTTCAAGCCATCCACCCTTGGTTGAGACCAAACAATATATTTATCACCCACATATTAATTCGATGCGTCAGTCTAAAATATAAGACCCAACATGGGGCAATAAAGGTATAAAACTACTCTTTTACTCATATAAAATGATTTAACCATAATTCCCTAGACATTATTGAATTGTAAATGTAGAAAAAAAATTCTACACTAAGTTACACACAAACAACGCACCAGTTATACTTCTTAACACTGATTTAGTCCTTATTTTTCTGGAAAAACCACACTAAATACAGTGAATTTAACAATTAATGCAATACACACTAGTACTTCATATTAGCATATATAACATTGTAAATTGAACAATGAATAACACATACATGGTATATATGATAAATAATCATATGGTGCCTTCAAGGACATAAGAATTGGTGGGAATCGATTACCCTAAGATCATTATATAAGATGAGCAATAAGTACGAGTTGATGTATTGGGATAAATCAGTGATGGACGAGGTCTCTGTCTACGTCGTAGGTTCATGCTTGCGAAACTTTTGGGATCAAAGAATTTGGATCCAAAATTATAAGGAAGTTTAGCAGGTATATTAGGAATAAATCTATCGATCGAATATTTGTTTATATTTCAAATGATAAAGTGTGACGATTATGCCCTTTAATGGATTAGAAAAGACTTTTCAGGTTGATTTAGAATTACACGTTTGCCATAACTCCTATTAACCATAGATTATGTTAATAAAGGGCTCTAATTAGTTCTTATTGTTCTTAGCAAAATTTGAGTTCTTAAAGGAAATCAACCATATATATATATACATATATATATATATATACACCTAGTTTTATTCCCATATTATAGGGGTTGTTATACATTATTGTTTCTAATATTTATATATATTTTTTTTGAAATTTAATTTTATTTATTGTAATGAAGCTAATAATATACTAAGGGTTTGATGATGAAAGAGTTTCAAAAATTTTAAAGTGTTATAACCCGGTTTAAAAACTATTTGGGTTTGGCGCGACCCATGACCTGCTTATTTTTTTACTATAAAACGTTTCTTAATTATAGATAATATTTTTATTAAAAAATCGGATAATAATTTTTAGTATATCTTTATTTTATAGGATTTCCAAATTAAATACTTGTCGAGATAAAATTTTAATTTAATGAGATGTTATAGCTCGTTTAAGGGTTATTTGAGTTTGGTGTGACCAATACCCGCGAATTATGTTAGTGCACGGTTTTGCGTCTCAAGTCTTTGTATTTATTGTTAACGTATTTGTCGTTTTTGTTCAGCGAACTAGATTTAAGTTATATCACTCCTGATTCATTAAGGATGTTTAACGAATCAGGGGGTGATTCGTTAAGTTTATTTCATTAAATGTATGTAACGAAGTAGACTCTAGTTCGTTATGGAATGTTAACGAACTAGGTCTATCTTCTATATATAGTGAACACCGTTCACTGTTAATTAAGTTTTGAGTTTAACTTTAACGAATTGCTGTCCAATTCTCTCTCAAGCTTCATCCTCATACTAATATTATTAATTGCCTACATACATACAACTAATATATATATATATATATATAACATACAATCAAATGTGATAATGAGCTAGATCCCTTCTAGGTTAAATATAGATTAGATATGAGATCTGTTTTTTTAAGATTAACAGAGGAACAAACAAGTGGTATCAGAGCTTTCGGTGCTCGTTTACGCTTGATTCGGTAATTAGATTGAACGTTTTGGCTGAGTATTGAGTGTGTATTACAAATTTGGTTGCTGGGTTTGTTGTTCATAAGTTTCCAGAAATCTGGAAAATTATGTTTGAAGGTTTGAAGATTTGAAGATTCAATTGATTCGCTAATCTTTAAATCTAATTCGTTAACCTTTCAACTTAATTCGTTCACATTTTTGGCTAATTCGTTATTCACACTAGCTGATTCGTGAACCAATTCGTTATATTTTCTAATTCGTGTTACCTGATACGTGTGACACGTGTCTTTCCTCGGTAACTGTTTTATAACAACTTTTGACACGTGGCAATTGTTGTCAGAAGTTTGTTACAACCGTTGTAACTAACTGATTCGTTATCATCTGTAACCGGTTCGTTATCTAATTCGCTAAACCTCTCTTAGTGATTCGTTAAAGATAACTTTCTGATTTGCTAAGCCTATCCTTAGTGATTCGTTTAGCTAATTCGTTAGTTGACTTATTAGTTGACCATCTGATTCGTTGATCAATTCGTTAACTTCTATTCTGATTCGTTACCTGATCAATCTTAACTTCGTTAAGGTGTGATTCGTCTAAACTGTTCATAGTTCGTTGCAACTGTTCACAGTTCGTTAATTAAAATTTTTAACTTTAATCCTTGGAGTTTGAAATTTATCATTTCTCAAACATGGCTGGTATGTATGCACTAGCTTCACAGAACATGTTAATGCAACAAATGTTGCAACTTGATATCGAAATAGGTTCACATTCGAAATGTCCAAGATTGATGAAATTTAGTGACTTTGCTAAATGGGAACCCCGTTTTCGTGCTCATTTGGGTTCTGTTCATCCTGGCTGAGTATTGAGTGTGTATGACAGATTTGGTTGCTGGGTTTGTTGTTCATAAGTTTCCAGAAATCTGGAAAATTATGTTTGAAGGTTTGAAGATTTGAAGATTCAATTGATTCGCTAATCTTTAAATCTAATTCGTTAACCTTTCAACTTAATTCGTTCACATTTTTGGCTAATTCGTTATTCACACTAGCTGATTCATGAACCAATTCGTTATATTTTCTAATTCGTGTTACCTGATATGTGTGACACGTGTCTTTCCTCGGTAACTGTTTTATAACAACTTTTGACACGTGGCAATTGTTGTCAGAAGTTTGTTACAACCGTTGTAACTAACTGATTCGTTATCATCTGTAACCGGTTCGTTATCTAATTCGCTAAACCTCTCTTAGTGATTCGTTAAAGATAACTTTCTGATTTGCTAAGCCTATCCTTAGTGATTCGTTTAGCTAATTCGTTAGTTGACTTATTAGTTGACCATCTGATTCGTTGATCAATTCGTTAACTTCTATTCTGATTCGTTACCTGATCAATCTTAACTTCGTTAAGGTGTGATTCGTCTAAACTATTCATAATTCGTTGCAACTGTTCACAGTTCGTTAATTAAAATTTTTAACTTTAATCCTTGGAGTTTGAAATTTATCATTTCTCAAACATGGCTGGTATGTATGCACTAGCTTCACAGAACATGTTAATGCAACAAATGTTGCAACTTGATATCGAAATAGGTTCACATTCGAAATGTCCAAGATTGATGAAATTTAGTGACTTTGCTAAATGGGAACCCCGTTTTCGTGCTCATTTGGGTTCTGTTCATCCTGGCTGAGTATTGAGTGTGTATGACAGATTTGGTTGCTGGGTTTGTTGTTCATAAGTTTCCAGAAATCTGGAAAATTATGTTTGAAGGTTTGAAGATTTGAAGATTCAATTGATTCGCTAATCTTTAAATCTAATTCGTTAACCTTTCAACTTAATTCGTTCACATTTTTGGCTAATTCGTTATTCACACTAGCTGATTCGTGAACCAATTCGTTATATTTTCTAATTCGTGTTACCTGATTCGTGTGACACATGTCTTTCCTCGGTAACTGTTTTATAACAACTTTTGCCACGTGGAAATTGTTGTCAGAAGTTTGTTACAACCGTTGTAACTAACTGATTCGTTATAAGTTGATTCGTTATCATCTGTAACCGGTTCGTTATCTAATTCGCTAAGCCTCTCTTACTGATTCGTTAAAGATAACTTTCTGATTCGCTAAGCCTATCCTTACTGATTCGTTTAGCTAATTCGTTAGTTGACTTATTAGTTGACCATATGATTCGTTGATCAATTCCTAACTTCTATTCTGATTCGTACCCTGATCAATCTTAACTTCTTTAAGGTGTGATTCGTCTAACACTGTTCATAATTCGTTTCAACTGTTCACAGTTCGTTAATTAAAATTATCAACTTTAATCCTTGGAGTTTGAAATTTATCATTTCTCAAACATGGCTGGTATGTATGCACTAGCTTCACAGAACATGTTAATGCAACAAATGTTGCAACTTGATACCGAAATAGGTTCACATTCTAAATGTCCAAGATTGATGAAATTTAGTAACTTTGCTAAATGGGAACCCCGTTTTCGTGCTCATTTGGGTTCTGTTCATCCTGACTGCTCATATTGCTTAGATGAGGTATATATTGTTCCAATGATTGGAGATGACACTATTGGTTTTACTCCTAAAGCTATTTCTCAATATTCACAAGAAGAGAAGAAAGCATTAGAGATTGAAACAAAAGCTTATTCTACTCTTACTATGGCTTTACCCGAACACATCTTTCATCAAGTGGGTAGCATAAAGATCTGTGCTTCCTTATTTCAACATATTCGTATGAGGAGTATGGGAAATACAGCTGAGAGTAAGAAGGTAATGCTTAAGTTTCAATTTTGAAACTTTAATTTGTTTAAAGGAGAAACAGTAGAGGAGATGACTACTAGGTTCAATCACTTGATTGCTGAGATGGACAATATGGGATTGGAAACTTCTGAAGTTGACAATATTGGCACGATTAAGAGTGCACTACCAAGTTCTTATTCAAAATTCCTAATGGTTTTAAAAGAGAATAATTATTTTGCGAATGAAGACTTGACTGCCACTGAATTCTTGCAAAAGATTGAAGCAAGGGAATGTGATCTTAAGTGTCAGAAATCCTCCAAGGATAGTCAAGATCCTGCTTTCTATGGTGGTAGTATGCCTCTAAGTTCTACCATTTCCCCTATAACTGCTTTTCTCACTCAGCATGCACGTGAAAATGAAACAACAGTTTATAATGATCCAAGAGCATGTTTTTACACAGCTGGTAGTTCCGGATCACCTGGTGTTCCTGTTGGATCTGGAAATTCATCTACTACTAATCCATTTGCTTCACAACCTAGTGTCAACATGAAGGAAGCTGAACATAATTTTGCTTTTCTAACAACTTTCATGTCCTCATATGAAAACTTAGTGAGTAGTAAGATAGCCACAAGTGATCTGACCGATGAGGATTATGATCAGATTGATCCAGATGATTTAGAGATTATGGATTTAAAGTGGAACATGGCTATGATAGTTCGTAAGGTTAAGAGATTCATGCAAAGGACTGGTAAAGATCTTCCTGCTTTGAACAAGAAATTGGGGTTTGACAAATTAAAAGTGAAATGTTACAATTGTCAAGAGTTCGAGCATTTTGCAAAAGAATGTGACAAGCCGAAAAAGGAGTATACTGGTCCTCGTGGTCAAAATCAAAATTCTTCAATACCACGAGGTAATGATGCTGAAAAGAAACCATTTACTTCTGGGTCACAAGCAATGTTAGCTGATGGAAATGATTGGTCACAACGACTACTGTGTAATGACAATCAAGCTAATTTGGCTATGTTTGGGCTGAATAAAGACTTTCAGGATGCTAGTGGTAGTGAGTTTTCCTCTAACAATGATTCTGGATCTGATTCTGACGACTCCTATGATAAGCCTACAACTGTGTTTGCTTGCATGGCTAAGATCAATGAGGTTAGTCATTCTATCTCTGCTACTTCATCTGTAAAAGTAACGTGTGTTGAATGTGAATCTAACAAAACTAAGTTAGAATCTTTAAAGAATCATAATGATAATTTAGTGAGAGAAATTGCTTCACTAAAGGATACTTATCGACAATCTCTTGAATATCAAATGAGATCTCGAGAAAAGATTGAAGCATTGTCGACAAGTAACCATGATCTCAAGGCTGAGTTATATGTGAAAATGACTATTAATGACCAAAAGTTTCAAGAAATCCTGAAACATAGATCAAAGATAACCGATCTTGAGAATTAGGCTCTTGAGTTGAAGAACAAATTGGGTAAATTTCGAAACTCTTCTTTCTTGTTGAATGAAATTATTGAAGTATCTGGAAATCAAAAGGATTCAAAGAAAGGCATCGGTTTTGTTGAAATTCTGCCTCCTTTTTACAATGACTATAAAATTAATCCTTTTGCTAAACAAGAAGAAGAAGTAATTGTGAGAGAACCTGTGATTTCAGAAAATGCTAAACCTGTTAAACCTGAAATTGTTAAAACCCAATTTGCTTCTCAAAAACCTCATGTTGAAAGCAGCAAAGTCTTTGTTGAGAATGTTGACAAAGTAATTATTGAGGATGTGTTTGAACCAGAGGTTATACACAAGAATAAGAACATTCCTAGTTTTAATAATATTCTTTGCGAGCCTCATGAATTTGAGGAAGCAGTGTATGGTTCACATAAGCCTCATGTGACAAAGGCAGAACAAGTGAAAGTTAAACCTGTGAAGGCAAAGAAATCAGAGAAACCAAAAATTTATGATGAGGACTTGATGCGTTTCATTAATCCTCCTAGTTCTAAGCCATCATTTGCTAGAGTTTTTAAGTTAAAGGGTATGGTCACAATGTTCACTGAAAAAGATATTCCGATTAGTATCATTAAACCAGAACTAATTGAGAGTGTCTTTTACAATGAAACTGACAAGTTGAAAGAGTTTGAACGTCAATATGTTTGTGCCAAAACATCAAATTCATCAGACCCGGTACTTAAAGCAAAGCAATTTTTAAAACAAGCTAAAAAGGTTCAGTTTGTTAAATCAACGGGAACAGATACATTGAAAAGTTTTTCCAATTGTTCTAATCTTGACTTTTATATGAAAAACAAGACTGTCACTTCTGATGATTTGGCCAAACATTTCACTGAAAATATAAGTTATCAACCTTCGGTTGCATATGTTTATGCCAGACCTCAACATGGTCATGTTGACATGCGAAGTTGCTTTTTGTGTGGTCAACAAGTTCTTGTAGTGAGAAACTGTGGTCAACAGAAAACTCAAAATCTCCATCCTTTTGTCAAGGACCATTCAAAACTGGTTCCTGTGACAAAGGAGATCTTGAAGCGACATGTGTCATGTGAGGATGATACACATATCATGTTTTCAAACGTGCATCCTCGTAAAGTAATTCATATGAATGAAACTCATGGTCAGGTGAAACCAAAATTCGTTCCAACTAAGCCCATATGTAGGAACACAGTTTGAAACATTGTTCAGGCTGCTTATCTAAGACGAAAGTCTAGGAAGCCGGCAACATATTCTCAAGTTGCTGAACAACAGTTGAAATCTGTTCAAATTAATGATCAAAGAGAAAACCCAAAGGTGCCAAAGACTGAGGCCTGGGCTGCCTTTTTGAACTAAACATTTTTACTTTGTGTGTAGGGTACATCCAAGACTGTGTCTGGTGAAAACTGGATAATGGATAGTGGATGTTCTCGTCATATCACTGGAAATCTCAACCTATTGTCCAACGTAAGAAATATTCAAGGGGGTCATATCACTGGTCAAAAGTACACCACTCCTCCTCAAGGGAAAGGTCCCGACTGGATGGTTGACTATGATGGTCATTTACTCCTTCAACTGAGCACATCGATGAAGATCTGGTTCGAGCATACTTTGAAGATCATTTGACTATTCCAAGATTTTCAAGTTCTAATGATGTTGAAGCTACAACTTCTGCTCCAACTGAATATCCATGTGATGATAATCAGGTTGATAATGTATCCACTTATTCTTTTGACAATCATGCTGATGATCCAGTTATTGAACTTGACAGTGATAATGTTTCATCTCCTGAACTTGGTGAACATTACACTAACTTATTTGATAATGTTGTTGTTGTTCCTGAGAATCCCACTCTTCGGATTCATGGATATCATCGACAGGAAAACATCATTGGAGAACTTGATGTGGGAGTACAAACACGCCATCAAGTTGCTTCGTCAAGTGAGAATAATATATTGTATGCATATGCCGATTTACATTCATCGGGAATTGTAAATCTTGCAAAATTCAATTGCTTTCTATCTCAAGTAGAACCGACAACAGCTCGTAAGGCACTAGAAGATCCTTCTTGGGTAGAAGCTATGCAAGAAGAATTACAGCAATTTGCGATTGGGTGTTTGGGATTTAATCGACAAACCTGCTAGAGTTAAGAAAACTATTCCGACTAAGCGGGTATTTAAGTGTAAGAAAGACGATTGAGGCGTGGTCGTAAGAAACAAGGCACGATTAGTGGTGCAAGGTTTTCATCAACAAGAGGGTATTGATTACACAGAAGTATATGCTCCAGTTGCAAGATTAGAGTCGATTCGAATCTTTCTGGCGTATGCTGCTTTTAAGAATATATAGGTCTATCAAATGGATGTTAAAAGTGTTTTTCTCAATGGTGAACTACACGAGGAAGTGTTTGTTTTACAGCCTCCTGGTTTTGAAGATCCTGATTATCTGGACCAAGTTTACCGATTAAACAAGGCCCTGTATGGTCTACATCAAGCCCCGAGAGCTTGGTATGACACGCTCGCCGACCATCTTACCGATAAAGGCTTCAAACGTGGGACTTTCGACTGCACTTTATTTCATAAAACTGTTGGTGATGATCTTCTCCTAGTTCAGATTTATGTCGACGACATTATCTTTGGGTCTACAAACGACACATTGTGTAAGGAGTTCGAGAAGTCCATGCAAACGAAGTTCGAAATGAGCTCAATGGGAGAGATTAATTTCTTTTTAGGGTTGCAAGTTCACCAGTCTGCAAACGAAATCTTTATTCACCAGACCAAGTATGTGAACGATGTCTTGAGCCGATTCAAGATATTTGCCGGAAAAATCCCTTTTACTCCTCTCCCCGTGGGTCACAATTTATCACTGGATGAATTGGAGGATACCGTTGATCATACCCTCTATCGTGCCATGTTCGGATCTTTAATGTATCTAACGGCTTCTCGCCCCGACATTATGTTTGTTGTTTGTCTTTGTGCTTGGTTTCAAGCAAGTCCCCGAGTGACTCACCTAACTGCGGTTAAGCGAATACTTCAGTATCTGAGGGGAAATCCAGACATCGGGTTATGGTACCCCAAGGACGATAACTTTGAGCTTACTGCCTTCTCAGACTCGGACTACTGAGGTTGCAAGATCAACTTCAAATCAATGACGACAAGATGTCAATTTTTAGGAAACCGGCTTGTTTCCTAGCAGTGTAAGAAGCAGACAACGGTCTCCACTTCAACCGCTGAAGCTGAGTATGTTGCAGCCTCGAGTTGTTGTTCCTAGGTTTTGTGGATACAACAACATCTTCGCGACTACGGTTTGAAGTTTCTTACTACTCCTATTTTGATTGATAATTCTGTTGTAATCTCTATCACAAAGAATCCCATACAACATTCAAAAACAAAACATATCGAAATTCGATATCATTTTATACGGGATTGCTTTGAGAAGAGATTAATCGACCTTGAGAAAGTACATACTGACTTTCAGAAAGCCGATATATTTACCAAAGCTTTTGATAAAACGCGTTTTCATTTGTTGCTTGGTTTAAATGGATTAAAGATCCTCGCTGATATATTGAAACAAGGATGACTATCTTTATTTTCTGTTAATTTTTGTTTTAAAATTTATTTTGGTTTTAGGTTTTAGGGGGTGAAAACTAGAAAATATAAAAATATTGTGCTTTTTGTTTGTATAGATAAAACCCAAAAACATTAAAATTTTTAAAACCCAAAAACATTAGAAAAAATTTAGAAAAATCAAAAATATTATGATTTCTTTCTTTACTGTTTCTCTTGAAATATTTTGTAAAATATCCAAAAACATTTTAAACTTTGAAAAGTCAAAAAGATTGTGTTTTTCAGTTTGTACAGAAAAATCCAAAAATTTAAAAAGATTGTGAAGTTTATTTTGTTTATAAGAAAAGTGAAAAAGACAAAAAGATTGTGTTTTTAAAGTATGTATAGAGAAAAACCAAAAAGATTTTTGCATATGTTCGCTGAAAAATATGTCAATTACCCAAATTTGAAGGACATGTGCTCGTATATGTTTGGTCCTGACATTTACTTGTATATGATCGGGTTAGACATTCACCTGATAATGGAAAGTAGTTTGGGCGTTTTTTATGCGTTTTATATTATTTTCTCGCTGAAAATTATGTCGGTTATTTAAGTTTGTGAAGCATGCTTGCATGTTTTGGTCCTATTATTCACTTGAGAATGGATAGGATAGCCATTTATTTATAGACTTAAGTTAACTGGGGCGATTAAATTTATCTTTATTTTGTTTTATGCTCATCAAAATTTTGAGTTTTTGAAGCAAAAAGAGAAAATGATAGTACATTGATTATCTTGACCCCAAATCCAGCAAGAAATAAGCTTAAAAGACTGTGTGCTTAATTGCATTGGTGCATTGGTAGGTCTTAAAACAAACAAGTAGAGTAAAGTATGTGATATAAACATAAAGAAATGCCAAATTGAAAGAGGTGTGAGTCTCTAGAAAAAGTCTCGGTGAGGATGGCAGAAATGTAATAACCTGTCATACTCAAGCCTTATATTTGTTTGATCACCCAAAAGTAAAACAAAGCAAATAACAAGCTTTGAGGTTCTGGACACTGTGAGTCTTTATGAAGCTTAATCATCTGGGTATTCATATGCATGAATATTTCACTCGCTTTTAGAGCAAACCCAAAGTCATTAAACTTGATCACTGTTGTACTTCGTACAAATCCAAATTACTGACTTGATCAAAATCCACTGTTAGTCATACTTTGTTCCTCCCTTGTGCGCGTCTCAATACCATGAAGAAACGGACCCCTGGGGATACAATGTATGTAAGCCGACAGATGGACTCGTGCATATTCACTCATAGTAACAGAAACTCAATGCATTGCTCTTAAATCTTTTTAAAATTCAAGTTTTGATCAGCAATATAATGGTTTAAGTCAAGTTGGGGTGATATGGCAAAAATCAAATTAAGCTTGAACCGAGATTAGAGGCTGATAGTTTCTGATATTCTGTGCTTTAATTAAACCGTTAATCATATCACAAAAACGCTTGAAAGTTTGTTATTATATTTAAGTGGACAACAATACCAAGGACCGACTTAACACCAGTCACAATATCGCTGAAATATAAAGCTGTGATGGAAGGGCAATTTGGTCAATATGATTCTCTGCTCAAACTCAACAAAAATCCAAAAATATGTACTGCTTTTGAAAATCATTCAAAATTACAAAAAGATTTTCTTGTTTGCATTTTATTTTTCGGATAATTTTCTGGTAAATATTTAGTTTTATGTCAAAAAATTTAAAATACAAAAAGATTTTACTTTTTGCCTTTTATATATTATTTAAATACCATATTATTGATGCATCGAGAGCAGCTCCTGCCTTGATACAATTGAAATTATTTATATTCTTTTAAGTTATTCGATTATCGAGATAATAGTTCTCGGTAATTCGTTTAAGTTAATGATAATTATTTAAATTTATTAATTCCTTAATTTATTTTAGTATTTAAAATTCATTGATTTAATTTATTTAAAGTTACAATTAAATAAAGTTTAATTCGTTAATTATGGATAACGAATTAGGTTGTTTTTTTAACGAATTACATTATAGTTCGTTCACCTAATTCGCTTCCGCACTCTGTAACGAATGACACGTAATTCGTTATGCATATTTAACGAAATAGACAAGAATAACTTCTAATTCGTGATGCCACATGTGTATTTTAATATAAGGAATCACCTGATTCGTTAGTTCAAAATTCAAACGAATCGGCTGATTCGTTACATTGTGAATCGTGCTGTGTCAGTATATGGGACGGCATGCATAAGAACCGTCTCACTATTCACCATCTTCTTCATTCCTCGTGTACTGTTACTCTGCCAAAATTTCCTTTGAATTTTCAATCTTCGAATTTCTTTGTTTTGATTATACCTTTGTGTTCCTAAGGTATAAACGATCAAACCTTCGTGTTTTTCGTTAAAAATGATAACGATTTGATAGGTTAATTATACAAGTTTATTACCGTGTTTTTGAGGTTTATATAAACCTTAATTTAGGTGCTTGATACCGTGTTAAGTACTATTATTTTGATGTCATTGTTATCGGAATGTGATTACGAGATCCATAGTGGTCTTTGATCTTTCTTCATGTTAATTTCCGATTGCGTATTTGACTTTTTGATAGTTCTTGGTTAATTTTGACCTTGACTATTTTGAGTCAAAGATTAAGCTCCTTATGGCCATTCGTTATACTTAGCGAATTGGAACTAATTTGTGTCCAATTCGTTAAGTAATTCAAACGAATTAGAATAGCGAATCAACAGTTCTAACGAATCAGATTGGTATTTGTTAATTATAACGAACTAGATTGTTAGTTCGTTACCTTTTTATAGTAATTCGCTAATTCTTAATTCGTTATCTATTTACTTGATAGCGAATCAGTTGTTTCGTTACAATTTAATAACGAATCAGAATGTGTCATTAACGAATGACATTTCAAATTTAATTATTTTAATAATGTAAAGTTTGTTGATAAATTCATAAGTATTCAAATTATATAAAACCAATAGTGTTTAAAATTTTTAAATTTACTGACAGTTCACATTATTTATTCAGACTTATGGCTGATAACATGGAACAAGATCCGCCTGTTGATGCACCACAACAAGTTCAGGATGCACAACAAGTTCAAGATGCTGATCAACCAGTGGAGGAAGTTCCTTTACTAACTTATGACCCTCCGCATAATGTGTGTGCATTCGTTGATACAACCTTTCTAGATGAGGATGTCTTTGGTGGTATGCTGGCATTTATACGCCGTTCTCGTATCCATTACGCTGTTACTTCTAATCCAGATATTAGATTCAGCATCGTTCGTCAATTCTGGAACACTGCTCAATATGTAGAAGCTGAGGATCATATTGCTGCTATGGTTAATAACAAACCAGTTGTCGTCTCAGCTGGAACAGTTCGAAGAGTATTACAATTTGATGATACCATTGATGATCCTAGTGAATATGATAAAGAACTGATCAAGGGACTGTTTAGACGATTGTTTTATGCTAGTAGTCTTACTGCGTCTATGTATAACAAGGCATACTTGTGTCCCCAATACAAATATTTACTTCATGTTATTATTCACTGCCTTGGTGGACGTAAGGCTGGGTTTGACGAATGCCGTGTTGCATTACAATCGACATTTGTTGCACTTGTTCTGAACAAACGTTACAATTTTTCTGAAATATCATATGAAAGAAAATTGTATTCCTGGAAAACGACGCGTGAAGTTCTTGATGTATCCACGTTTCATTCAATTGTTTGTCAACGATGCTATCAAGGATTTGGTGCTTGATCCGAATGATGAGAATGATAAGTTTAAATTGGATAACATGAAGGCATATACAATGCGAAGAATGAAACAGTAGCGCCAATCTCCTCTTCCCAGATTCAAGAGATTGATTGGTCATCATGCAAATCCTGATTATGTATGTCCTCCCGAGGATCGCTGGATCCATGATGACTCGGATTCCGAGCGTGAGGGAGGAGAAGGTGGGAACAATGATGGTGATGATGGAGGTAATGGTGGTAACGGTGGTAATGGTGATGCAGCTCTTCGAGAACAACAAGCTGCAGTTGAAGCTGCGTTAGCTGCTACTATTGCTGCTCAACGAGAACGTAAACGAAAGGGTAAAGAGCTGGCAACTGAAAGTTCATCAAAGCGTCGAGTGTCGGCTGGAGCTGGCATCTCATTTGGAGTTCAACCTCCAAGGTCGTCCACTCCTCAAAGCCCGGCGATGCCTCTTACTACTAGCACTCCGGAGCTTACTTTGACGACTACGCTTACGTAAAGCGTCGAGTGTCGGCTGGAGCTGGCATCTCATTTGGAGTTCAACCTCCAAGGTCGTCCACTCCTCAAAGCCCGGCGATGCCTCTTACTACTAGCACTCCGGAGCTTACTTTGACGACTACGCTTACGTCGGATCCACAACTTGGTATGATTCCTCATTCTGTCTTATCTCCTATCCCAAGACCGACGACTGCCACGTCAGTGATTCCTCCTAAACCAACGATGATGCCTCCACTAGATATTTCATTTTTGAGGCTCAGTCGACCAATGGGTCCAGTTCAGCCAGTTCCTCCTTCTTTTGCTGCTTCACCGCACGATCAGCAGATGAGTATGGTATTGAGTCTCTTGCATTTGTATGAAAATCAAATTTCTGCTGATCGTATGAATCAAGAACGTATGATGGAGAATCAGAAGAAGCTGCTCAGCTATGTTTCCTACTGTCAGAAAGAAACAAAGGCCCTTCGTGAGATTGTTGAGTCTCAAGGGGTGAAAATCAAGGAACAAGAGGAGCTTATTCTGCAACTTACATGCAAAGATGACGCGCTGAAAAAGCTTAAGAATGATGATGAGGATCCCGATGAGTCTGGTGCTGGTGGTGAGACTAAACAAACTCAAGACCCAGCTTCTGGTGCGGGTACGAGTTCTGTTGATAATTCGAGCAAGCATGTTATTGTTTATCATGATTATACGGCTGCCAAACCAATTGAGATGATCGAGGCCAATACGGTTATTTTTATTGATGGTGAGGGGATGGTTAGAAGTATGGTGAATGCCGATGAGATAGATGTGGGGCAGTTTGTGGAAAAGTCGCTGACACGAGAGCAGATTCCTATCTTGATTGGTCTGAATGAAGACGAGATGACCATGTTAGAAACTGAACCTGATGTTGAGGTAATTAATGATGATGAGATCTTAAATGATCCTACGGTTGAGATAAGTACGGGATTTATTTATGAGAATGAGGAGGTCGAGGTGGAGGATGTGACTGCTGAGGAGTGTCCTGACTTGTTTCAACACACAAACGTTGATCAAGGTGCTCCTGTATTTAATGAGAAAACTGTAAAAGAAGCTGGATATCATCTTGAGAAGACGTCCAAAGGGAAGAAGGTCGTTGATACAAGATTTGACTCACTTGAGAATCCAACTGATGATGACATTGCTAGATGGTTCAGTCATAAGAAAGTTGGTAAGATTATTGATGCATTTCGGTACGTGGATCAGGAACAGAAAGAAGAAGCTGCTGCACGTGCCAAAGCTAACCAGAAGACTACATTCAAGGCCGTGTCGAAAGTCCAAGGTGATATCGTTTCTTGGCTTTTTGATTCTGATCTAAAAGTATGTATTGTCAAATGGGAGAAAGGGGTTCAGTACTATGAAAGGATGTCTGATGTTCTCTCATTACCGAGATGGGACGTACGTACCCTGGCGTATCGTCCATTTATTAATCATGGCGGGAATCATCATGCAAAGTGGTTTCACCAACATTTATTGTTTGAGGTCATCCACGGTTTTAAATTTTTTAAGCCACAGATTCCAATCTGCAAGCGTCTCGATGAGATCGACCCAAGGACAGGTTGGAAAAAGTTGGTACTTAAAGTAAAGCCATCGAAGACGATGAAGCGTGTGCCGGTAAAGCCGATGAATCAACATATTTATTTATCTTTCAACCGCTGGTACTACGACAATCGTACTGGCGAGGTCGTCATTGTCCTGGGTAAAGGATCGAAGACCGAGCTGATCAAGATCATCGATCCGATGTGGCTGGTTAACTTAACCGAGACCGACAACGACGTGCTACACAAGAATAAGATATTGTTCGAGCGCAATGAAGACTATGATCTGGCTATGCAGTTCCAACGCGTTGTGCGTGTGGGTTATGAGAACGGAATTCATAGTTGTAGAGACTGGAAGTCTAAGCGTTTCAAGTAACGTAAAGACAAAGACAAAGAGCTCAAGACGAGGGGGTGTCTGTTAGTGCACGGTTTTGCGTCTCGAGTCTTTGTATTTATTGTTAACGTATTTGTCGTTTTTTGTTTAATGTAATAAACAATTATTTCATCTTATAGTTCGTTAATTTAATGTCTAGTTCGCTAAGGATGTTTAGCGAACTAGATCTAAGTTATATCACTCCTGATTCGTTAAGGTTGTTTAACGAATCAGGGGGTGATTCGTTAAGTTTATTTCATTAAATGTATGTAACGAAGTAGACTCTAGTTCGTTATGGAATGTTAACGAACTAGGTCTATCTTCTATATATAGTGAACACTGTTCACTGTTAATTTAAGTTTTGAGTTAACTTTAATGTATTGTTGTTTAATTCTCTCTCAAGCTTCATCCTCATACTAATATTATTAATTGCCTACATACATACAACTAATATATATATATATATATATATATATATATATAAAACATACAATCAAACGTGATAATGAGCTAGATCCCTTCTAGGTTAATTATAGATTAGATCTTAGATCTGTTTTTTTAAGATTAACAGAGGAACAAACAAATTCGGGTCAAATGCATGAGAAGTCTCCATTTACAAATAAAGCAATAAGGTGGCTTGAGAGAATATAGGAAGGTTTTGTTTATATATATTTAGGGTGAGTATCATTTAATAACCTCCAATTTTGTTGAGAACTCTAAGAACTACTCATGACCAATCAGATTATTTTATCTATTATTTGTTTTTTATTTAAGTGAAGGGTATTAAAGTAAATTCATTGTTTTTTTTTTAATTTATCATGTGTTTAAACGATCGTAAACATCTGATCATCAACCGTTGTGTTGAATTTTTCTTCTAAATTGCATTTAAGCTCCTACTTTTTTTTCTTTTATCCATCACAGAATGATTTCGATATGTAGATTCTTACTATTTTCTTTTCTTTTTTCAATATCTCCATTTAAAAAATTCTTTGGTTCAAAATATTTTGGTTTGTTTGTTATTTTTTTTGTTATATAATATAAACCAGTAACTTCGATGTCTACATGTATACCTTAGTTCATTTTTATTTTTATTTTTATTTTTTAATATATATATAAATGGAAATTAATCTTCATTACTTCTTAAATTTATTGATACGGAGTACCCGACGTTACTTAGTTGGTCGTTAAAAAAAATCAATATGAAATTTACACACGTGTAAATCCCTTTTTTACACTTCTGTTAATCATTTTTAGAAGTTTACATCATGTAAATCATTTTTTTTACATATGGGTACACTTAAATTAATTTTTTAAACCCACCAAATTCCATATTAACATATATATGTACATTTGATTTTCAATATGGTTTTATAGGAGAAGGTTCATGTACATTTTAATCCTAACATAAGAACGTAGGAAATAATACTAATTTATAAGAAAATGAGAGCGTAAGAAATAATACCAACTACAATATTAATATACATAAACAATGATTTATAATAACAAAGAAAAAAATCTAAAAATTACAACAAAAAAATCAAAATGAAGAACAAAATAATAACAGCATAAACTAGCAAATACTTATAACAGCAAAAGAAAAAAAAACTAATAATAACAACAAAATATAAATCATCAAATATTTATGACGTTTTATAATAGAAAATTAGCAAGTACGAACAAAAAATAACATCAAGCATCAAAACCTAATGATAACAGCAAACTAGTTCTCACTGTTTTCATGTTAAGAATAAAATGTATTTGATCATGTTTTTGGTTTTTATATGTACATTTAGTTTAATTTTTTACATATGTGTTAATCATCTTTACGGTTTTTATATGTTCATTTAATTTAATTTTTTACATATGTGTTAATCAACTTTACACATGTGTAAATCACATTTTCCTTTATATATGAATATTTAATTTAATTGTTTTCCGCCAAATTCTATATTGACATTAGTGTGCATTTTTAATTATGGATATCTTATGTGTACGGGATTTACATGAATTGCTATTTATGGCATGTGTTGTGTTTTCAAAAGTGAGAAGATTAATAAAACTTCATTGCATATCTAATAGTTGGAATACGTATGTGTTGCCAAAGAAGTTTACACATGTGTAAATCACTTTTTTACTATAAATACAATTAATTTGATTGTTTAAAATTACCAAACTGTGTATTTACATATATGTATAGTTGTATACATTTGATTTTGATTGTCTAAAATACTTAGTCGTGTATTCGAAAAGGCTAAATACTTTGTCGTGTAGTTTTAAATTCTAAATATGCAAATTTTGTATCAAACATTATTGCCTATAAATTATTGTAATTTAATCTCACTGTAATGCAATGTCAAGAGAAGCGCTATTACAAGAATATATATTTAGTTTTTGAATTATCTGTGCTAAACTCACTTTTTTTTTAATACACTTTTGTTTAATTTACATAAATGTGTTCTCCATCTAGTGAGAAATAAAAAGAATTGAAATCGTGTATATAGAAGGATTAAAATTAGGAATACAATTATTGAGATCCGATTTTTTTGTATTTCTATTAAATTTGATTTTACAGTTATGCCCTTACAATATATAATTCCCCCTTCAACTTCTCAATTAATTACAATTATGCCATATTTGTTTACAGTCATTGATTAATCAAATCAAGGGCCCTAAATAGTTCCTAGAGTTCTCATCAAAATTTGAGTTCTTTAAAGAGACTAACCCTATATATATATATATATATATGTATATATGTATATATATACTAGCTTACGAGGTTGTTTTACATTTTTCGTTTGTAATATTTATATATATTTTTGGATTTTAATTTTATTTAATGTAACAAAGTTATTAATATGCTTAGGATTTGATGGTGAAAGTGTTTCACAAGTAAATGATATGTTATAATTGTCACATTCATCAAATTCGATTAAGCATTTGTATTCGCTTAATTGTACCAGTTTGTTATCGGATCTTTATATTTAATAAATACGCAAATTATTAATTTTGTTATTCGGTTTTTGTCTTTATTGCAATTAGTTGTATTCCTAATCGTTAATGTATCACATACGTGCATTTTAGCCCCTACACTATTGTTTTTGCTTCTTCTAACCAACAACCAAACATGAGGGACCTTTCTGCAATCAACCCAAAAATTTTCCCTCCTCCTCTTTTTTCCCTCCTATCACCGACTTCTCATGTCTTTAATCAAGCCAGAAAATCAGGGATTTTTACATAATAGCTTGGTTCATAGCTTTCACGCAACAATTTATGTGGAAACCGTGTGTAACTGACAGCCAAAGCGAATCAATTTGAACCAATTTCATTAACTTCATGCGATGACTGACTTTTACCTTGAATCACTATAAATACCTGATGAAAAATCAGTTGATTTGGTCCTGCACCATCCTACCAACGTCGCTGAACAAAACCCCATTTAAATTTTATCTCTAAGGCTGTACAAAATCGATTTCTGATTACGAGTTCTAGGCCGGTGTTGGAATGAGAAAAGTGCTAAGTGAAGATTGGAAACTTCTCAACCTCTCAGAAAATTGCTAAGTATGGTAACCGAGCAAGCTCAGACCTCCTAGCAAGGTTTTACTTAGCCTAGCAAGGTATCTTGCCTTTCGGGCAATGTTATCTTCTTGAAGTCTTTTTAAGTGTCAATCTGAGTCGGGTTCACTTTTCTAGCAAGGTTGTTCTTCAAGCTAATCAAGGTTTGCTTTCACAGCAAGTTCTTGGCTAAACCAAGCTAAAGAAACCAAGTATTTTGGAATATCTAGCATGGTTATTCATTAATAAACAGTGGTCCGAGCATGCTTGAAGAAAGTTGATAAGGAATTATCTTAAGGACTTTGTTGGGCAAGGTTCAACTCCGAGCAAGCTACAATATTACCAGCACACTTGTGTTTGCTCAATAAGTTATTCATTAACAAGAGTTGAAGGGATCTTTGGAGGACAAGTTTGCTCGTAGGACCATATCGGGCAAAGTTTGCTATGGTCAAGAAGATTGAAGTCTGCTAGGTGAATATTTTCTAAGGAAATTCTAAGTAATGTCTACCCAAAGAACTGTTCCCCAACACACTTTGGTTACCAGGTCTGCTCAAAGAAGATAAAAGCTACAAAGCTTACCCGAAGACCTGTTTTACACCTAAAATCTTTTGTAATATGTTTTTCTGATTATGTATCATTAATTATGTTTTCTAGAAGGAATGACAACTGTCAGGGTAAGCCTATAAATAGAATAATTACGGCATGCCTAAAAGGAGATGAGAGATACGATTAAGACAACCTGATATTATTCCTGACTTTGATTGTGACGGTTGTTCTTTATTACGTCCTGACAAAAACATTCCCTTTCTGTAGCCCTGATTGATTCTTATTTGTATTAATCTTTCCATAAATGGAAATATTTTGAGTGACAGTCTGTGTTTGTTAACTTTAGTATTTTCAAGCAACATATATTGTGTTATTTAACATCCCGTTTTCTCGTATCGGTTAATAAACGAAAATATGAGTTATTATGAGTCAGGCTAGTGTTGGGTTAAATAGATATGGGTTATGACTTGGATTAAAAAAAAGGAAAGAAGAAAAGACCATGGGCTTAAGCCCATGATCCATAATATATAAACCTTAATTACCAATTAATTCATTCATTTCACGTATTTCATACACCACCCAAAAAACACATTTAAGCTCTCTCTCTAGTTTCTCTATTTTCTCTAGCCAAACCAAGAAGGAAAACTGACCCCGACCCATGGTAATAATTGAATAATGTTGTATGGATCCAAACCCGCTAGATTTAGTTGCGAAACGGCTAGCCGACACCCTTAAACTGTTAAACATGAGATCCGGGTGGAATCGGGTATAAACCAAACAAAAGATGAGCTTAGGGGTCACCCTAGCTCAGATCTGGATCAAACAGGACGAAAAACAGTGAAAAACGGTGGAAAACGAGTGAGATCTCGTTTTTTGGTGAAATCGCGGTTTTCAGGCGACGACGGCGCCGGAAGGCAGGTACGAGGTTAGGGTTAATTTCAGAGAATGTTCTGACATTCTCTGACCTAACCCTAATTCGTTACGGAAACCTAACGAACTAACCCCAGTTCGTTATGCCAATTCGCTAGAAAAAGATGACGAATTAACCCCAATTCGTTATGACCATTCGTTAAAAGGAGATAACGAATTAGAAGGTTCAATTCGTTACAGAGGGGTCATTCGTTATGCTGACCAGTTCATTATAATGGTTCAATTCGCTATGAAGTCCAATTCGTTATAAGGTCCAGTTCTCTATAAAGTCCAATTCGTTATAAGGTCCAGTTCGTTATAATAGTCAGTTCGTTATGAAGTAACAAATGGGTTCATTCGTTATCAACCCCGTTCGTTAAGGAACTGGGATGAATTGGAACTTTTAAAGAATTACAGAATGGTCCCTTGACTTAGAATAAAATGGATTAATTACAATGAAGCCCTTGAACTTTTTGAATTATCAAATAAAATAATAAATTAGCATTCCAGGTCAGCTCGACCCCAGCTAGGGGCTCTGCCCCTTTGACCCTGCTAGGGGCTGCCGCCCCTAGACCCCGCTGTCAGGGGTGCTGCCCCCAGACCCCGTTCGTTGAGGGTTATAATTAAACTAGAAACACGATATGGGTAGTGATAGTTAATTGATATGTATAATTGTTATACAGTTAGTAGCGCACAACTAAAGAAGGGAATAACTATTAACGGTGAACGTAACCGCGTTCTGGTGAGTTTCTAGCCCCATTCCTTGTTATGTTTTCGGGCTGTGTGCATACTTGATGTGATTAGTTAATACACTTACCTTAAGTGGTAAGTGTATGCCTTACATGATTATGTATAAATGAATGCTTGACGGTGCATTTGAAGATATGAATGATATGTATATAAAGTATGAATGATTGCTTGTCAGTACGTGAACGATCTTTGGATTTTGCACATACTGTCAAGTTATAATGTTATGTGTAATGTACGAATGATATGTACGTATGTAATGAAAGAATGTAAGAGATAGTCAGGTACAGAAGAAAAGGACTGAGCCCTAATAATACTCAAGGTAGACAGGGACCGGACCCTAATAATATCCGAGACAGAAAAAGGACCGAGCTCTTTATAAATCTCAAGGCAGAAAGGGATTAACCCTAATAATACCCAAGGAAGAAAAGGGTCTGGACCCTAATAATATCCAAGGCAGAAAAGGGACCGAGACCTTTATAAATCTCGAGGCAGAAAGGGACTGAGCCTAATATTACTCAAGGCAGCAAAGGGACCGGACCCTACTAATATCCGAGGCAGAAAATGGGATCGGACCCTAATAATATCCGAGGCAGAATAGAATAATGTAAAGTAGAGTTTAAAATAAAGTATGAAGGCAAGTATGCATATTATGAACGGATTATGAAAGTATGAAGTACGTATGGAAGTACATAGTTACGAATGTATTGTATGTTGTATAGGGTGTTCACGAGCCGAGATGAGCTCGAATCAGAGCTGGCTCGGGCTTGGCTCGAATTTTGATCCAGTTGGCTCGGCTCGAGCTCGAATTCGAAATCGAGCTGAAACCTGAGCTCGAGTTCGGCTCTGTTTTAAAACAAGCCAGCTCGGCTCGATTCGAATTGGCTCGAAATACAAAAAATAATGAAAATTTTAAACTTAATAGCTTAACTTAACATATAATATTTAATTTAATAAACCATATGCAAAAAAAGTTCAGCCAAATAGATAGATGTCCAAATCAAGTCCATATATAAGAGATAAATATATAATAATTAATATATATATATATACATTATAATTATATATATAATGTATAATTTTGAGAACCATGGTGAGTTTTAAGAACTTTAAGAACTCAATTTTGGACCACACATTTAATTAAATGATATAAAACATGTGGCTGAGATTAAATGTAATTAAAAAATGAAGCAGAAGAGAGAATACGTATTTTTGATAATTACACAAGTTTAAACGTTAGTTACACATGTGTAAAAAGTCTATTCGGTGTGTAAAAAATTACCGTAATTTTTTGTACATCACTTACACTTACGTATTACACATGTGCAAAAAAAATTTCGGAAAAAAAAATTGTTACGTTGAGTTCTTTCGAGTTCTTAAAACTCAAAGTGGTTCTCAAAAGAAATCAATCATATATATATATATATATATATATATATATATATAACCACCGAGCCACGAGCCGAGCCGACCATGGCTCGGGCTCGGCTCGTTTCGAAACCGAGCCGAGTCGAGCCGAGCTATTTTTGTTCAAGCTTTTTTCGATCGAACTTCGAGCGAACCACGAGCCGCGAGCTTTTTGAACAGCCCTAATGTTGTATGATTAACTAGAACTTACTCAGCGTAGCTGAGTTTTAGTATGCACGCAGGTGAGTAGGATGAGACAGCTGGCTTGAGCGGGGACACATGGCAGAAGAATAAGAGTATGACATCTGAACACTTATGATATTTTATAATTAATGTTTTGATTTTGAAAGACAAGACGAATGTTTTAAGACATGTTTTGGATTATTATGTAATGTTTATGAAAGTTTTAATATTCCGCGAATGTTTTAATTAACTCTTATATTTAGAACTGTGTTTATAAATAAATCCAATGTCCAATGTAGGGCACCGGTAACGGGGCCTTAAATGTTAGTGATTTCGCTGTTAACACAATATTGTTCTTACCCGAAATAGTAAGTCGTTAACCCTCTTTTCAACACCTAACGGTGTGGGTTGCGACAGTGGTATATTGATCATTATACGGGACTGACAAGTGGTATCAGAGCTCTGTCCTGCTATTTGGGTGAAGAATCGTTGCTTGTTGTTGAAGATTTGAAGATGAAGAATGACGTCAGCTGAAGCACTGTTTCATTGATCTATGACTTCAGCAGTTCTGTTTCTTCATTTTTCTTCCAGATCTACAACATTTGGTGTCTTCATTCTCTTGTCTACATTAAAGATTGCATTTTTATTTTTAGATCTTGCTCTTATTTGACCTAATACATCAGATCCGAGGATTTCATCCACAGATTTGATTATTTTTCAAAAGATTTTAAAAGTTTGTTTACGTTTTTTTTTCAACTATTGTTTTCTGTTTTTCATAAATCTTCTAAAAATTCCAAAAAGATGTCTGGTTATGAAGAGCAAGAAGTCTCTACTAACAAGATTCCAAGATTGTATGGACAGGAAAATTTTATCAAGTGGAAGGTACTCTTCGAAGCTGCTGTATGCTATAATGATGTTGAAATGTGGACTTCTATAAAAAACGGGCCTTATACGCCTGATGGAACAAAAAACAATCCAACTGTTGAAGCACAAATGAAGAAGGTCGATGATAGAGCACTGGCCATGTTAAAACTGGGTTTATCTTGGGAGATCCTCAAAAAAGTTGCTCACCATTAAACTACGAAGGCCATGTATGATGCCTTACTAGAGATGTCTGAAAGCAACTCATAACTGAAGAATATCAAAAAGGAGTGGCAGAAGCAGCAACTTGACAGGTTCAAGTAAAAGGATGGTTATAGACTCAAGTTTGTGATGGAGAGATTCTTAACAATTGTGAATGAGATAAGAACAAATGATTATGTTGTGTCTGACTCTGAGTTGAACACAAAGTTACTGACATCATTGTCAAAGGAATGGTACACTGCGAGCAGGTTTATCAGGCAGAAACCAAATTATAACACATTGAAACATGATGATGTGATTTGCTTCTTACAAGCTGCAGAGATTGAGATGATACAGAATGAAATGATTAGGGAAGAGAAGCCTTGCTTCCAAGTATCAAATGCTCTTATTGCTCCAATGGGTAATTTGTCTACCAAGAACCAACAGCAAATCCCAATTATTGAAGAACCAAATGAGCATGGTGGTGAAACACCAAGAGGATTTGTTGCTGGAAGCTCAAGTAATCAAGGAAGTCAGTGAAAGTTTAATGTTCAGTTAATTTAATTGATGATGACTCTGACTGTAATAACCAAAAATTTAGAAATAATAATAATATAAATAAAAAGGATCATTTAGAATCTTGAACACATTATTTGATATCCCAAAACGTAATAAACACAAGTAAATCTAATTATAACGACAGTGTATAAAAATAAAATAATAATGATAATAACATAAATAAAAGTTATCAATCAATCAATCATGCCCAGTAAAATCCCACCGACAGCAAAGCTATAAGTAGGGTCTGGGGAGGGTGGGATGTAGGCACACCGTACCTCTATCCAAAGGAATAAAGGGGTGGCTTCCAGAGAGACCCTCGGCTCTAAGTACATGTGTATGAAGCAAAATAAAGGAAATTAAAGTTTAACAGTTATATAAAAACTACTACTACTTATAATAATATTAATAATAAGATCACAGTTTAACAGCTATATAAAAGCTAATAATAATAATAATAATATATGTAAGGGAAATACCATTATGGTATGTGACCTAAATAAGTTAAGTCTAAGCCCTAAGGTATTCAATTCTCTCTAAAAATCCTTAACTTTAATTCTACTTCTCCACAAATTCCAATCCTCAACCATGTCCTCGGAGAGGTTTAGGTCTATCAAATCATGCCTAATCCTCTCATCCCAAGTCAATTTCGGTCGTCCTCTACCCCTCCTCCCCTCTATAGTAATGTTTTCTACAGATCTAACAGGATTCGTCGTCTGTCTTCTCTTTACATGTCCAAACCTTCTCAATCTCCACTCTCTTATTTTGTCTGCTATGTTCGCCACCCCTAATCTCTCGCGAAACACATCGTTTCTTATTCGGTCTAGCCTTGTGTGCCCACACATCCAACGTAGCATTCTCATTTCTGCTACCTCCATCTTCCGCACTTGTGCCTTCTTGATGGCCCAACAATCTGTTCCATATAGCATTGCAGGTCTAACTGCCACCCTATAGAATTTTCCTTTTAGTTTAGTCGGGAAACTCTTGTCGCACAATATATCTGTGGCTGCTTTAGTAAAAGAAAAAGAAATCTTATTAGGTATTGTAGCAAAAATGATACTACGACCAGATAAGATCAAAATTTAGTTTAGATGGATCTGAGTAAATATAGTTTCAATTTAGTTAAGATAATATTCATCCATCCATATCTCTTCCTTAACTTCAAAGAAATAGTGACAATAAATACATGTCTGGAAATAATAAAACATTCATACAAATACAACCACACCTTCCAAGTTCTGATGCTAAATTCCAAAAACAAATCCGGCAAATCGATATAAACCCAAACAACAAAACAGTTACCTTGGTCAACCATATCCACTCCACAACCAACCCCGCCACCTTTGAACCACCGCGCGACGTCATGACGCAACCGACGCTAACCGGAAAACCTTCATTTGTCTCTAACGTAAGACAACCCGTCACCTAGATTTATGTTTATTTACACATGTGTCTGTGTATATATGCACATACATATAGACTAATTACTTTAAATATATTTGTGTCAAAGTTTTCCGAAGATGCCTTGCGATCATCGACAAGTCAAAAATAAACCAAAACATCAAGAAGATAACCACACACTTATTTTCACCTTGTTTGTAACTTTCGGTCACTTAGCCACCTCTCGTAACTCAAAGTTTGTTTTCCGGCCAATCCAATCGTTTTTCGACGAAGTGATGATGAAGATGAGGTAGCAACAAGGTATATTTTTAGTTATTGTTTTCCAAACTTAAACAAGAAGAGGCCTTGTTATACTGGTTGATATGAAACCATCTTACACATATAATTTGTGTCTGAATCCAAGCCCTTGTACTACCCGTTTATTTCTTTGAAGTCTTTTTATTCATGAATATTTGTTGAACTATTGATACGATTTTAAATGTAAACTATAAATATGATTTATTCTAATTATAACTAGCCTATCATATTCATAACTAAAGAATTATCATCAAAGAAAATGAGAATACAAGCTTTTACGAATGAGGCAGGCATTAGTTTATTTCATTAGCTATATTTTAAGTAATTATTATATAATATTAAACTAGTTTCTAAAATATTGTGTAAAATTTTGAATATAAATGTATAACTAAAATATGAAAGTACTATGATTTCAAGGACAACCGTTAAAAAGAAATATACAGTTTAAATAACTTTTTTTTAATATAACATATTAATTGTATTGTCAAATTTTTTTATATGACCATATAATTAAGGTGTAATTCGTATGTAATATTAATTTGAATAATGTTTTTAGCAATATTAATACTAAAAACTTATGTTCTAAACAAATATAAGTTATATGTAGATAATTACAAACGCTTGTGAATCAGTATTCATCTCACTTTGGAACATTAAAACATATATCAGTTTGATACACTAAAGGTATGGATATTTACCCCTAATCTTTGTTGTTTTCATAATCAATTGATATAAGCTTATCGAGTTCATATATATTTTATAACTCCTCACGTCTTTGGATTATCAATTCACTTGGTTGTCCGTTGGATTCCAATTCTTATTAAACATTGGATTTAGCTTTCATGTCATGCGATATTATTATGTTTAATTATACTCATTATCGCGTGTTTCGATATATGTTACGATAATATATTTTCTATGCGTTATGTGAATAAGATTTGTATTCTGATACCCTGAGTGCCGCTTCTCGTGGAGTGTCCCTCGAGCATGTTGTTGCGGCATCGACAACATGTGCACCAACTGTGACGGTGAGATCAGTTCACGACGTCTCTTAAGTACAAGTGTGGTATGAGGTGTATGGATCGATCCTAGGATTAATATTAAGGAGATGGATAGCGGGTATGCCAACTCGCCGTCTCGTGTGATAAATATGCCGGAGTAGCTACCAGTATATTGTCACGGTTAATGTTCGCTGATGGGTACATCCGTATGATACGTTTTAATTTATTCAATAAGGTTTCTGCATCATATCGTTTACCTGAAGTTCAATCTAAATTACGTTTCATTAAATCATTAATTGTTTGAACCTATTATACCGTACTGAGCATTCGGCTCATTCCGTTAACTTTTTTTGTATTCAGGTCAACAGGTTACTTTGGGCGGGTTTAAGAGCGAGGAATAAAACACTAGGATCCTAATAAAATATTTTTCAACCGTGCTAGTATGTAAATTAACCTTATGTTTTCCTTATCTAGTGTGTTACACATTTGACAAGTAAATTTATAAAATTATGTCTTTTGTTCATAAACCATCTTATTGTGACACGTCAACCCATCCGTGTTGGGGTGTTACAGCTATGGTATCAGAGCAAAGGCTCTTTTCTGTAGAAAACTTAAACATATTAATTAGGCCTGTGTGGAATGGGTAGATTAGGACTTAGGTACATTAGGATGTTAATAAGTTAATGTTTAGGTAGATGTCTTGTCTTATTCATCTTCGTTATTTTAACCATGTGTCCTTATTAATAGATGTCTCTAACCATTAATTACGTAACAACAACCGTTGCGCCATTACCAATCCTTATACGACCTCCAATTCTGCAAACAGTGTTTGTTCAATATTAAAGTTTTAATCAAATTATATGGAACATGAAATTAATCTAAGATATGATAAACCACTACAAGAAATTAGTGCTTTTGGCATCAAGTCAAAAAAACGCTCCACAAAATAAGGGTAATGTGTTCGAAACCTCTAGTGCTTTAATTTCTAAGATTTTGAATACTCCACAAGCGTAATGAGTAAAGAAATTGTTTAAGTATCCGTTCTGCAACCGGTATGTCACTCACAATGTTTTTCGTTACAAAAATATTTTAATAAATTCTATTATTTAAATTTTTTACACATGCGCTAGACAAATAAATATGTTTATATAATTTCGTTAAAGCACCGACAGATACCAATATTGATATTGTTACCGTTACTGACACTGCTTTGGTTTTCTATATATACCTCAACATTTACTGCTACTATTTTGATCTATTGTTTATACCACAACGATGTTACCGTCATTTACATAACTATTGTACTATATTTCACCCTAACCATTATAATATCTAATGAAGTTACTGTTTTGAACTTACTTTTTATCATAACCATTTACATAATGACACATGGTATATCTTAAATCCAGGATAAAAAGCGTTTATATATTTTTCTTTGCATCTGAATTTAGAAATTCCTATGATCATGCAATCGGTTTACGATTTAAATCACTCTTTTTATTTTGAATTCAATTTAACAAAACTAGTTTCTCTATTGATGATTTAATATATATATATATATATATATATATATATATATATATACTTTCAGAATATGTACTTATATATTAAAAATATATGTGAAACCCGTTACGGATCTAGCCACTAATACGATACATCGATTATATGCAAGATCTAAACGTTAAATTATTACTTTATTGATAAATATGTGATGAATACATTATGGTGGATGGAAATAACTTATGGAGAGCATATAACTTAGATCTAGATCTCTCTCTAAATATGTACATCTACAAATGAGCATGGATATGCCTATTTATAGGCCAAAGCACCAATTCGTTAATTTAGTCTAATTCGTTATATCTTCATAACGAATTAGACTCCATTCGTTATGATTCCATAACGAGTGATGATAACTTAACGAACTAGCCTAGATCACTAATGAATGGACCCATTCGCTATACAATCCATAACGAATGGCCATTTTACAATAAATAAACAATCTAAACTATGTATAAATTATTCGAATGCTACGGACAACAATTTCGTGCACTAACAATATTTATACATATTTTGTGTTTCAAAAAAAAAAGACAATTCGAGTTAACAACATATCAATAATTTGATTATATGAAGCAATTCTAGATTTCTATCTATGACTTTTATTGTTTGCTATCTATAATAGTTTTTAAAATTTAAGTGTCCTTAAATTTTAGTAACTAACAAGAATACCAACATGTGCTATTTTCAAGGGATGTGATTAATCTGGGGATGCTATAAATTCCAATTATTCACTTGATTCTCCTTTAAAGTTTTAATCAAGGTACTTTGGTGATGTGTTATAAATCTCATCCGCATATTATTAAAACGAACGCCTAAGATATGTTCTTACTGTGTTTATGAGAAATTCTATTTCTACAATATCTCTACTCATAACGTTAACCATAATTATTTTACAATCATGGGTATCCAATACTATTTTGACATACCGTTACATATATTGTTTTGATACTATTTTAAGTTACGGTATACCACTACAATTTTAACGCACCACATATCATAATTGCTATAGTACATCTTGCTCGTTTTACACCATGTACCGAAATGTTTTCATGCTTCAGCGAACTAAAACAAGTTTAATACGAGATGTATAACATGTACTTATTTGAATACATGCCTTGATAAGTTATCGCCACCATCATAAGCGACTAATGTATTTCTGAATCTTATATTGTTACCGTTACGAATAATAATATAGTAATAAATTTAGTAATAGTAATGTTAAAACTGCTAATTCGTAATAAAGATAATATCAACTAGTGTAAAGCTTATATGTATATATGTGTTTAAAAATAGCTAGAATTTTTAATTGCTCGTTTAACAAAATTCTTTTAAACACGTCTTTTAATATTTTTCTGTTTAAATATGTGAATTTTTGAACCTTTAATTTAAAATATGAAATTTTTGTTTAATACATAGTGTTGCTGGTCAATTATGAACCTTATTTCTGAAGCCTCTACAAAATTTTCTGAACCCTGAAGAACTTCTAAAACCTTACTGAACACTGAACTTTGCGAAACCCTCTAATTTCATTTATTAATTATTTAGTAAACTCTACTATTATTAAATCCCTTTTTAATTGCTTTTCTTTTAAACCCTATGAGCTACCTTACAATGCTTCTTTAACTTTTAAACTCTAAACATTTACAAGAATTGAAAGTTTTCGAACATCACGTTGTTATTTTATTTATACCTTTTTAAGACATCATTTTATTTACGTCTCTCTAAAACACCAAATTTTGTTAATTATTTAAGATTTTTTTATAAAAAAATAATTATAATAAACCTTGATTTGAAACAACCTAAATTGGTTGACCCATTTTTTTTAACCAAACCAAAATCAACCCAAGCTCGAATTAGGTCATTTCTGGGGTCATTGGCTCGATCTTGAGCTCATTTAAATTCAAAATCAAGCTTGAACTTAACTGAGCTATCTCGTTTAATTTTGAGCCCAAGCACGAAACCATCCTAGCTTGCTTTGGGTTAAGAAATGGATTATACAACTTTGGTTCTTTTAATTTGAAAGTTTATGGATTTTCTTCTATTTCTAATGTGAGATGAAAAGAAAGATAATATATATATATAACTTATTATATTAAAAAAATGATAAACCGGATGGGTGTAAACGTTCTGACACAGTTATCCACTTGACGTCTTCCTAACTAATAAATTACTAAAAACTTTATTATATTCACGAAAGTGATTGAGGAATTCTAAAATTTGATTTTCATTACTTTGAGTATGACGTATTATGTATATCGGTTAATTAAATGAATTAAAAATGAATTAGTCTTAATGTTAGCTGATGTTAGATGATTTTTGTGAATAACTTGGTGCTTTATCTACAAAGGTGAAGACTTTAAATCGGTAATTAGTAAATTTAAAGAATTTAACGCTTCTTGCGTTGAGTTGTAACTCCTTTGTCGTTTATTTGTAAGAACTGGTTATTTTTTTTATTTTCTGGTATATGGTCTCTAAAATAAAATAAAATAAAAATTTATGCTTTTGAGCTTAGGAGTAATCTAATATTTACGCCCCCTCATAGATGAGTGTTCAAGTTCTGCTGTAACATCCCGTTTTCTAGTTTCGGTTAATAAATGAAAATACGAGTTATTATGAGTCGGGCTAGTGTTGGGTTAAATGGATATGAGTTATGGACTTGGGTTATGAAGGAAAGAAGGAAAGACCATGGGCTTAAGCCCACGATCCATAATTATATAAGCATTTATTTCCCATTTAATTACTTATTTCACACATATTCCATACACCACCAAAACATACACTTAAGCTCACTTCCTCTCTAATTCTCTCTCTAGCCGAAACATAGAAAAAGAACCGATCCCGACCCAAGGTAATGATAGTATGATGTTGTATGAGCTTAAACCCGTTAGATACGGTCGCGAAACGACGAACCGACACCGTTAAACCGTTTGAGTCATGAGATCCGCGTGGGAATGGGTATAAACCGAACCAAAGATGAGCTTAGGGATCACCCTACCTCAGATCTGGATCGAACGGGGCGAAAAAAGGTGAAAAACGAGTCAAAACTCGTTTTTCCGGCGAAACCACTTTTTTCCGGCGACGACGCCGGAAAGGCGGCACCGGAAAGTCGTACGAGGTTAAGAGATGTCATAGAATGTTCTGACATTCTCTAACCTAACCCTAATTCCTTAACGGAGAGTTAACGAACTAGGGTGATTTGCCAAATGGTTTGTTAAAGGAAGTCTAACGAACTAGACTTAGTTCGTGTTCAAATTCGTTAAGGATAAGATAACGAACTAGAGATAACGAATTAGAAGATTCAATTCGCTATATGGACTGATTCGTCAAGGGTCCAGTTCGTTATAAGGTCCAAATCGTTAGAAGGACCAGTTCGTTAGAGGGTCCAGTTCGTTACAAGGACCAGTTCGTTAGAGGGTCCAGTTCGTTACAAAGACCAGTTCGTTATGACAAACCAATTCGCTAACAGTCAATTAACGAACTAGAAGTTTAAGAGAATTAATGAATGGTCCTTGGACTTAGAGAAGAATGATTTAATTACAAAATAGCCCTTGAACTTTATTAATTTATTGAAGATACCTTAAGGGATTAAAAGGTTAACCGTGAAATATTATTATGAAATTCTAATAGAAAATGTGTTAAGACAGTTAATGACAATAAAATTTATCCAAGCTGACCTGGCAGCTTAACCTCAGCCAGGGGCTCTGCCCCTTCGACCTCGCTAGGGGCTGTCGCCCCTAGAACCCCGCTGCCAGGGGCGCTGCCCCGGACCCCTGTTCGTTGAGGGTAATAATTAAACTAGCAACACAATATGGGTAGCGATAGATAATTGACACGTCTAATTGTTATACAGTTAGTCGCACACAACTAAAGAAAGGAATAACCAAAAACGGTAAACGTAATCGCGTTCAGGTGAGTTTCTAGCCCCATTCCTTGTTATGTTTTCGGGGCTGTGTACATACTCGATGTGATTAGTTAATACACTTATCCTAAGCGATAAGTGTATGCCTTATGTGTATTATGTGAAATGTATGAATGATTCTTGTCGGTACGTGAACGATCTTCGGATATTGCATGTACTACCAGGTAATAGTTTGATGTATGTACGTATGAAACTTACAATTATGTATATAGAAAAGTATGGTATGGAGATATAGAAGAAAGGGTGACCGGACCCTAATAATATCCGAGGATGGAGGGTACCGGACCCTAATAATATTCGAGGATGAAGGGAGACCAGACCCTAATAATATCCGAGGATGGAGGTACCGGACCCTACTAATATCCAAGGTAAGTAGGGTGAAATGCCCGTTATAATGTATGGTTAACTATGAATGTGTATGGACGAATGATGAACATGATATGTATGTAATGCGTACCTTCGGGCACGTATATGTGTATGTAAAGTAACTTATGTGATTAACTAGAACTCACTCAGCGTAGTTGACTTTTACTATGCATGCAGGTTAACAGATTGTGACAGCTGGTTTGAGATGGACACATGGCAGGATTGAAGAGGCTGACATCTGAAGATTGTTATGATGTTTTGAATGTTATATTTTATGTTATGTTCTAAACGAGAAAATTATGGATATTTGTAACGAATGGTTGATGTTTTATATTATTCCTCGAAGGTTTTAATTAACTATGATATTTAGAATTGCGTTTATGAGTAAATCCATCGAAGGTTTCTCCAAAATAGCCGCACCGTTGACTGGCATGAGCCGAAAGTCGATAGTATTCAGTTGGGGTAAGTTTCAAGAAGAGGCTTTTCAGGAGTTAAAGAAGAGACTCACGCAAGCTCCAATCCTTGCTTTACCCGATGGTGACGAGGATTTGGTTGTTTGTATTGATGCTTCGCATCATGGGTTAGGTTGCGTGTTGATGCAACGAGGGGAAGTGATAGCTTACGCGTCTAGACAGTTGAAAGTCCATGAGAGTACTTATCCGAAGCATGATTTGGAGCTAGAAATAGTAGTGCATGCTCTCAAGATATGGAGGCATTATCTGTATGGTACTAAGTGTACCATTTACACAGATCATAAAAGTTTAAAGTAATTCTTCGAGCAGAAGGAATTGAACATGAGCAAAGAAGGTGGTTAGAATTGATAAAGGATTACGACTGTGACATTATGTATTATCCTGGTAAAGCTAATGTGGTCGCCGACACGCTGAGCCGTAAGAATGAGGAAGTCCTTGCAACAGTGAAGTCATACCAGTTGATTATGAATTCGAGTCTTTTTGAAGAAATTATCAAAGTGCAGTCAGAGGTGTTAGTAGATGAAGGGTTAGTGAAGAAAGAAAGGATTTTCGGTCAGCAAGACGAGGTGACGGAAAACACTCATGGTGTTAAGACTAGGTTTGACCGTACGTGGATTCCACGCCATGGAGATCTCAGAGGTTTAATCTTAGATGAAGCTCATAAGTCAAGATATTCGATTCATCCAGGAGCTTCTAAGATGTACCAAGATTTGAAAAGAGATTATTGGTGGTCGGGAATGAAGAATGATGTAGTGGATTATGTCAGTAAGTGCTTAACTTGTTTACAAGTCAAAGCGGAGCACCAGAAGCTTTATGGAAAGATGCAACCTCTGGAGATACCAGAGTGGAAATGGGAACACATCACCATGGATTTCATAACTAAGCTACCTCGTACAGCTAAGCATCATAATACCATCTGGGTGATTGTGGACCGTTTGACCAAGAGTGCTCACTTTCAGCCTATACGGGAGGCTATCTCGTTAAAAACATTAGCAAACTTGTTCAATAAAGAGGTCGTATCCAAACATGGAGTGCCGTTGTCAATCGTATCAGATAGGGATACTCGGTTTACTTCGAGGTTTTGGAAGAAGTTCCATGAAGCTATGGGAACGAGATTGAACATCAGTACAGTGTATCATCCTCAAACAGATGGACAGTCTGAAAGGACGATCCAAACCCTAGAGGATATGCTACGTGCTTGTGTTTTGGACTTTGGAGGAAGTTGGGATGACCATATGCACCTGCCAGAGTTCTCTTATAACAACAGCTACCATTCGAGTATTGGTATGCCTCCGTTTGAGATGCTTTACGGTAGACGGTGTAGAACCTCGGTATGTTGGGGAGAGATTGGTCAGAAGGAGATGAGAAGTTAAGAAGTCGTGCAAGAAACTTCTGCAAAGTTTGATCAGATTAAAGCAAGAATGAAAGCTGCTCAAGATCGTCAGAAGTCCTATGCTGATAAGCGGCGACGACCAATCGAGTTTAACGTTGGTGACAATGTGATGCTCAAGGTCTCGCCTTGGAAGGGAATCATTCGTTTCAGGAAAAAAGGAAAGTTGAGTCCGAGGTAAAATGGACCATTTAAGATTGTGGAATGTGTGGGCGAAGTAGCTTACAAGCTAGACTTGCCAGAAGAGTTGGAAGGAATTCATTCTACTTTTCATGTTTCTCATTTGAGAAAATGTCTAGCCGATGACACATCTCATCTGCCGCTAATGGACATTGAGGTTGATGAACAATTAAATTACTTTTGAACAACCAATCGAGATAGTTTATCGCTAGGAGAAGCAACTCCGACACAAGGTTATACCCTTAGTGAAGGTGATATGGAAGCACCTCAAGGGATCAGACGCTACGTGGTAGGTTGAAGAAGAGATGCGCAAATTCTATCCAAATTTATTTTAGTAATAGTTAGGTTTCAGGGACAAACCTCTTTAAGGAGGGAAGACTTGTAACATCCTGTTTTCTAGTTTCGGTAAACAAATGAAAATACGAGTTAATATGAGTCAGGCTAGTGTTGGGTTAAATGGATATGAGTTATGGACTTGGGTTATGAAGGAAAAAAGGAAAGACCGTGGGCTTAAGCCCATGATCGATAATTATATAAGCATTTATTTTCCATTTAATCACTCATTTCACAAATATTCCGTACACCACCAAAACACACACTTAAGCTCACTTGCTCTCTAATTCTCTCTCTAGCCGAAACATAGAAGTAGAACCGATCCCGACCCAAGGTGATGATAGTATGATGTTGTAAGAGCATAAAATAAAAATTTATGCTTTTGAGCTTAGGAGTAATCTAATATTTACGCCCCCTCTTAGATGAGTGTTCAAGTTCTGCTGTAACATCCCGTTTTCTAGTTTCGGTTAATAAATGAAAATACGAGTTATTATGAGTCGGGCTAGTGTTGGGTTAAATGGATATGAGTTATGGACTTGGGTTATGAAGGAAAGAAGGAAAACCCATGGGCTTAAGCCCACGATCCATAATTATATAAGCATTTATTTCCCATTTAATTACTCATTTCACACATATTCCATACACCACCAAAACATACACTTAAGCTCACTTCCTCTCTAATTCTCTCTCTAGCCGAAACATAGAAAAAGAACCGATCCCGACCCAAGGTAATGATAGTATGATGTTGTATGAGCTTAAACCCGTTAGATACGGTCGCGAAACGACGAACCGACACCGTTAAACCGTTTGAGTCACGAGATCCGGGTGGGATCGGGTATAAACGGAACCTAAGATGAGCTTAGGGATCACCCTAGCTTAGATCTGGATCGAAGGGGACGAAAAACGGTGAAAAACGAGTCACAACTCGTTTTTTTCCGGCGAAACCGCGTTTTTCCGGCGACAGCGCTGGAAAGGCGGCGCCAGAAAGTGTTACGAGGTTAAGAGATGTCAGAGAATGTTCTGACATTCTCTGACCTAACCCTAATTCGTTAACGGAGAGTTAATGAACTAGGATGATTCGCCAAATGGTTCGTTAAAGGAAGTCTAACGAACTAGACTTAGTTCATGTTCAAATTCGTTAAGGATAAGATAACGAACTAGAGATAACGAATTAGAAGATCCAATTCGCTATATGGACTGATTCGTCAAGGGTCCAGTTCGTTATAAGGTCCAAATCGTTATAAGGACCAGTTCGTTAGAGGGTCCAGTTCGTTACAAGGAACAGTTCATTAGAGGGTCCAGTTCGTTATGACAAACCAATTCGCTAACAGTCAATTAACGAACTAGAAGTTTAAGAGAATTACCGAATGGTCCCTGGACTTAAAGAAGAATGATTTAATTACAAAATAGCCCTTGAACTTTATTAATTTATAGAAGATACCTTAAGGGATTAAGAGGTTAACCATGAAATATTATTATGAAATCCTAATAGAAAATGTGTTAAGACAGTTAATGAAAATAAAATTTTCCATGCTGACTTGGCTGCCGCCCCTAGAACCCCGCTGCCAGGGGCGCTTCCCCCGGATCCCCGTCCGTTGAGGGTAATAATTAAACTAGAAACGCGATATGGGTAGCGATAGATAATTGATACGTGTAATTGTTATACAGTTAGTCGTGCACAACTATAGAAAGGAATAACCATAAACGGTGAACGTAATCGCGTTCAGGTGAGTTTCTAGCCCCATTCCTTGTTATGTTTTCAGGGCTGTGTGCATACTCGATGTGATTAGTTAATACACTTATCCTAAGCGATAAGTGTATGCCTTACGTGTATTATGTGAAATGTATAAATGATTCTTGTCGGTACGTGAATGATCTTCGGATATTACATGTACTGCCAGGTAATGGTTTGATGTATGTACGCATGAAACTTACAGTTATGTATATAGAAAAGTATGATATGGATATATGGAAGAAAGGGTGACCGGACCCTAATAATATCCGAGGATGGAGGGTACCGGACCCTAATAATATCCGAGGATGGAGGGTACCAGACCCTAATAATATCTGAGGATGAAGGGAGACCAGACCCTAATAATATTCGAGGATGGAGGGTACCGGACCCTACTAATATCCAAGGTAAGTGGGGTGAAATGCCCTTTATAATGTATGGTTAACTATGAACGTGTATGGACGAATGATGAACAGGATATGTATGTAATGCGTACCTTCGAGCAAGCATATGTGTATGTAAAGTAAGTTATGTGATTAACCAGAACTCACTCAGCGTAGCTGACTTTTAGTATGCACGCATGTTAAGAGATTGAGACAGCTGGTTTGAGATTGACACATGGCAGGATTGAAGAGGCTGGCATCTGAAGATTGTCATGGTGTTTTGAATGTTATATTTTATGTAATGTTCTAAAAGACAAAATTATGGATATTTGTAACGAATGGTTGATGTTTTATATTATTCCGCGAAGGTTTTAATCAACTCTGATATTTAGAACTGCGATTATGAGTAAGTCCAACGTCAAAAGTGAGGCACCGGTAACGGGGCCTTACATCTGCCACTGTGAACAAGCCTACCTATGACGTATCCCAAGTTGCGCCATCGGAGGCGACTTAATTAAAAATGTAGAAGACAAAACATGACCAACCCCGTTGAAAATAATAATAATAAATTAGTGCATCTAAATGCTTTTATAAAAGAATTCTTTATACGTGTATCTAAAACTTGAATATATATGTTATGAAATTGGAGAGTAAGTATTACGGAAGATATATTTAGGTATACGTTGGAAAATGATGTATATATTTGTTACTAAGATTTTAAAAGAATACAATTTCCACTCTGTGTATAGTAAGGTTTCAAAATGATTTGAAAATTACATTTATACGTAACGAAGTACATTTTCTGTAAATATAAGATACCCATTTTCCAAAGCATATAAGCGCCTTTGACATCATCATCAGGCTGGACACGCCATCTCCGTAACCCTGCCTATTAGGGAACCTAACCTCATACGTCTGTTAGGATTAGTTCTATGCTTAATATTCATAAATTAATCTTGCAAGATGTGTAAAACACATAGCTTTGGCTAATGACATCTCAGTAGAAGATATAAGCATCGATACCCTTCTAATGTCCGTAATTATCCTGATACATTACGGAGGAAAACAACCAGGAATACTATTAACATGTGAGATAGAATTAACTGCCAACCATCTCTTACGACTAGATAGGTAATAAAGATGCATTATGGGAGAACCCTTAGACGCAATTGTAAGGTAATTGACAATTATGGTCTGGCACGTAATTGTGAATGCATTTACAAAATTGTGCTTTTAAGATTCATGTTATGCATATTAGTGTCCATCTAAATGTTTTGATTTATTTTTTCGTAAAGGCTTTGTTGGAGGACCTTTAGGACACACCGTAAGATAATTGACATTTAAGGTTATGCACATAAATGTGAATTATAAGTACAAATGTGAAATTATAGAATGGTCATTATACATATTTGTGTATCAACTATGAAACCCTCATAATCCGAGTCCTCACATGTAAATTTCGAGGCCGAAATTTTTTTAAGGGGGTAATAGTTGTAATAACCAAAAATTTAGAAATAATAATAATATAAATAAAAAGGATCATTTAGAATTTTGAACTCATTATTTGATATCCCAAAGTTAAACGTAATAAACACAAGTAAATCTAATTATAACGACAGTGTATAAAAATAAAATAATAATGATAATAACATAAATAAAAGTTAGTAAAAGAAAAAGAAATCTTATTAGGTATTGTAGCAAAAATAATACTACGACCAGATAAGATCAAAATTTAGTTTGGATGGAACTCAGTAAATATAGTTTCAATTTAGTGAAGATAATATTCATCCATCCATATCTCTTCCTTAACTTCAAAGAAATAGCGACTATAAATACATGTCTGAAAATAATAAAACATTCATACAAATACAACCACACCTTCCAAATTCCGATGCTAAATTCCGAAAACAAATCCAGAATCGATATAAACCCAAACAACAAAACAGTTACCATGGTTCACCATATCCACTCAACAACCAACCCCCGCCACCTTTGAACCACCACTCGACGTCATGACGCAACCGACGCTAACCGGCAAACCTTCATTCGTCTCTAACGTAAGACAACCCGTCACCTAGATTTACGCTTATTTACACATGTGTCTGTGTATATATACACATACATATAGACTAATTACTTTAAATATATTTCTGTCAAAGTTTTCCGACGATACCTTGCGATAATCGGCAAGTCAAAAATATACCAAAACATCAAGAAGATAACCACACACCTATTTTCACCTTGTTTGTAACTTTCGGTCACTTAGCCACCTCTCGTAACTCAAAGTTTGTTTTCCGGCCAATCCAATCGTTTTTCGACGAAGTGATGATGAACATGAGGTAGCAACAAGGTATATTTTTAGTTATTGTTTTCCAAACTTAAAACAAGACGAGGCCTTGTTAAACTGGTTGATAAGAAACCATCTTACACATATAATTTGTGTCTGAATCCAAGCCTCTGTACTACCCGTTTATTTCTTTGAAGTCTTTTTAACCATGAATATTTGTTGAACTATTGGTACGATCTTAAATGTAAACTATAAATATGATTTATTCTAATTATAACTAGCCTATCATATTCATAACTAAAGAATTATCATCAAAGAAAATGAGAATAAAAGCTTTTACGAAAGAGGCAGGCATCAGTTTATTTCATTATCTATATTTTAAGTAATTATTATATAATATTAAACTAATTTCTAAAATATTGTGTAAAATTTTGAATATAAATGTTTAATTAAAATATGAAAGTACTTTCATGGATAACCGTTAAAAAGAAATATACAGTTTAAATAACTCTATTTAATAAAACTTATAAATCGTATTGTCAAATTTTTTTATATGACCATATAATTAAGGTGTAATTCGTATGGAATATTAATTCGAATAATGTTTTTAGCAATATTAATACTAAAAACTCATGTTCTAAACAAATATAAGTTATATGTAGATAATTACAAACGCTTGTGAATCGGTATTCATCTCACCTTGGAACATTAAAACATATATCAGTTTGATACACTAAAGGTACGGATCTTTACCCCTAATCTTCGTTGTTTTCATAAAACAATTAATATAAGCCCATTGAGTTCATATATATTTTATAACTCCTCACGAATTTGGATTATCAATTCACTTGGTTGTCCGTTGGATTCCAATTCTTATTAAACATTGGATTTAGCTTTCATGTCATGCGATATTATTATGTTTAATTATACTCATTATCGCGTGTTTCGATATATGTTACGATAATATATTTTCTATGCGTTATGTGAATAAGATTTGTATTCTGATACCCTGAGTGCCGCTTCTCGTGGAGTGTCCCACGAGCTTGTTGTTGCGGCATCGACAACATGTGCACCAACCGTGATGGTGAGATCAGTTCACGGCGTCTCTTAAGTACAAGTGTGGTACGAGGTGTATGGATCGATCATAGGATTAATATTAAGGAGATGGATCGCGGGTATGCCAACTCGCCATCTCGTGTGATAAATATGCCAGAGTAGCTACCAGTATATTGTCACGGTTTATGTTCGCTCATGGGTATATCCGTATGATGCGATTTAATTTATTCAATAAGGTTACTCTACATCATATCGTTTACCGTAAGTTCAATCTAAATTATGTTTCATTAAATCATTAATTGTTTGAACCTATTATACCGTAGTGAGCATACGTCTCATTCCGTTAACTTTTTTTTGTATTCAGGTCAACAGGTTACTTTGGGCGGGTTTAAGAGCGAGGAATAAAACACCAGGATCCTAATAAAATATTTTTCAACCGTGCTAGTATGTAAATTAACCTTATGTTTTTCTTATCTAGTGTGTTATACCTTTGACAAGTAAATTTATAAAATTATGTCTTTTGTTCAGAAACCATCTTATTGTGACATGTCAACCCATCTGGGTTGGGATGTTACACTGACTCAATGGCAAGTGGGCATGTCTCACACCCCGATTTAGGGCCTAGGCGTGTGACCACAAGTTGGTACCTATTTTGTAAATACATCAGAGTTGCGGGTTATTTTAGCGGAAGACTTTGGCTGAATAGAATATTAATTTAATTGAAAACTTCTCGGATAATAAATACCCGGTATTTCATTTATAAAGCTTGTTGAAATACCGTTTGTAATATTTTAATAATTAAAAACTGAGCCATCATTACCTTGCGAGCATCTAACTCCATGAATGTCTTGTTACCTGTACTAATCTGTATTCCTTGAAAGGTGGGGGAAAATACATCAGCTAAATGCTGATGAACACGTATGACTCTACAAAACATTTGAATGACAATATAATACAAATATAGTTTTCTCTACAAGCTCAGCAGAAGCATTTCCACTTCTGGTCTATGTACAACTGCCCTACACACACAATTGTTCCTGAGCCACGTAGCCCTTAATGGGAGACTAGTTATGACCATTAGCCCGCGGCCACGAATGAATAGGCTGAACGGTTATGTTTGGATCCAGACACATGTGTATTCGGTCTGAGTTGACTTTATTTTCTACTTTGTATTATAAAGTTTTAGAGATTTCTTGATCTCATATAGACATTTGATTGACTCGTTAAGACAAACACCCGTTCGTCTCATTGAGTATAAATATGTTTTGACTGATTAAAAAGGTTAACATATTCACGTTATAAAAGGTTTGAACGTATTCACCTGTGATTGTCTGTTCTGAATGATATGGTGATTTCGTTTGAAACCTTGACTGTCAATGAATGATTGATTGACTGACTGATTGATTTATTGACCTATAATAAAATAGGTATATAAATATCTGGATCGTCTCTTTATCCGGCTATAGACCTTTAGTCTGGTTTAAATAGCTTTAAACCTTGATTGATCATTTGTTTGAATAAAATATTTAGACCCGTAGTCATTCTGTTTATTTAACAAATCATATGATGAGTTTCTTCTTCATGAAGAAAAATCTATATTCTGTTTCTTCTTCAAGAAGAAACATTCATTGACTACTATGCATGTAAAATCTTATGTTTCTTACAGATGAAGAAACAATGTTTTAACTATATTCTTTGTATACGAATGCTATGTTTCTTAATCGTGAAGAAACTATATTTTCTTATGAATGTAAAACTGATGTTTCTTAGTTGTAAAGAAACACTATCATAATCCTTTGTATGGTTAAAGCTCATGTAAACGTAATTATGATTAAGGTTTGGGCTATACCCCTGACTATGGTCTAAGCCATATAATAATAATACCATAATGACTTAGGTCAGAACCCTTACCTTACACGGGTATTCGAAGTTAGATACCTAAGTTTGTACGAGCAGCACTTCTACTCTATGTCGCGTACTGCTGCTTAGATTGTCAGAACTTCGGGGCTTAGCACGAACTTCGAGGTTGGCACGGAAAACGAGGCAACATATGGTGTCCGTCATGATGTGCACGTACTTCGAGATAGAATGTTGGGTTATTTTCGGGTGGCACGCGCTTCGAGGTATCGTCGGTGTATGTCACGGATTACGAGGTGACGATTGTCGGGGCATGGAAACCGAGGTAGTGAGAGAGTATATTTCTAGAGAGAGAAAGTTTTGGTGTGAGAATGTAGGAGCCGTAAGCCCTCCCTTTATAGGCTGATTTTGGGTCCTATCGCGGTACGCGATGGGTCCTCTTCCTTGGCCGTCGCGTACCGCGACGCCACCATTTCTGCATGGGCGCCACGTGTTGACACGTGGCCTGCCACATGTCCTTCCCTGCTGTCACGTGTCACCAGAGGGTGACACGTGTCCCTGAGTCATCACGGTCCATCGCGGTACGCGATGGCCGTCTTCGTGGACTCATCGCGTAGCGCGATGGGTCCCTATATACCATTTTTCTTTTTCAGTCCCTTGTCTTTGATAGCTTGTCATTTCTAGGTCTAAATCTCGTTATCCAAAAATACTTGGTCTAAATCTGGTTATCCAAAAATACTTGGTCTAAATCTCGTTATCCAAAAATTCTTGGTATAACATCTTGATTACCATAGAATTCTTTTGGTTTGTAGGTTTTGAAATTCTTAAATCTATAACCTTAGAGTTACTTAAATAGTTCTTGGAGTTCTTGCTATCCATATTGGAACTATAATGGTTTTTCCTATGATTACAAGGATTTTGGCTTAGATGGGTTCTAACAATCTTATTTGAATATTCAATTTTGTATATCTCTCCTTTCATTATATCGGTAAGAGGGATCATTGTGTCATGAATTCTCTCTTGCATTTTGACTAAATATTGTTTAGAAATCTCATGGTCAGGTTGTGTCATATTCTTATTGCTTCTCTGATTTGGAAATTTCATTATTATTTACTTACTGTTAGGTTCAACCTTCTGTGAAAGGAATTACTTCAGTTATGAAAGAAACTTAGTTACTGATGATAAACTGCGTGACATGTGAACTTAATGCTACAAGAAATCTATGAAACGTTTGATAAGTATGTCATATTCTTAAAGGAATTTCTTTCTAACTTTTCTCGGATCTTAACCTACTTTTTCTTAAGGCTATTTGTTTTATGTTTGGGCACAATCCATATGTTTTGCTCTTTTGACTGAGAAATGATATTAATTTTCTTAAGGCTATTTGTTTTATGTTTGGGCACAATCCATATGTTTTGCCCTTTTGACTGAGAAATGTCATATTCTTAAAGGAATTTCTTTCTAACTTTTCTCGGATCTTAACCAACATTTTCTTAAGGCTATTTGTTTTATGTTTGGGCACAATCCATATGTTTTGCCCTTTTGACTGAGAAATGATATTAAAGAACTTTTATAAGATGATATATCCATGCATCTCTTAATTACCATAGCTCTTTATGAATATCTTAATGATTGTTGATAAGGTTCTACTTAGATATTATTAGTTTATCCTTTATTGTATGTTCTTGAAATGACTAGTACATACCTTGTGTATGAGAATTTCCAATTCTCTTTCTAGGTTTATTTATGTCTCTTTTGCTAAATACTTCTTTGGTATTGATTTGGAGTTATTTATTCTATGAATTTTGTCCACCTGGACTTTTCCTTTTAAGCTGATGTTTTCTTCCAGACTTGCTGGGAAAATAACTCTGAGTTTTATGCTTTCTATTCCATAATTTAAAGATAAGTTTAGTATTTCGAAGAAAGTAAAACATATCTTATATACAAAACTATTATTGCTATACTGATTACAACTTATCGTCTACTTCTTTCAGCAGATGATTGATTTCTTGTTCTTGTTTTTCCTTCTTGGTGTTTTTGCTTATCTCCTCTTCGTTTTGTCTTTCCTCGTTTTCCATTTCTTTCTTAAGCATTACTTCTGCTAATTTGATGAAATTGATTTCATACTGAGTAGAATTACCTTCAATGTCATATTTTCCTTCTAAGGAATTTTGATCCGTATTCAAGCATTCGCCTTGTGTTTGACAAAAATAAGGATTTTGAAATGTTGGATATTGTTGTTCCCGATAATTGTCTTTTGGATTAGCCATTACTCTTTTTCCTTTTGACAACATTGGATCCTGCTCCTTGCATATTCTGATTTATGCTTATCAGTACTAATGGAGTCTCAGTGTTATATGAATCTGAATTTTCTTCCATTGTCGTTTGATATGAGTCTTCATTACTGGACACAGAAATTGGGAGTAGAAATGTTCCAATATATCGCTTTCCTTTACCGGATTGATGTTTGAATGGTATAACTATTGTGATTGGAAATCTGTGTGAGATTTGATTGAAAGTAGGAATGCGTTCCTATCTTAATTGTACAATTTACCTTATCCGTAATATTTGAATGCTTAGATATTTTTCTGTTAAATATCTAATTTATCATGACTGATGATTATGTAATAATATTGCTCTTTCTATTTATTGATTGTCAGGAAGATTCTTTGTTTTCCCTCTATATGGCAAATTAGGAACCATTGATTGTTCTTGACTGATAAAGATTGTAAAGTACCTGTTATTACTGGCCATATCTGATGGCTCAGATTCGAATGCTGTGATTGAATGTCTAGCTACTTGGCGTATATGCCTAAAGTAGTTTTGTATAAGACATTTTTACAGATTATGTTTAGGGATATATAAACTTTCAATCTTTGCTTATCCCTACTTATTCAACAAGTAGCTTAGGTACTAATATGTTAATACCTAATTCGCTGAAACTGATGGCTCTATAATATGATTGATATTTATCTATAATCGAAGCCTAGGTATAATTTATACCTAATTCGCTTAGATCGATGGCTCAGATACCAACCTGTCACACCCTGATTTAGGGCCAAGGTGTGTGACCACAAGTTGGTACCTGTTTTGTAAATACATCAGAGGGTTATTTTAGCGGAAGACTTTGGTTGAATAGAATATTAATTTATTTGAAAACTTCTCGAATAATAAATACCCGGTATTTGATTTATAAAGCTTGTTGAAATACCATTTGTAATATTTTAATAATTAAAAACTGAGCCATCATTACCTTGCGAGCATCTAACTCCATGAATGTCTTTTTACCTGTACTAATTTGTATTCCCTGAAAGGTGGGGAAAAATACGTCAGCTAAATGCTGGTGAACACGTATGACTCTATAAAACATTTGAATGAGAATATAATACAAATATAGTTTTCTCTACAAGCTCAGCAGAAGCATTTCCACTTCTGGTCTATGTACCACTGCCCTACACACACAATTGTTCCCGATCCACGTAGCCCTTAATGGGAGACTAGTTATGACCATTAGCCCGCGGCCACGAATGATTAGGTTGAACGGTTATGTTTGGATCCAGACACATGTGTATTCGGTCTGAGTTGACTTTATTTTCTACTTTGTATTATAAAGTTTTAGAGATTTCTCGATCTCATATAGACATTTGATTGACTCGTTAAGACAAACACCCGTTCGTCTCATTGAGTATAAATATGTTTTGACTGATTAAAAAGGTTAACGTATTCACGTTATAAAAGGTTTGAACGTATTCACCTGTGATTGTCTGTTCTGAATGATATGGTGATTTCGTTTGAAACCTTGATTGTGAATGAATGATTGATTGACTGATTGATTGATTGGTTGACCTATAATAAAATAGGTATATAAATATCTGGATCGTCTCTTGATCAGGCTATAGACCTTTAGTCTGGTTTAAATAGCTTTAAACCTTGATTGATCATTTGTTTGGATAAAATATTTAGACCCGTAGTCTTTCTGTTTATTTACCAAATCATATGATGAGTTTCTTCTTCATGAAGAAACATCTATATTCTGTTTTTTCTACAAGAAGAAACATTCATTGACTGCTATGCATGTAAAATCTTATGTTTCTTACACATGAAGAAACAATGTTTTAACTAAATTCTTTGTCTACGAATGCTATGTTTCTTAATCATGAAGAAACTATATTTTCTGTTAAATATCTAATTTATCATGACTGATGATTATGTAATAATTATGCTCTTTCTATTTATTGATTGTCAGGAAGATTCTTTGTTTTCCCTCTATATGGCAAATTAGGAACCATTGATTGTTCTTGACTGATAAAGATTGTAAAGTAGCTGTTATTACTGGCCATATCTGATGGCTCAGATTCGAATGCTGTGATTGAATGTCTAGCTACTTGGCGTATATGCCTAAAGTAGTTTTGTATAAGACATTTTTACAGATTATGTTTAGGGATATATAAACTTTCAATCTTTGCTTATCCCTACTTATTCAACAAGTAGCTTAGGTACTAATATGTTAATACCTAATTCGCTGAAACTGATGGCTCTATAATATGATTGATATTTATCTATAATCGAAGCCTAGGTATAATTTATACCTAATTCGCTTAGATCGATGGCTCAGATACCAACCTGTCACACCCTGATTTAGGGCCAAGGCGTGTGACCACAAGTTGGTACCTGTTTTGTAAATACATCAGAGGGTTATTTTAGCGGAAGACTTTGGTTGAATAGAATATTAATTTATTTGAAAACTTCTCGAATAATAAATACCCGGTATTTGATTTATAAAGCTTGTTGAAATACCATTTGTAATATTTTAATAATTAAAAACTGAGCCATCATTACCTTGCGAGCATCTAACTCCATGAATGTCTTTTTACCTGTACTAATTTGTATTCCCTGAAAGGTGGGGAAAAATACGTCAGCTAAATGCTGGTGAACACGTATGACTCTATAAAACATTTGAATGAGAATATAATACAAATATAGTTTTCTCTACAAGCTCAGCAGAAGCATTTCCACTTCTGGTCTATGTACCACTGCCCTACACACACAATTGTTCCCGATCCACGTAGCCCTTAATGGGAGACTAGTTATGATCATTAGCCCGCGGCCATGAATGATTAGGTTGAACGGTTATGTTTGGATCCAGACACATGTGTATTCGGTCTGAGTTGACTTTATTTTCTACTTTGTATTATAAAGTTTTAGAGATTTCTCGATCTCATATAGACATTTGATTGACTCGTTAAGACAAACACCCGTTCGTCTCATTGAGTAAAA